>NW_020527771.1:0-318780 GCF_003368295.1 Carassius auratus
TCAAAGTTTACCAATTTATTCATACAGATATATCTAATGTTTATAATTATGCCAGATTATGATTTGCAATGAAACCTGAAAAATGACATAGAAGCCCATAAAAACAGAAGACTTGCAATAGGTTTTATCACCCATCATTTATTTTATTATCTATATACTATAACAAAATGTGTGCATCTGTGTGTGGGTTTAAGCATGCTTATTGAGTATTAATATAGTAGTTTAAACGTTTCATGTTTTTGTGTGTCTGTAATTCTGTTCTATTCTTTTACTGTCAGCCATATCTAGGTTATTTAAAATCAGTGCAGTACTATTATCTAGACTGTGAAAATATACATAAATTGCGTATGCTTCTTTGGAATGAAATTAAGACAACATATAACAGTTATAAAGGTTAAAGAGACAGTGTTGTATGATAAATTGCATTTACGACCACTAGATGTCACTGGAAGACCACTAATGGGCTTTGCAGAGATATAGCCTCAGACTCATTTTGTGAAGATGCCTGACATCTGAAGCAGCGCTGTACAAAAACGGTTTCGTCTATTGAACACAAAATCCATAACTTTTTGTCAGCACGGTCTGAAGATGATCTGATTCAATTTTGGTGAAAATCAGACAAACGGTTGAGGATGAGTTGAAAAAAAAGGTTTTCAACATGAATCAAAATGGCGGACAGGAAGTTTTGCTTAATATGACATAATTGGTATGTATGTTGTCGGCATGTCCCAAGGAACATTTTGAGACATGTTTCATGATAATAGGCTAATGCAATCAAAAAGTTATTAGCATTATTGGAAATGTAATAATTAGCGGTTATTGATTGGTTTATTACTCTTGACCAATAGGTGGCGCTGTGACCAAAATGATGTGGCGTGGTCAATGTGATGTGACAATGTCACATATTAAGTTTTGTGTAAATATCTCCAACCTTTGCAGAGATACAGCCTCAGATGCAGTTTGGCATCTTTCCAGCAAATTCGTTGGTACGCTAATTGAAAACGGTTACGTGTATCGACACAAATTCCATAACTTTTTGCCAGCATGGTCTGAAGATGATCCAAATCAAATTTGGTGAAAATCTGAGCAACGGTCTAGGAGGAGTTCGAAAAAGTAGGTTTTCAACATGAATCAAAATGGCGGACAGGAAATTTTGCCAAAATTGACAAATGGGGTATCGGTGTTCTCGGCATGACCCAAGGAATCTATCAACATCAGCTTTGTTACAATAGGCTAATGTATGCAAAAGTTATTAGCATTTTTCGAAAAAATCGTTATAACTATTGGCCACAAGGTGGCGCTGCCCCCAATTTTTTTGTGTACATTCAGGGCATGGAGCCGGACATTTTTGTAATTATTTGCGAAACGATACGGAACTTCATTCTTAAGATACAGCAATTTACAACTAAATCCAAATGGCCGACGCCCAAAATGGCCGAATTGGGAAAATTCGGTATCATTCGACTCGGAATGATGCACTGAATCTAAAGACACCACTTTTGTGATTTTTGGCAAAACTGTTCAGAAGTTATGAGCAAAAACATGCATTTTTCATATCTCCTGACCACTAGGGGGCACAGCGCCGAAACACTGCAGGTAGTCCCAGGGAATGGTTGTTATAAGACCCACCAAGATTGGTCTCAATAGGCCAAACCGTTGCGGAGATATAGCCTCACGTTCACGTTTGCGTGCTTTTCGAAGAATTCGTTCATGAGCTATTCGGAAACGGTTTGAGAAATCAACTTGAATTCCATAACTTTTTGCCAGCATGGTCTGAAGATTATCTGATTCAATTTTCGTGACAATCGGTGCAACGGCCTAGGACGAGTTCGAAAAAGTAAGTTTTACGAAACAATTGACGATAGCGAAAAAACTAAGCCTTGCGATTTTTTGAATTTCGGTGTCCATTCGACTCGGCATGAGCCAAGGAATCACAGGAAAAAAGAATTTTCATTTTGTGGCTTACGGTTCAAGAGTTATTAGCATCAAGTTTTTGAAAGTTTAGACAATTGGTGGCGCTAGAGAGTTTGAGTTAGAGACTTCAAATTTGCTACAGTTAATGTTCAGACAGTCCTCTATTAGTGTGCCAAATTATACAACTTTCCCGCAATCGGTTCTATGGGCTACCATAGACTTGGGGTGGAAGAAGAAGAGGAAGAATAATAATAACGCCAACAAACACAATAGGTGCCTTCGCACCTTCGGTGCTTGGCCCCTAATAATAATAATAACGCCAACGAAAACAATAGGTGCCTACGCACCTTCGGTGCTTGGCCCCTAATAATAATAATAAGAACGCCAACAAAAAACAAGAGGGTCCTACGCACCTTCGGTGCTTGGCCCCTAATAATAAGAACGCCAACAAAAACAATAGGTGCCTCGCACCTTCGGTGCTTGGCCCCTAAATATAGCTGCAAGCAGCAATTACGGGGCCAAGCACTCCAACGGCAAATGTAGGAGCTAAGCATCGCATGAAGCATCACACCAAATTCATTAATGAGCAATAACAGCAATTTTGGAATTATTGTAATTGAAATGGCAAAAAAAAAATCATAATACCACCTCTAGTAGCATGATTACTTGGCTTATCAAGCTTGACCAATAGGTGGCACTGTTATAAAATCAATTTGGTGTACTCTGTGTGACTTTTCAATGACACACACAAAGTTTGGTGTCAATATGCCAAAGCATTCCAGGGATACAGCCTCAAGTGTCATTTTCTCATTGTGCCTCAAATTCGTCGATGTGGTATGCGAAAACGGTTTTGTCTATCGACTCAAAAGCCATAACTTTGAGTCAGCATAGTCTGAAGATCATTTGATTCGAATTTGGTGAAAATCGGACCTACGGTTGATGAGGAGTTCGACAAAGTAGGTTTTCAACATAAATCAAAATGGCGGACCGGAAGTTCAGCTTACTATGGTATATTTGGTATCTATGTTATCGGCATAAGCCAGGGAATATTTTGAGCCCAGTTCCATTCGAATGGGCTAATGCAATAAAAAGTTATTAGCATTTTTACAAGTGTAATTATTCATGGTTAATGAATGGTTTATTACTCTTGACCAATAGGTGGCGCTGTTACCAAATTTATGTGGCATGGTCAGTGTGAGGTGGCGATGACACATACAAAGTTTGGTGCAAATATGTCAAAGTGTTGCAGAGATACAGCCTCAAATGCATTTTGGCACCCTTCCAGCAAATTCGTTGATGCGCTAAATGAGAACCGTTACGTATATCGACACGAAAATCCATAACTTTTTGCCAGCATGGTCTGAAGATGATTCACGTCAAATTTGGTGAAAATTGGGACTAACGGTCTAGGAGGAGTTCGAAAAAGTAGGTTTTCAACATTAAGCAAAATGGCGGACAGGAAGTAAGGCCAATTTTCACATAATTGGTATCAATGCTCTCGGCATGACCCACAGAATATAGCGAGACCATTTTAATTTTAATAGACTAATTTATTCAAAAGTTATTAGCATTTATGTGATATTTCATTATAACTATTGGCCACAAGGTGGCGCTGCCACCAAACTTTTTGAGTACCTTCAGGGCATGGAGCCGAATATTTTTGTAATTATTTGCGAAACGATACGATGCTGCGTTCAAAAAATACAGCATTTTAAAACATAATTCAAAATGGCCGACGCCTAAAATGGCCGACACAGGAAAATTGGATATCATTTGACTCGACATGACTCACTGAATCTAAAGAGACCAGTTGTGTGATTTTTGGCCAAACCATTCAGTAGTTATAAGCCAAAATATGCATTTTTCATATCTCCTGACCACTAGGTGGCGCTGTGTCGAAACACTGCAGGTAGTCTCAGTTCATGCTTGTTATAACACACGCCAAGTTTGGTCTCAATATGACAAACCGTTGCCGGGATATAGCCTCACGTGCATGTTTGCGTGCTTTTCGTCAAATTTGTTTACGTGTCATTCGACAACAGTTGGACGAATCAACTTGAATTCCATAACTTTTTGCCAGCATGGTCTGAAGATGATCTGAGCCAATTTTCGTGGCAATCGGACTAACCGTCTAGGACGAGTTCGAAAAAGTAGGTTTTTTCGAATAATTGAAAATAGCGAAAAAACTAAACCTTGCGATTTTTGAATTTTGGGGTTCATTCGACTTGGCATGAGCCAAGGATTCAGAGGAAAAAAGAATTTCCATTTTCTGGCTTACGGTTCAAAAGTTATTAGCATACAAACATTAAAAGTTTGGACAAGTGGTGGCGCTAGAGAGTAGGAGATAGAGACTTCAAATTTGCTATAGTTAATGTTGGGACTGTCCTCTATCAGTGTGCCAAATTATACAACTTTCCCGCAATCGGTTCTATGGGCTGCCATAGACTTGCGGCGGAAGAAGAAGAAGAAGAAGAAATATAGCTGCAAGCAGCAATCACGGGGCCAAGCATTCCAGCGGCAACATCAGGAGCTAAGCAGACCAAATGCAACAATGAATAATGAAATTAATTATTGCATGATTGTAATTGAAATGGCTGAAAATCGTTAATAAAAGTTCCACAGCGAGGAGCTAAGCATGGCATGGAGCATCAGACCAAATGCAACGAGTAAGAAAAGCAATTATTGGAAGAGTGTAATTGAAACAGCCAGTAAAACTCCAGTAAAATGATGCATTATCATTTTTGGAAAATAGGTGGCGCTGTAATCAAATCGCTTTGTTGTGTTCTGTGGGAGGTGACAATGTTGTGGGCAATTTCTTTCAAAATACTTACAGACCTTTAGGGCAATGAGTCGAACATGCCCACCGAGTTTCGTTCCGATCGACTTCCATTAACCTTGTCAAATAGGTGCTTAAAGTTGTTTGGCCAATGGCGGCCATGTTTTTTAAGATAAGTGAAATTCCTCATAGAGCACTTGTGCCACATTGGGCCATATCAATTTTCAAGTTGATTGGATCAACGGTTGCTTAGTTATAGCCATTTGATTTTTTTTCATCCTGTAGCGCCACCAAGTGGCAGATATGGAAAAAAAATAATAATTTGACTAAAGTTTTTGTTCATGCATATGAGTTCTGAGTTTGGTGAAGATATCTCATTTTGTTCCCGAGTTATAGCCTTTTTCGTAAAATTGGTCCACGAATTTGAATGTTTTGGGTCACCTGGTTTTTTGTTCAGTCTTGATCAAACCACTGCAATAATATTCTCTGGACTCTCTAGATCAATAATTTTCAAAAATATGTTGCATTTTGTCCTTTGGTTAGCTATAAGAGGTCATTTAGGAAAGGGCCGTGGCCACATGTAACCTAAAGCCTATAAAACTGAAACAAAAACTCAAAACTTTATGAAACTTGGTTATAACATGTGAAAGATGACCCACCAAGCATGCAAAGTTTCATTAAGATCAGAAAATAGCTGGTGCTATAACAGTTAAAATGGCCTAAAAAACTAAAGATTTCTGTTGTGAATGGCATTAAAGTGCAAAAAAAAAAGGGGGTAATATAATCACACATGCATTAGATCTGTATTTTTTCTAAACAATCATGCAAAATTTAACAGAGATTAGGTAAAAAAGAACACTGTAATATTTATAAAGCTTCAAAACCCAGTGTTGAATAAAAAATTGCAATTATAACCACTAGATGTCACCGGAAGACCACTAATGAGCTCACTAAAGACTAAAACATTACAGTTTATGGGCTTGTTGAGGGATTCATCTAGAAAAAATGTATATTACTATTATTTAATATTACTGTTCAAGCATTTCAGATCACATTGAGTCAAAGTTTACCAATTTATTCATACAGATATATCTAATGTTTATAATTATGCCAGATTATGATTGCAATGAAACCTGAAAAATGACATAGAAGCCCATAAAAACAGAAGACTTGCAATAGGTTTTATCACCCATCATTTATTTTAATTATCTATATATATAACAAAATGTGTGCATCTGTGTGTGGGTTTAAGCATGCTTATTGAGTATTAATATAGTAGTTTAAACATTTCATGTTTGTGTGTGTCTGTAATTCTGTTCTATTCTTTTACTGTCAGCCATATCTAGGTTATTTAAAATCAGTGCAGTACTATTATCTAGACTGTGAAATTATACATAAATTGCGTATGCTTCTTTGGAATGTAATTAAGACAACATATAACAGTTATAAAGGTTAAAGAGACAGTGTTGTATGATAAATTGCATTTACGACCACTAGATGTCACTGGAAGACCACTAATGGGCTTTGCAGAGATATAGCCTCAGACTCATTTTGTGAAGATGCCTGACATCTGAAGCAGCGCTGTACAAAAACGGTTTCGTCTATTGACACGAAATCCATAACTTTTTGTCAGCACGGTCTGAAGATGATCTGATTCAATTTTGGTGAAAATCAGACAAACGGTTGAGGATGAGTTTAAAAAAAAAGGTTTTCAACATGAATCAAAATGGCGGACAGGAAGTTTTGCTTAATATGACATAATTGGTATGTATGTTGTCGGCATGTCCCAAGGAACATTTTGAGACATGTTTCATGATAATAGGCTAATGCAATCAAAAGTTATTAGCATTATTGGAAATGTAATAATTAGCGGTTATTGATTGGTTTATTACTCTTGACCAATAGGTGGCGCTGTGACCAAAATGATGTGGCGTGGTCAATGTGATGTGACAATGTCACATATTAAGTTTTGTGTAAATATCTCCAACCTTTGCAGAGATACAGCCTCAGATGCAGTTTGGCATCTTTCCAGCAAATTCGTTGGTACGCTAATTGAAAACGGTTACGTGTATCGACACAAATTCCATAACTTTTTGCCAGCATGGTCTGAAGATGATCCAAATCAAATTTGGTGAAAATCTGAGCAACGGTCTAGGAGGAGTTCGAAAAAGTAGGTTTTCAACATGAATCAAAATGGCGGACAGGAAATTTTGCCAAAATTGACAAATGGGGTATCGGTGTTCTCGGCATGACCCAAGGAATCTATCAACATCAGCTTTGTTACAATAGGCTAATGTATGCAAAAGTTATTAGCATTTTTCGAAAAAATCGTTATAACTATTGACCACAAGGTGGCGCTGCCCCCAATTTTTTTGTGTACATTCAGGGCATGGAGCCGGACATTTTTGTAATTATTTGCGAAACGATACGGAACTTCATTCTTAAGATACAGCAATTTACAACTAAATCCAAAATGGCCGACGCCCAAAATGGCCGAATTGGGAAAATTCGGTATCATTCGACTCGGAATGATGCACTGAATCTAAAGACACCACTTTTGTGATTTTTGGCAAAACCGTTCAGAAGTTATGAGCAAAAACATGCATTTTTCATATCTCCTGACCACTAGGGGGCACAGCGCCGAAACACTGCAGGTAGTCCCAGGGAATGGTTGTTATAAGACCCACCAAGATTGGTCTCAATAGGCCAAACCGTTGCGGAGATATAGCCTCACGTTCACGTTTGCGTGCTTTTCGAAGAATTCGTTCATGAGCTATTCGGAAACGGTTTGAGAAATCAACTTGAATTCCATAACTTTTTGCCAGCATGGTCTGAAGATTATCTGATTCAATTTTCGTGACAATCGGTGCAACGGCCTAGGACGAGTTCGAAAAAGTAGGTTTTACGAACAATTGACGATAGCGAAAAAACTAAGCCTTGCGATTTTTGAATTTCGGTGTCCATTCGACTCGGCATGAGCCAAGGAATCACAGGAAAAAAGAATTTTCATTTTGTGGCTTACGGTTCAAGAGTTATTAGCATCAAGTTTTTGAAAGTTTAGACAATTGGTGGCGCTAGAGAGTTGAGTTAGAGACTTCAAATTTGCTACGGTTAATGTTCAGACAGTCCTCTATTAGTGTGCCAAATTATACAACTTTCCCGCAATCGGTTCTATGGGCTACCATAGACTTGGGGTGGAAGAAGAAGAAATAATAAATATAGCTGCAAGCAGCAATCACGGGGCCAAGCATTCCAGCGGCAACATCAGGAGCTAAGCATATGTAGCATCAGACCAAATGCAACAATGAATAATGAAATTAATAATTGCATGATTGTAATTGAAATGGCTGAAAATCGTTAATAAAAGTTCCACAGCGAGGAGCTAAGCATGGCATGGAGCATCAGACCAAATGCAACGAGTAAGAAAAGCAATTATTGGAAGAGTGTAATTGAAACAGCCAGTAAAACTCCAGTAAAATGATGCATTATCATTTTTGGAAAATAGGTGGCGCTGTAATCAAATCGCTTTGTTGTGTTCTGTGGGAGGTGACAATGTTGTGGGCAATTTCTTTCAAAATACTTACAGACCTTTAGGGCAATGAGTCGAACATGCCCACCGAGTTTCGTTCCGATCGACTTCCATTAACCTTGTCAAATAGGTGCTTAAAGTTGTTTGGCCAATGGCGGCCATGTTTTTTAAGATAAGTGAAATTCCTCATAGAGCACTTATGCCACATTGGGCCATACCAATTTTCAAGTTGATTGGATCAGCGGTTGCTTAGTTATAGCCATTTTAGTTTTTTTTTCATCCTGTAGCGCCACCAAGTGGCAGATATGGAAAAAAAAATAATTTGACTAAAGTTTTTGTTCATGCATATGAGTTCTGAGTTTGGTGAAGATATCTCATTTTGTTCCCGAGTTATAGCCTTTTTCATAAAATTGGTCCACGAATTTGAATGTTTTGGGTCACCTGGTTTTTTGTTCAGTCTTGATCAAACCACTGCAGTAATATTCTCAGGACTCTCTAGATCAATAACTTTGAAAAAATATGTTGTATTTTGTCCTTTGGTTAGATAACATTTAAACAGGCCTAAAAAACAAAAGATTTCTGTTGTGAATGGCATTAAACTGCAAAAAAAAAGGGGTAATATAATCACACATGCATTAGATCTGTATTTTTTCTAAACAATCATGCAAAATTTAACAGAGATTAGGTAAAAAAGAACACTGTAATATTTATAAAGCTTCAAAACCCAGTGTTGAATAAAAAATTGCAATTATAACCACTAGATGTCACCGGAAGACCACTAATGAGCTCACTAAAGACTAAAACATTACAGTTTATGGGCTTGTTGAGGGATTCATCTAGAAAAAATGTATATTACTATTATTTAATATTACTGTTCAAGCATTTCAGATCACATTGAGTCAAAGTTTACCAATTTATTCATACAGATATATCTAATGTTTATAATTATGCCAGATTATGATTGCAATGAAACCTGAAAAATGACATAGAAGCCCATAAAAACAGAAGACTTGCAATAGGTTTTATCACCCATCATTTATTTTAATTATCTATATATATAACAAAATGTGTGCATCTGTGTGTGGGTTTAAGCATGCTTATTGAGTATTAATATACTAGTTTAAACATTTCATGTTTGTGTGTGTCTGTAATTCTGTTCTATTCTTTTACTGTCAGCCATATCTAGGTTATTTAAAATCAGTGCAGTACTATTATCTAGACTGTGAAATTATACATAAATTGCGTATGCTTCTTTGGAATGAAATTAAGACAACATATAACAGTTATAAAGGTTAAAGAGACAGTGTTGTATGATAAATTGCATTTACGACCACTAGATGTCACTGGAAGACCACTAATGGGCTTTGCAGAGATATAGCCTCAGACTCATTTTGTGAAGATGCCTGACATCTGAAGCAGCGCTGTACAAAAACGGTTTCGTCTATTGACACGAAATCCATAACTTTTTGTCAGCACGGTCTGAAGATGATCTGATTCAATTTTGGTGAAAATCGGACAAACGGTTGAGGATGAGTTTAAAAAAAAAGGTTTTCAACATGAATCAAAATGGCGGACAGGAAGTTTTGCTTAATATGACATAATTGGTATGTATGTTGTCGGCATGTCCCAAGGAACATTTTGAGACATGTTTCATGATAATAGGCTAATGCAATCAAAAGTTATTAGCATTATTGGAAATGTAATAATTAGCGGTTATTGATTGGTTTATTACTCTTGACCAATAGGTGGCGCTGTGACCAAAATGATGTGGCGTGGTCAATGTGATGTGACAATGTCACATATTAAGTTTTGTGTAAATATCTCCAACCTTTGCAGAGATACAGCCTCAGATGCAGTTTGGCATCTTTCCAGCAAATTCGTTGGTACGCTAATTGAAAACGGTTACGTGTATCGACACAAATTCCATAACTTTTTGCCAGCATGGTCTGAAGATGATCCAAATCAAATTTGGTGAAAATCTGAGCAACGGTCTAGGAGGAGTTCGAAAAAGTAGGTTTTCAACATGAATCAAAATGGCGGACAGGAAATTTTGCCAAAATTGACAAATGGGGTATCGGTGTTCTCGGCATGACCCAAGGAATCTATCAACATCAGCTTTGTTACAATAGGCTAATGTATGCAAAAGTTATTAGCATTTTTCGAAAAAATCGTTATAACTATTGACCACAAGGTGGCGCTGCCCCCAATTTTTTTGTGTACATTCAGGGCATGGAGCCGGACATTTTTGTAATTATTTGCGAAACGATACGGAACTTCATTCTTAAGATACAGCAATTTACAACTAAATCCAAAATGGCCGACGCCCAAAATGGCCGAATTGGGAAAATTCGGTATCATTCGACTCGGAATGATGCACTGAATCTAAAGACACCACTTTTGTGATTTTTGGCAAAACCGTTCAGAAGTTATGAGCAAAAACATGCATTTTTCATATCTCCTGACCACTAGGGGGCACAGCGCCGAAACACTGCAGGTAGTCCCAGGGAATGGTTGTTATAAGACCCACCAAGATTGGTCTCAATAGGCCAAACCGTTGCGGAGATATAGCCTCACGTTCACGTTTGCGTGCTTTTCGAAGAATTCGTTCATGAGCTATTCGGAAACGGTTTGAGAAATCAACTTGAATTCCATAACTTTTTGCCAGCATGGTCTGAAGATTATCTGATTCAATTTTCGTGACAATCGGTGCAACGGCCTAGGACGAGTTCGAAAAAGTAGGTTTTACGAACAATTGACGATAGCGAAAAAACTAAGCCTTGCGATTTTTGAATTTCGGTGTCCATTCGACTCGGCATGAGCCAAGGAATCACAGGAAAAAAGAATTTTCATTTTGTGGCTTACGGTTCAAGAGTTATTAGCATCAAGTTTTTGAAAGTTTAGACAATTGGTGGCGCTAGAGAGTTTGAGTTAGAGACTTCAAATTTGCTACGGTTAATGTTCAGACAGTCCTCTATTAGTGTGCCAAATTATACAACTTTCCCGCAATCGGTTCTATGGGCTACCATAGACTTGGGGTGGAAGAAGAAGAATAATAATAATAAATATAGCTGCAAGCAGCAATTACGGGGCCAAGCACTCCAACGGCAAATGTAGGAGCTAAGCATGGCATGGAGCATCACACCAAATGCATTAATGAGCAATAACAGCAATTTTAGGATGATTGTAATTGAAATGGCTAAAAAAATCATAAATACAACCTCTAGTAGCATGATTTACTGGCTTATCAAAATTGACCAATAGGTGGTGCTGTTATCAAGTCAATTTTGGTGTACTCTGTGTGACTTTTCAATGACACAAACAAAGTTTGGTGTCAATATGCCAAAGCATTGCAGAGATACAGCCTCAAGTGTCATTTTCTCATTGTGCCTCAAATTCGTCGCTGTGGTATGCGAAAACGGTTTTGTCTATCGATACAAAATCCATAATATTTTGTCAGTACAGTCTACAGATCATCTGAGTCAATTTTGATGAAAATCGGACTAACGGTTGATGAGGAGTTCGAAAAAGTAGGTTTTCAACATAAATCAAAATGGCGGACAGGAAGTTCGGCTTACTCTGGCATATATGGTATCTATGTTGTCGGCATAAGCCAGGGAATATTTTGAGGCCAGTTTCATTACAATAGGCTAATGCATTAAAAAGTTACTAGCATTTTTATAAGTGTAATTATTCATAGTTAATGAATGGTTCATTACTCTTGACCAATAGGTGGCGCTGTTACCAAATTTATGTGGCATGGTCAGTGTCAGGTGGCGATGACACATACAAAGTTTGGTGCAAAAATGTCAAAGCGTTGCAGAGATACAGCCTCAAATGCATTTTGGCACCCTTCCAGCAAATTCGTTGATGCGCTAAATCAGAACCGTTTTGTATATCGACACGAAATCCATAACTTTTTGCCAGCATGGTCTGAAGATGATTCACATCAAATTTGGTGAAAATCGGACTAACGGTCTAGGAGGAGTTCGAAAAAGTAGGTTTTCAACATTAATCAAAATGGCGGACAGGAAGTATGGCCAATTTTGGCATAATTGGTATCTATGTTCTCGGCATGACCCAAAGAATACGGGGAGACCATTTGCATTTCAATTGTCTAATTTACTCAAAAGTTATTAGCATTTTTGTGAAAATTCATTATAACTCTTGACCACAAGGTGGCGCTGCCACCAAGCTTTTTGAGTACATTCAGGGCATGGAGCCGAATATTTTTGTAATTATTTGCGAAACGATACGATGCTGCGTTGAAAAAATACAGCATTTTAAAATATAATTCAAAATGGCCGACGCCTAAAATGGCTGACACGGGAAATTTGCATATCATACGACTCGACATGACTCACTGAATCTAAAGAGACCAGTTGTGTGATTTTTGGCCAAACCATTTAGAAGATATAAGCCAAAATATGCATTTTTCATATCTCCTGACCACTAGGTGGCGCTGTGTCGAAACACTGCAGGTAGTCTCAGGTCATGCTTATTATAACACACACCAAGTTTGGTCTCAATATGCCAAACCGTTGCTGAGATATAGCCTCAAGTGCATTTTTGCGTGCTTTTCGTCAAATTTGTTTACGTGTCATTCGACAATGGTTGGACGAATCAACTTGAATTCCATAACTTTTTGCCAGCATGGTCTGAAGATGATCTGAGCCAATTTCCGTGGCAATCGGACTAACCGTCTAGCACGAGTTCGAAAAAGTAGGTTTTTCGAAAAATTGAAAATAGCGAAAAAACTAAACCTTGCGATTTTTGAATTTTGGGGTTCATTCGACTTGGCATGAGCCAAGGATTCAGAGGAAAAAAGAATTTCCATTTTCTGGCTTACGGTTCAAAAGTTATTAGCATACAAACATTGAAAGTTTGGACAAGTGGTGGCGCTAGAGAGTAGGAGTTAGAGACTTCAAATTAGCTATAGTTAATGTTGGGACTGTCCTCTATCAGTGTGCCAAATTATACAACTTTCCCGCAATCGGTTCTATGGGCTGCCATAGACTTGCGGCGGAAGAAGAAGAAGAAGAAGAAGAAGAAGAAGCAGAATAATAATAACGCCAACGATTACAATAGGTGCCTACGCACCTTCGGTGCTTGGCCCCTAAATATAGCTGCAAGCAGCAATAACGGGGCCAAGCACTACAGAAGCAAGCTTCAGACGAACGGCAGGAATGAGTAATTAAGACAGTTTTAAGATTATTTTAGGCAAAATGGCTTAAAAACAATGAACACAACAACTAGTAATAGGATTTATTGGCTTATCACATGTAACCAATAGGTGGCGCTGTTACCAAATTAGTTTGGAATGGTCAGTGTGAGGTGACGATGACACATACAAAGTTTGGTGCAAATATGTCAAAGCTTTGCAGAGATACAGCCTCAAATGAATGTTGGCATCATTCCAGCAAATTCGTTGATGCGCTAAATGAGAACCGTTTCGTATATCGACATGAAATCCATAACATTTTGCCAGCATGGTCTGAAGATGATCCACGTCCAATTTGGTGAAAATCTGATTATCGGTCTAGGAGGAGTTCGAAAAAGTAGGTTTTCAACATTAATCAAAATGGCGGACAGGAAGTTCAGCCAAATAAGGAAAACTTGATATCTATGTTCTCGGCTTGACCCAAGGAATCTATTAAGATCAGCGTCATGTCAATAGCCAGATCTTTTCAAAAGTTATTAGCCTTTATGTAAATTGAGTTATAACTTTTGACCACTAGGTGGCTCTGTTTCAAAATATTTTGAGTACCTTCAGGGGATGATGTTGTTGGCACATTCTGAGTTGTGGAATATAACACCAATGCATTTGTTTAGTATAGCCTTTTATTTCACAAAACTGTATTGAAGTCAATGGGAATTTCATGTTTTGTTCTATTATAGCGCCACCAAGAGGCTCAGTCCCACCATTTCTTTTATGTGTCATCAGAGTGAGCCCATACATATGCGTGTCAATTTTGGTGAAAATATCTCAATTCACTTCAGAGTTATAGACATTTACATGAAAAAACACGTAAAAATTGACTGACTCTTGACTTTGATTGAATATTACTACCCCTTACTATCAATATTTTTGCATTTGGGCATTGGTGTATAGCTATCGACCTATGTTTTCGAACTTCTGACGGTGGTTTCGTCTCGATCAGACAAGCGGTTTCGAAGATATAGCCAAATGTTTTTTAAGCGCTAAATCACAACGCTACACAAACCGTAAGGCAAAACCTAGCATGTTTGGTATTGTAGGACTCTGTAAGGTTTCAGGAGTCCAATTTGATGAGTCTGGTGAAAATACGTCGACCACACCCAAAGTTATAAGCATTTAAAAATAGAAGATCAGCACTAGGTGGTGCTGTTTCGAAACTTCTCATACTCCTTCAGGACATTGTGCTGATGACCCATACCATGTTTCGTAACAATCCGTTGATGTGTTCAGAAAATACAGCATTTTAGCACAAAATTCAAAATGGCCGACAGTCAAAATGGCCGAAATGGTCAAATTGGATATCAGTCGACTCGGCATGTTGCCCTGAATCTAACAAGACCAATGTTATGATTTTTGGACAAACTGTTCAGAAGTTATAAGCAAAAATAGCAGTTTTTCATATCTCCGGATCAGTAGGTGGCGCTGCGCCCAATCACAGCATGTTGCCTCAGGTCATGCTTGTTATGACATGTACCAAGTTTGGTCTGAATAGGATAAGTCGTTGCCGAGATACAGCCTTACGACTGTTTTTGTAAGCACTACATAAAATTTGTTAGAGCGTTTATCGAAAACGGTTTGACGAATCAATTTGATTTGCATAACTTTTGGTCAGCACTGCCTGAGGATGATATGGTTTAATTTTCGTGTGAATCGGACAAACCGTCTAGGACGAGTTCGAAAAAGTAGGTTTTTAAAGAAATTCAAAATGGCGGTCATATTTCTATGACGGAAATGACTTCGTAGGGTGCAATCGAATCGGCATGAGCTCAGAAATCAGAGGAAAAAAGAATTTCGTTGATTGGCCTTAGGGTTAAAAAGTTATTAACAAAATTAAAGTGAAATTTTGGACAGTTGGTGGCGCTAGAGGGATTGACTTAGACACACCAAAATTGGTGTACTTAATGTTGGCACTGTCCTCTATCAGAATGTCAAACCATTACAACTTTCCCGCATTCGGTTCTATGGGCTGCCATAGACGCCCAGTCGGAAGAATAATAATAATAAATATAGCTGCAAGCAGCAATAACGGGGCCAAGCACTACAGAAGCAAGCTTCAGACAAACGGCAGGAATGAGTAATTAAGACAGTTTTAAGATTATTTTAGGCAAAATGGCTTGAAAACCATAAACACAACAACTAGCAATAGGATTTATTAGCTTATCACGTGTAACCAATAGGTGGTGCTGTTACCAAATTAGTTTGCAATGGTCAGTGTGAGGTGACGATGACACATACAAAGTTTGGTGCAAATATGTCAAAGCTTTGCAGAGATACAGCCTCAAATGCATTTTGGCACCCTTCCAGCAGTTTCGTTGATGCCCTAAATGACAACCGTTTCGTATATCGACATGAAATCCATAACATTTTGCCAGCATGGTCTGAAGAATGTCCATCTCAAATTTGGTTAAAATCGGACAAACGGTCTAGGAGGAGTTCGAAAAAGTAGGTTTTCAACATTAATCAAAATGGCGGACAGGAAGTTCAGCCAAATAAGGAAAACTTTGTATATATGTTCTCGGCTTGACCCAAGGAATCTATTGAGATCAGTGACATGTCAATAGCCAGATCTTTTCAAAAGTTATTAGCCTTTATGTAAATTCAGTTATAACTGTTGACCACTAGGTGGCGCTGTTTCAAAATATTTTGAGTACCTTCAGGGGATGGTGTTGTTGGCACATTCTGAGTTTCGGAATATAACACCAATGCATTTGTTTAGTATAGCCTTTTATTTCACATAAGTGTATTGAAGTCAATGGGAATTCCATGTTTTGTTGTATTATAGCGCCACCAAGAGGCTCAGTCCCACCATTTTTTTTATGTGTCATCAGAGTGAGCCCATACATATGCGCGTCAATTTTGGTGAAAATATCTCAATTCAGTTCAGAGTTATAGACATTTACATGAAAAAACACGTAAAAAACGACTGACTCTTGACTTTGATTGAATATCACTACCCCTTACTATCAATATTTTTGCATTTGGGCATTGGCATATAGCTATCGACCTATGTTTCCGAACTTCTGACGGTGGTTTCGTCTCGATCAGACAAGCGGTTTCGAAGATATAGCCAAATGTTTTTTAAGCGCTAAATCACAACGCTACACAAACCGTAAGGCAAAACCTAGCATGTTTGGTATCGTAGGACTCGGTAAGGTTTCAGGAGTCCAATTTGATGAGTCTCGTGAAAATAAGTCGACCACACCCAAAGTTATAAGCATTTAAAAAAAGAAGATCACCACTAGGTGGCACTGTTTCGAAACTTCTCATGCTCCTTCAGGACATTGTGCTGATGACCCATACCATGTTTCGTAACAATCCGTTGATGCGTTCTGAAAATACAGCATTTTAGCACAAAATTCAAAATGGCCGACAGTCAAAATGGCTGAAATGGTAAAATTGGATATCAGTTGACTCGGCATGTTGCCCTGAATCTAACAAGACCAATTTTATGATTTTTGGACAAACTGTTTAGAAGTTATAAGCAAAAATAACAATTTTTCATATCTTCGGACCAGTAGGTGGCGCTGCGCCGAAACGGAGCATGTTGCCTCAGGTCATGATTGTTATGACATGTACCAAGTTTGGTCTGAATAGGATAAGTCGTTGCCGAGATACAGCCTTACGACTGTTTTTGTAAGCACTACGTAAAATTTGTTAGAGAGTTTATCGAAAACGGTTTGACGAATCAATTTGATTTGCATAACTTTTGGTCAGCACTGCCTGAGGATGATATGGTTAAATTTTTGTGCGAATCGGACAAACCGTCTAGGACGAGTTCGAAAAAGTAGGTTTTTAAAAAAATTCAAAATGGCGGCCATATTTTTATGATGGAAAATGACTTCGTAGGGTGCAATGGAATCGGCATGAGCTCAGAAATTAGAGGAAAAAAGAATTTCGTTGATTGGCCATAGGGTTAAAAAGTTATTAACAAAATAAAAGTGAAATTTTGGACAGTTGGTGGCGCTAGAGGCAATGTCTTAGACACACCAAAATTGGTGTACTTAATGGTGGCACTGTCCTCTATCAGAATGTCAAACCAAAACAACTTTCCCGCATTCGGTTCTATGGGCTGCCATAGACTCCCAGTCGGAAGAATAATAATAATAATAAATATAGCTGCAAGCAGCAATAACGGGGCCAAGCACTACAGAAGCAAGCTTCAGACGAACGGCAGGAATGAGTAATTAAGACAGTTTTAAGATTATTTTAGGCAAAATGGCTTGAAAACTATAAACACAACAACTAGTAAAAGGATTTATTGGCTTTTCACGTGTAACCAATAGGTGGCACTGTTACCAAATTAGTTTGTAATGGTCAGTGTGAGGTGACGATGACACATACAAAGTTTGGTGCAAATATGTCAAAGCATTGCAGAGATACAGCCTCAAACGCATTTTGGCACCCTTCCAGCAGATTTTTTGATGCCCTAAATGAGAACCGTTTCTTATATGGACACAAAATCCATAACTTTTTGCCAGAATGGTCCGAAAATGATCCACGTCAAATTTGGTGAAAATCGGACTAACGGTCTAGGAGGAGTTCGAAAATGTAGGTTTTCAACATTAATCAAAATGGCGGACAGGGAGTTCAGCCAAATAAGGTAAACTTTGTATTTTATGTTCTCGACTTGACCCAAGGAATCTAAAAAGACCAGCATGATGTCAATAGCCAGATTAATTCAAAAGTTATTAGCCTTTATGTAAATTGAGTTATAACCTTTGACCACTAGGTGGCGCTGTTTCAAAATATTTTGAGTACCTTCAGGGGATGGTGTTGTTGACACATTCTGAGTTTTGTAATATTACACCAATGCATTTGTTTAGTATAGCATTTTATTTCACAAAACTGTATTGAAGTCAATGAGAATTTCATGTTTTGTTCTATTATAGCGCCACCAAGAGGCTCAGTCCAACCATTTTTTTTATATTTGCTCAGAGTGAGCCCATACATATGTGTGTCAATTTTGGTGAAAATATCTCAATTCACTTCAGAGTTATGGGCATTTATATGAAAAAGCACGTAAAAATTGACTGACTCTTGACTTTGATTGAATATTACTACCCCTTACTATCAATATTTTGGCATTTGGGCATTGGCGTATAGCTATCGACCTATGTTTCCGAACTTCTGACGGTGGTTTCGTCTCGATCAGACAAGCGGTTTCAAAGATATAGCCAGATGTTTTTTAAGCGCTAAATCACAACGCTACACAAACCGTAAGGCGAAACCTAGAATGTTTGGTATCGTTGGACTCGGTAAGGTTTCAGGAGTCCAATTTGGTGAGTCTCGAGAAAATAAGTCGACCACACCCAAGGTTATAAGCATTTAAATAAGGATGATCACCACTAGGTGGCGCTGTTTCGAAACTTCTCACGCTCCTTCAGGACATTGTACTGATGACCCATACCATTTTTTGTAACAATCCGTTGATGCGTTCTGAAAATACAGCATTTTAGCACAAAATTCAAAATGGCCGACAGTCAAAATGGCCGAGATGGTAAAATTGGATATCAGTCGACTCGGCATGTTGCCCTGAATCTAACAAGACCAATGTTATGATTTTTGGACAAACTGTTTAGAAGTTATAAGCAAAAATAGCAATTTTCCATATCTCCGGACCAGTAGGTGGCGCTGCGCCGAAACGCAGCAAGTAGCCTCAAGTCATGCTTGTTATGACATGTACCAGGTTTGGTCTGAATAGGATAAGTCGTTGCCGAGATACAGCCTTACGACTGTTTTTGTAAGCGTTACGTAAAATTTGTTAGAGCGTTTATCAAAAACGGTTTGACGAATCAATTTGATTTGCATAACTTTTGGTCAGCACTGCCTGAAGATGACCTGGTTCAATTTTCGTGTGAATCGGACAAACCGTCTAGGACGAGTTCGAAAAAGTATGTTTTAAAAAAAATTCTAAATGGCGGCCATATTTCTATGACGGAAAATGACTGTATAGGGTGCAATCGAATTGGCTTGAGCTCAGAAATCAGAGGAAAAAAGAATTTTGTTGATTGGCCTCACGGTTAAAAAGTTATTAACAAAATTAAAGTGAAATTTCGGACAGTTGGTGGCGCTAGAGGGAATGTCTTAGACACACCAAAATTGGTGTACTTAATGTTGGCACTGTCCTCTATCAGAATGTCAAACCAAAACAACTTTCCCGCATTCGGTTCTATGGGCTGCCATAGACTCCCAGTCGGAAGAATAATAATAATAATAATAATAATAATAAGAACCGGAACAAAAACAATAGGTGCCTCGCACCTTCGGTGCTTGGCCCCTAATAAGAACGCCAACAAACACAATAGGTGCCTCGCACCTTCGGTGCTTGGCCCCTAATAATAATAAGAACGCCAACAAAAACAAGAGGGTCCTACGCACCTTCGGTGCTTGGCCCCTAATAATAATAATAATAAGAACCGGAACAAAAACAATAGGTGCCTCGCACCTTCGGTGCTTGGCCCCTAATAATAATAATAATAAGAACCGGAACAAAAACAATAGGTGCCTCGCACCTTCGGTGCTTGGCCCCTAATAATAAGAACGCCAACAAAAACAAGAGGGTCCTACGCACCTTCGGTGCTTGGCCCCTAATAACAACAATAATAATACAATATCTAATATAAGACCAAGAGTAATCGATCACTATACTGCAATAATAATAATAATAATAATAATAATAATAATAATAATAATAATAATGAAATATCTTGTGTTGACCCAGGGATGTCATTCTTTATAGCTCATCTAATATAAGACAAACAGTAATTAATCACGTCATTTTAATAATAATAACAATAATGATAATAATAATAATGAAATAAAGCATATATTAATGCATTATTCTGCTTGACCTTATTCTAATTTTTCATTCCTAATCCTTTCTAATACCTAAACTGACCAAGGAACTTTTTAATTGTTAATAAGCAGTAATCTACTTAGGAAGTTTATTGAGTAAAAAGTCATTATTAATATTGAATATGTGTTCCCTATACTAAAGTGTTACCTGTACTTTTACTATTTATGTAACTTTTTTAAAGTAAATATTAAGTTGGTTAAATTTAACATTAAATCTATTATTCTTTTTTCATTATAGCTTTAAGATTTTAAATCAACTTTCAAATAATTCCTCAACAGGTTTGAAGATATCTCAGTTCTTTGCTTATACTTCAAGGATCACTGGCTGGTAATAGGACACGCGTGGTCGGACAGTGCTACAACCATGCCAACTCCGATACAAACAATCTTGTTGAAAGGTGATATTTGAAATTAAACGTATGCAACTTCATTATGAGTTCATGCAAATAATGTAATAGAATCACAAGCATTTGGAATATAGTTATATAATAAATCAAACACAATCATATTAAAACATGTATTGTTTTTCTTTGCTTGTCTAATCAGATTTTTCCATCGCCTAAAATATCAGTTTTTGTTTGGCATTAGGAACCGTAGACTGGATGATCTTATCAGCATTTTCATCAAGAAGACGGATGGATACTTCCAGGTCATTCATGATTTACAGGCAGTTGGAGGAATGAAAAATGCTTCTTTGAAGACTGTTTCTGTAGCTGCCCAATAGGAGTCAGAGGACATCGTTGAAAACAACATGTACTTGTACTTACTGATCGAGTGAACATGATTCTCAGAAGTTTCCTGATTTGAATTATCAAATAAACGCACGTGCTAGTGTAATTAAGCAAAATAAGCTTTACTCCATTCTGTGCTTTGACAGAAAAGAGGTAGATGTAAGTGTGCATATGAGAAATGAAGTGAAAGACTTGTTTTTTTGGTTTTGTTTAATTTAATATGTATTGTTTTAAAACAAATCTGAAAAATTATGTAATCTTTAATTGTAAATTAAAGGGGGGGTGAAATGCTATTTCATGCATACTGAGTTTTGTACACTGTTAAAGAGTTGGATTCCCATGCAAAACATGGACAAAGTTTCAAAAATTAAGTTGTACGTTTGAAGGAGTATTTCTGTTCCAAAAATACCTCTTCCGGTTTGTCACAAGTTTCGGAAAGTTTTTTTTCGATTATGGCTCTGTGTGACGTTAGATGAAGCGGAATTTCCTTATATGGGTCCTGAGGCACTTCTGCCGCGCTCCCATATAGCACAGCACTGAGTGAGAGCACAACAGGCATTCACTGATCAGAGCGAGAGCGTCGCGAAATGTCACAAAAGGAATGTGTTTTAGGTTGCTAGGGCAAGACAACCCTGCACAGATTACCTAAAGAGAAACAGCATTAAGGGACCAGTGGATGGAGTTTATTTTTACAGAGCGTCAACGGAGTTGTGCAAGTGTTTGTGTTTGTTCCATGCATTTCTAAAATGCTTGTTTTACAAACAAAGCCCAGTTTGACGACGGATTTGTGTATCGTTTATTTCTTAAGGATGATGCAATCCCAACGAAAAAGGGTCACGATTGTGTGTTGGAACCGCAGGCGGTGATTAAAACTGCTTCAAATATCTCTGCCTCCTTGTTAGTGCGTCCGCCTCCCATTGGAGACCCGGGTTCGAGCCCCGCTCGGAGCGAGTCGTTGCTGCTGCTGCTCTCGTTCAGTTTCAGCCTTCACAGCTGTCACAGCTTCCAAACGCTGTCAACTCAAAAGCTTACTCGCGCTTGTGATTCTTTAGCTCCGCCCACACGTCACGCCTCCTGGCGCTCGTGTTTTTCCGGGAAAAATCGGTAAAGACTATCTTTCTCTTATGAATATAATAAAACTAAATACTTTTTGGAGTTATGAAGGATGCAGTACTACTCTATAGGTACTCAAGATTAACAGGATACTGAGTGAAAACGAGCATTTCACCCCCCCTTTAAACTAAATAAACCATGAACATTTAACATTACTCTGCTGTCTGAATGCGTTCTCTAACAGTGATATATTGTATATTTAAATCAATGAACTGTAACATTACTTAATTGAGATGACAATGTTTGAAACCATTACAATTCATTTGTTATTGTGTTCACTGGATCAGTGTACCTCTAACTGACTGATTAAAAATGAGATGACAACATCTACAACTTGTGGTCCAAATCTATGGGTCAGCAGACTAAAAGGTAAATCCTCTCCCAGTTTTTTCCCTCAGCAAGCACTGGAGAGTACAGAGTGTACAGTAGGTGGCCAGCCTTTCTGGGGCTTACCGCCGCGCCAGTACCGCAGTGGTAACTGTAATTCAGTCGCGTGTTAAAATTATTCGCGAAACTACCGCCAGGTGGCGCAAAGGGACGGATTGCGAAATGAATGTAATTGTAAAATGAGATAAAAGAAGGAAGTGAAACAACAATAACATTATGATATAACATTGTAACATTTAAAAAAAAAAACTGTTTTTTTTTACAATTTGTTAATTTTTAAAATGTAGGATAGTCTTAGACTACAGTCTCCTAAACAAAAATTAAAAGAAGACCTTAACACAAAGGATCATATGCATGCTATTTTTATTAAACAGTAAATAAATATAAGGCCTATATATATATATATATATATATATATATATATATATATATATATATATATATATATGCTAAATGTTTTAATTTCATTTTCATTTCGATTCATTCTTGGTTTAAAAAAATCTTCAGGTTCCATATGCAGAGCGAAATGGGAGCGGTCCAGCATTTAGCAATAATTAGTATAAACTCTGTTATTATTCTTGATTTTTCAAACTACCAGCATTTTTGAATTATGCCTTATGTGTGACAAAAATAGTTTCAGCTGTTTGATCGCTGGTGCCTCACGCACATATTCACTGGAAACAGCAGACGTTCACCAAACATTCAGCGTGAGCACTTTGACATATTGTTAATTATGAATTTTTTTTTTCTTCAATACTGAAACGCACACAGCCTATTTACCTCATGAATATTTACCTTCAAATGGGCAACATCACAAATATGGAAACGTTTGATTTCTCCCGATTGAGAAAGCCCAAGCTTACCTTATGCTTAGCTTTAAGTTATTATCATTATTATTATTATTATTTATTACTAAGCCTATATTATTATATACTGAAATTATATTTATCCACTAGAATTACATATTTTTAATTATTGTTTTGTTCTGATAAATTTGTTAAATTTAAAGGATTTGTTGTAAAATACTTCCTAATAGCCTATTTATTTCCTCTCACAAACTCTGATTTATTTTTTTGCGTGTTTAAAAAAAAAAAAACATGCAGCAAACGAAAATAGGTGATTGATCCGTTAAAATGAAACCTATACACGACTCATATATTTTTTTCCTCTGACAAACTCAGCTCAGCTGTGGACGATTTAAAAATGTTTGATATAAAGCAGTGGTTCTCAACCTGCGGCCCATCACGAATTCTAATGCGGCCTGCACCACATGCTGAAAAAAAAAAAAAAAACTTTATCAGTTTGTAAAATTTTATTGTTTAAATCAATTTAAAAAAATATGCTACTAATGAAATATAAGCTATATCCTAATGTTTTTATGTGATTTTTTTTTTCTTCTTCATATATTATTTTCAGACATGAGCACTGGCATAAGCATTTAATGAACACATACAAGAACGCACTTTGGCAGAATTAAATTCAAATAGTCATCAACAGCCATTAGGTAAATTGCCTTTAAGATAAAATTGCGCATCAGAATAGACAAATTTGTTTTTTAAGGGAGAAAAAAAAAAGAAATTCAAAAAATGCCAGCGAATGAACTTGTACAAACTGTCAATAGTCGCAGTATCAGTATTGAAGGAGAAGTGCTGGATTTTCGTTTTTTTTTTTTTTTGCCCCGCAACTCACTTGAAGAAGTTCAGATAAATGGAAACACCATACATTATGTAACAATCATTAATTGAAGAAATGTGGCAAATATCTCAAGAGAGATATTTCCATATTTGGATCAAAATAGGCTACATTTGTGAACACACATTTTCTGAAATGTTGCGCGTCAGGTCATGCAAGCCTGCATCTTAAACCCTCTGTCAAACTTTCTGCGTCCGCGAGTCCGCTATGGACCGCTAGGTAGGCGTGATGTAAAAATCGTCATTGGAGAGTGTGTGTCAAGGCACCGAGCAGACGACCGCGCGGACAGGTGCGCCTGGTCAGTTGGCTTCAAAAACAAAATTGCACATGTGCAGCCAGGCAGAGTGAAGAAGCTCATTGCTACTCGAACCTGTGCAATCCGTCAATAAAAGAATATAAAGACAGCGATGTGCAATAATTCTGGGCAATTGCAGAGCTGGCCATCAGCCTGCGCATTCAGAAGTATAAATTGAAGAAGTCTGCGTCCGGATTGCTCATGTGGAAAGTATTACACAGGCGTTACAATCGCAACTTCTTTGTGTTACTCTTTTCAAGCTAAATCTCACAAAATTGGTCAGCTCCCGACAGCATCAGGCGTTATATTTATGGGGAGTAGAATTGTTTATTTCAATAAATGTAATAGATTATATATCATAATAGTTAGGCTATAATATTATAAATCAGGTTGGTTTGTATTGCTGACGTAATATGTAAATTATATGTGTAGACTTGCACTTAGACCATAGTGCGGCCCGCTGGAAAAAAGGTTGAGAACCACTGATATAAAGGTTGCTGTCCCATTTTATACAGGAATTGTTCATTTTAAAAAATTGAATTATATTGTTAGTTCTAATTATATTGTTAACACAAGTTCATTTAGAACTTTTTTTACTTATAAACTCCGTGAGAATTTAAAGTTAGTTTAATAGTATTTAAATTCAAGTTTAAAAGAAAGGTTTTAATTGCTTAAATTATTTTTATTAATGAATAATATGTTATCATGTTTATTCTTGTAAAAAATACGTGTTTATTCTTTAGGAAAACAAAGGAAAAAATAAGGGACAATCCGAATATTTGTTTTGCTTTACCAATTTATGTAAGCTACAATTATTCAAATAATAATAATAATAATAATTAAAGCTGCAAGCAGCATTTACGGGGTTCAAGCATTTAAGGCATCTTAGGTGGTCAGAGCCAACCTGGACGTATGGATGACCGTTAAACACATCCAAAATGGAGAATAGGCTAACAGACAGACACACACACTGAAATTAAATGATTAAACTCGTTTTTAAGATTTTAGATGTCATTTTCAGGTTTCACTGTAATCATAATGTGGCAAAATTTTAAAAACTGATATGTCTGTATGAACAGAATGGAAAACTTTAACTCAATGAGATTTGAAATGTTGTAACAGTGTTTTTTTATTGTTTAGGCATTAATTCATACATCCTTTCAACTGTACTGTTTAAGTTAGCTGAATGAGCCCATTAGTGGTTTTCCGCTGCCATCTAGTGGTTATAAATGGCAATATCTCATACATCAATGTGTTAATCCTTTATAACTCTTAGTGTTTTTTTGCCCAATCTCTCTTAAATTTTGCATGCTTGTTTAAAATGAAATTATGCATTATTTTACACAGTTTTGATCATTTGTGGGCTTTCTGTTTGTATTAATAGGCCTTTGTGTACACTATGCAAATAACATATTATAAAATTACTGGTTTATAGTTGTCCAAATGCAATTGTTCAACATGTTTTTGATAATTATCGACCTTCAGAGTCTAGAGAATTGTACTTCAGTGGTTTTATTGATTTTCATCTTAAATCCTATCAGTAGTATGCCAAAGTAACTTTTTAAAATAATCTTGAATATTTAATTAACAGCTTTATTTACAACATTGGTCCCAGAGGCAAAGTTGTTCAGAATGAGGAGATTTATCAAATGATATGAAGATTTAGTGTTTTTGAGTGAATATATGAGCATTTTCAAACAATTTGTGGCCATTTACCATATAAATCTTGTGTTTTGAGACCTTTTCTACTGTTATAGCGCCACCTATGGTCTGATCTCCATAAAACTTTGCATGCTTGTTAAGAGTCACCTGTTACATGATTTCACTGAGTTTCATAAAGTTTTGAGTTTTCGTTTAGGTTTTATAGGCTTTGGGGTATGTTTGGCCACACCCCTTTTTCTAAATTACCCCTTTACAGCTAACCAAAGGACAAAATTCAACCTTTTTTTGATAATTATTGATCTAGAGAGTCCACAGAATATTACTGCAGTAGTTTGGTTCCGATTGGACAAAAAACCTTGGACTAGTTCGCAAAAGTAGGTTTTTAACATATTTGTGAATAACAATTGAACGATTTGATTGACAGCAATGGTTCTTGAGGCAAAGTTGTGCATTATGAGGAGATCTATCAAATGATATGCATATTGTGTTGATATGTGAAACACCACGTGATTACAGAGCCATAAAACTCGTTAGCACCAACTAGTGGCCGATTTCTTTCAAAATTCTTACAGACCTTAAGGTTCATGAGTCGAACGTACCCAGTGAGTTTCGTTCTGATCAACATCCGTTAACCCTTTCAAATAGGTGCTTAAAATTGTTTGGCCAATGGCGGTCATGTTTTTGGAGATATGCAAATGTCCTCATAGGTACTTGTGCCCCTTCAGACCAAGACACGGCATACCAATTTTCAAGTCGATCGGGCCAACGGTTGCCTAGTTATAGCCATTTATGTGTTTTTTCTATCTTATTGCGCCCCCAAGTGGCAGAGATGCGCAATTTTTTTATTTGACCAAAAATTTAGCTCATACATATGTGGACCAAGTTTGGTGAAGATATCTCATTCCGTTCAAGAGTTATAGTTAAAATAGCATTTGGCTATCGTTAGAATAGACGCTTTTTGGCGTACTGTTTCGCGTAAGAATTGAAATTTCTACTTTTTTTTGATAATAATTGATATTGAGTGTCCAGGGAATATTTCTGAAGTGGTTTCGTTCTGATTGGTTGAAAATCCTAGGACTAGTTTGCAAAAGTAGGTGCTCGATTTTGCGAGAAAACAGTGCGTCGTAGACCCCAAAAAGGCGCCGTGCACTTTTTCTTGGGCTAACCCAAGGATTGCAACGATGCTATGTTTTTGAGTCTATGGCTAACGGTTTTTGATTTACGGGCAAAAATGTCAAAATGTTTTGTTTTTTGCGCTGTAGCGCCCCCGTTTGGCCAATTGGGTTGAGACTCTGTCAGAATGTCCCCTCGGGGAGCTCTACCTTCTGGCCAAGTTTCAGATTTCTAGGCCTTACGGTTTGGTCTGCACGATCAGTTTTAGCGGAGAAAAATAATAATAAAAAAAATCCTAACAGACACAATAGGGTTTCAGCACTGCGTGCTTGAACCCCTAATAAAATAATGTCATTAAAAAATACCATTGGCCTGAGTAGCTAATTTTGACAATTATAGAATTGTGACTTTAAAGATTAGGTGGTAAAAATACTGTGAAATTAATAATGGCATGGATTTTAGAGCATAACAACTGAAGGTTTATGAAACATTAGCCAATGGAACTTAAAGTTGTGAACTAAAATATTATTTCAACCATACAGCATGTGAATAAATAAATTGCATAATTTTCATAACATTTCATTATTCATAAAATGCCTAACGTTTCTGGTGTTTGGATATCTACATCAATATAATGAGCTCCAAGTTTAAGAATAGTCCTAGACTTCTCTCTCTCTCTTTAACAGCATTAGCTCAATGATATACGTCTTCCTTCCGTTAGACTTTTCCTGTCTTAGTAAATGTTGGGCTCATGATCAATAAGTTCGCCTCAATCTGATTCAGTAAAGTCAAACCGCAGACAGTGAAGCCTCTGAGACCCGCCCGCTGTGAGGTGGGAACAGAGGACTCCGCTTGGTCTTAAAGCCTCCCGCAAACATCCACGATCACAAATAGCAATGATTTTTCGTAAAATAATGATTCATTATTAATTGATGATTTGTTATTATCATTATGGTCTTGTGAAAATAATAATATGGGCTGCGAGAAAATTATGAATACAAATAGTGCTGCTGAGTGCAGGCATGTTTCAGCCCAGTATCACACTGTTCCTCAGAGCCAAAACACAGACCGAATTCTGTTCAGCTGGAGGGGGTTGGGTTTTGGATAGTTATTCATGGCTTGTGGGGTCGAGATAAAGGTGTGAATTGCTCTTTCATATGGACAGTGCTTTCACTTGCTGAACTGGTTTATATAGGACTGTTGTTTTGGTTATATTCACAGTGCTGGCTCTCTCTGACGAGAGATATGCAACATTCACACATTACACTATTCCTTTTCGTTTAAAAAACATTTCAAGCTTTCTGTAGATATATTTTTAATGTAGCCTACCTATGTGAGACACCACATTAATAATTTTTGCACAAACACTTGAATATGAGCTTCTTATCACGAGTAAAATTCATGCCAACAGCCAACATATTTAGCTTGATCAGAAGGTTGACTGCAAGAGTCGAGCGGGATGTTAAGAGTTTGTCCGTTTCTTTTACTGATTATTTTCGGGTTAAAGCATGATTTAAACAGATTCACACTCAATCGCTTTCGTAATAATGCGTTCAAACTAATGTAATCTTACAGTGCTACATTATCAGCATGCTATCTGATTTTGAAATCTTGAAGTTAATCGATCTGTTTAGATAAAATAACGGACAAAGTTGTTATTTTCATCACAAACAAAATTTTCACAGTAGAAAGCAGCAATTAAAGATTAGTTTGGCATGTGATATAGGGAAAAAAGTTTACACATAGGCTAGCTTAAGCCACTTTGAAACTCCCCTGTTATTTTTTTTAATTATTATTATTATTTTATATGCTATGTTATGAACATTACATTTCAAACGTACTGAAATACTTTATTAATAGCCGCATTTCCACTGTCAGGCCAGTGTGAGCCAGGGCCTAAAGCAGGCCGGGCAGGGCTCATAGCCTCAGGCCAGTAGCACCGAGGCCAGAATAGCGCAGGGTTTCCACCGTGGACCCTGAAGCTCTGCTGCGCGACACTAAAACACGCCCTTTACACTCCTCTCAGAACAACTTCATGCAACCTCATTATTTCACCAACAAAGAAAAGTTATCAGAAAAAGCCACTGGAACATGCGCGATCACAAAACGAAGATGATAAAAGCGGCCGTTTGTTTGCATGCTTTGTTATATTCACATTCAAAAGCATCGATGTAGAATAAGTGATACATTGATCATAGGCTATTGATTTAATTTATCAGGAATCAAAATTATTCACACATAAATACACTTATTTCTATTTTATTTATTTATTTTTAACGCTCATGAAAATAGCCTGCTTATTCAGTCGAGTCTGTTTCTGTTTATTAGCCACAGTAGCCGTCACATTTAGAATGAATGATAATATCTCTATTTTTATAAAAGCTCCCGATCAAAAACATTAGGCTATTATATTTTTTTATGACGTGAGCTAAACTCTCGAGATGAGGCTTGAGACAGATAATATACATTACTAAATAAATACACGAGAATAAGAAGCTGACATCTGATTTCCTCAAACGGTCATATTTACCATGTTTACTATAGTAATGTTAATGCCTAGCATGCACAGACTTTTGCATCACTTATAAATATTTCTTCCTTGTATGGTGATTATAATACACATTGGATCAAGTAATTTCAAAAACTCGCTGCTGACTGAAAGTGAGTTTTGAGCTTGATTTATTTAAAGAAGTGTTTAATGCTGGTGTTATAGCTGTTATCTTTCCGAAATGATCAGCAGGGCAGACATTTTTATAAAAGCTCCCAAACAAAAATTATTATTATATTTTGATGATATGCAACGTGGAGCTAAACTCACGAAACGAGACGACAGATAAAATGTTACTTAATAAATACACAATTGTGATAGAGAATAAGAAGCTGACGTCTGATTTCTCCAAGCGGTCATATTTAACATGTTTACTGTGTAACGTTAATGTTTAGTGTGCATAGTCTTTTACATTGCTTATAAATATTTCTGCCTTGTTTAGTGATTATAATACACATCGGATCAAGTTATTTCAGACACCTGCTGCTAACTAAGAGTGAGTTTTGAGCTCAATTTATTTAAAAAAGTCTTTAATACTGGTGTTAAAGCTGTTATCTTTCTGAAATGATCCACAGCGCAGACTCTAACATTACTCTAAAATTACTTTAGTTGTCAATTAGCTACTAAAGCTTTTTTTTTTTTTTTTTTTTTTTACATTGTGTAAATTGTTGTTGATTATAATGAGAGAACTTGAGTTTAATCGTGAGGACGTTTTAATAATTCTTTAGAGTTTCAAAGATTTAATCGTGCTGGTTTAATTTTATTCGTTTCTTGTTTTAGGCAAATTAGGCCTAAATAATGGGAACGAAATAATACAGTGCTTCACATTTAAACATGCAACAATTTCTTAATCTTAATTTCTCAATTTCTGAATAATATAACGCATAATTAATATAATATAAATAATACTGCACACCTTTTAAATGTGTCCAATCTAAAATATGGTTTAATACCATGTAGCTTAGAAAATATAAACACAGACTCTTTCTCTTTCTCGTTCTAAGAAATGCATATAACTTCATAAATATCAAACTTTCTTCTGTGAGTATTAAATATATTAAATATTTAAACTATATTGTTTTTCTTTCATTTTCTGTGACTGAAGCAGTCAAATGTAACACATCAGCGAGGCAAAACTGACATCTATTTGCGAAAATGTGCTTTGATGCGCTTGTTTGATAACTTGTGGTTAAAGCGCCACTCAGCAGTCAAAGGCTGCAAATGCACTTTACACCGCCGCCGCGGCGGTAGGAGTGGCGTTAAAAGCGGCGTTTTGGATGTCTAGTTAGTGTATTCCTGCAAACATAAATGGACAGATTTGTAAGCAAGAATCAAGTAAAAAAAAAAAAAAAAATCTATAGATGGAGATACAAAAAGTTGTCCCTGGGTCAACACAAGATATTTCATTATTATTATTATTATTATTATTATTGCAGTATAGTGATAGATTACTCTTGGTCTTATATTAATTATTGTATTATTATTATTAATAAAATAAAGTGATTAATTACTGTTTGTCTTATATTAGATGAGCTATAAAGAATGAAGTCCCTGGGTCAACACTAGATATTTCTTTATTATTATTATTATTATTATTATTATTGCAGCACAGTGATAGATTACTCTTGGTCATATATTAGTTATTGTATTATTATTATTATTATTATTAAAATGACGTGATTAATGACTGTTTGTCATATATTAGATGAGCTATAAAGAATGACGTCCCTGGGTCAACACAAGATATTTCATTATTATTATTATTATTATTATTATTATTAATCTGTATAGTGATAGATTACTCTTGGCCTTATATAAGATATTGTTATTATTATTAAAATAAAGTGATTAATTACTGTTGGTCTTATATTAGATGAGCTATAAAGAATGAATTCCCTTGGTCAACACAAGATATTTCATTATTATTATTATTATTATTATTATTATTATTATTATTATTATTATAGCAGTATAGTGATCAATTACTCTTGGTCATATGTTAGATATTGTATTATTATTAGTATTATTAGTATTATTATTAAAATGACGTGATTAATTATTGTTTGCCTTATATTAGATGAGCTATAAAGAATGAAGTCCCTGGGTCAACACAAGAGATTTCATTATTATTATTATTATTTTTGCAGTATAGTGATAGGTTACTCTTGGTCTTATATAAGATTAAAATAAAGTAATTAATTACTATTTGTCTTATATTAGATGAGCTATAAAGAATGACGTCCCTGGGTCAACAAGATATTTCATTATTATTATTATTATTATTGTTATTATTATTATTATTATAGCAGTATAGTGATCGATTACTCTTGGTCATATGTTAGATATTGTATTATTATTATTATTATTATTATTATTAAAATGACGTGATTAATTACTGTTTGCCTTATATTAGATGAGCTATAAAGAATGACGCCCCTGGGTCAACACAAGATATTTCATTATTATTATTATTATTATTATTATTATTATTATTATTATTATTATTATTATATAAGATATTGTTTTTATTATTAAAATAAAGTAATTAATTACTGTTTGTCTTAGATTAGATGAGCTATAAAAAATGAAGTCCCTGGGTCAACACAAGATATTGTATTATTATTATTATTATTATTATTATTGCAGTATAGTGATAGATTACTTTTGGTCATATGTTAGATATTGTATTATTATTATTATTAATAAAATAAAGTGATTAATTACTGTTTGTCTTATATTAGATGAGCTATAAAGAATGAAGTCCCTGTTCAACACAAGATATTTCATTATTATTATTATTATTATTATTATTATTATCGCGGTATAGTGATAGATTACTCTTGGCCTTATATAAGACATTGTTATTATTATTAAAATAAAGTAATTAATTACTGTTTGTCTTATATTAGATGAGCTATAAAGAATAAGGCCCTGGCTCAACAAAAGAATATGACGTGCCTGGGTCATCACAAGAATATGACGTCCCTGGGTCAACACAAGAATATGACGTCCCTGGGTCAACACAAGAATATGACGTCCCTGGGTCAACACAAGAATGAAGAAACAGTTGAGCAACATAGAAGGACAGCAGCTTGTGAGTGTTTTGTCTTGTTTTCTCATCAGACTAGTGTGTGATCATCATTGCTAGGAAAGTTTTTGGTTTAAATTGTGTGTGTCTTACCCTGGTTAATACGTGCTGAAAGTGGCGCTTGGTTTTGCGTTTGCATTTTCGCGGGACTGTCTGGTTTCGATCTGCTAAATATTGAGGCGTGTCCAGCTGACTTCAATCACAGGTAATCAGGCTAATACAAAGCGCTAGGTTTCACTGCTGTAGCGGTCGCGGCAACCCTCGTGTGAACCCTCCTCGTGTGAAGACCGATGAGTGTAAAGACAATCGACTCTACCTGCGTGACTCCACCGAGCAAGGACACCGACAGGGCACTTGAGTATTGCTTTTCTCTTTCTTTACTTTTTGTATAGCCTCTCAAATATATCTTACACTTGTAGTCACTATGTGCTTTCAGATCTCTACTATCACTACTCGGAGAGCACGCTATGTACGTCGAAGGAAGGCCTGTCTGACAAACCTACGCCATGTCCCTCTGACCTCTACCACTATGCTCTCTATTCCAGTTGGTCTCTGGAACTGCCAGTCTGCAGTTAACAAAGCAGACTTTATTTCTTCTATTGCTACTCATTCCCGTCTCAATCTCATGGCACTGACAGAGACTTGGATAAAACCTGAAGATACTGCCACCCCTGCAGCCCTCTCCACTAATTTCACTTGTTCCCACACTCCTTGTACCACTGGGAGGGGTGGAGGTAAGGGTCTCCTTATATCCAAAGAATGAAAATTTGATCTTCAGCCATCACCTACAGGTACTGATTCATTTTAATCACATACCATTACTGTAACCCACCCTGTTAAAATCCACTTTGTGGTCATTTATCGTCCCCCAGGTCAACTGGGAAACTTCTTGGAGGAGTTGGATGTGCTGCTATCAAACTTTCCTGAAGATGGTACTCCTCTGGTACTGCTTGGTGACTTCAACATCCACCTAGATAAACCCCAGGCTGCTGACTTCAAAACTCTGCTCACCTCATTTGATTTCAAGCTAGTGTCTACTACAGCGACTCACAAATCGGGCAACCAACTGGACCTCATCTACACACGCTGTTGCTCTGTGGACAGCTCTTAAGTTGCTCCACTGCACACCTCTGATCACTTCCTCATTACTGCTAACCTAGCACTTACTCCTGAAGTGGCACACACTCCAACGCAGGTCACCTTTCGACGGAACCTACGCTCACTCTCTCCATCTCGACTATCTGCTGTGGTTTCATCCTCTCTTCCCCCACTCTCTCAGTTTTCTGCTCTGGACAAGAACAGTGCTACGGACACTCTTTGCTCCACTTTAACATCTTGCTTGGACAACTTTTGCCCACTGTTGTCTAGACCAGCACGCACTGCCCCATCTGCCCCCTGGCTCCTCCGTGAACATCGCTCTAAACTCAGGGCTGCAGAGAGGAAATGGCAGAAATAAAAAAACTCTACGGACCTCAGTGTGTATCAATCTCTCCTTTCTTCCTTCTCTGCAAATGTCTTCACAGCTAAAACCTCCTACCACCACAAAAAAATTAACAGCTGCTGTGACGCTTGGACACTCTTCAAGACTTTCTCTTCTCTTCTTAATCCACCGCCTCCACCTCCTCCATCGACTCTTACAGCGGACGACTTTGCAGCTTTCTTCACAAATAAGACAAGATCCATCAGTGACCAATTCTCCACACTGCAGACTGAGGACAACTTCACAATGACTGATGCACACTCTTTATCCTCCTTCTCCCCACTCTCAGAGATGGACATCTCCAAAATTCTTCTGTCCAATCATCCTACTAATTGTCCACTTGATCCTATCCCCACTCACCTCCTTCAAGCAATCTCTTCTTCAGTCATACCTTCACTTACTCACATTATCAACTCCTCTCTTCACTCTGGAACATTTCCCTTAGCATTCAAGCAGGCTCGGGTAAGCCCACTGCTCAAGTAAACCATCGCTAAATCCAACGCTTCTTGAAAACTACAGACCGGTATGCCTTCTTCCATTCATTGCAAAGACACTTGAGTGAGCTGTGTTCAACCAGCTTTCTATGTTCCTTGGACAGAACAACCTCCTGGACAGCAACCAATCTGGCTTCAAAAGTGGCCACTCAACTGAGACTGCTCTGCTCTCGGTTACTGAAGCCCTGCGACTAGCAAGAGCAGCTTCAAAATCCTCGGTACTCATCTTACTGGACCTGTCTGCTGCTTTTGACACTGTTAATCACCAGATTCTCCTGTCCACCCTCAGAAAGATGGGCATCTCTGGAACTGCTCTCCTGTGGGTTAAGTCCTACCTCTCTGACAGATCCTTCAGTGTGTCTTGGAGGGGTGATGTTTCAAAGTCAAACCACCTTGCTACTGGGGTTCCTCAAGGCTCAGTACTTGGACCACTTCTCTTCTCCATCTACATGACATCTTTAGGATCTGTCATTCAGAAGCATGGCTTTTCTTATCACTGCTACGCTGATGACACCCAACTCTACTTCTCATTCCTACCAGGTGACCCGATGGTAGCTGCTCGCATTTTAGCCTGTCTGAGTGACATTTCTAGCTGGATGAATGACCATCACCTTCAGCTTAACCTTACAAAGACTGAACTTCTGGTGATTCCAGCTAACCCATTGATTCATCACAACTTCTCTATACAGCTGGGCTCGTCAACCATAACTCCTTCGAGGACAGCCAGAAACCTAGGAGTTTTGATGGATCATCAATTAAGCTTCACTGACCACATTGCTACAACGACCCAGTCCTGCAGGTTTGCCTTATACAACATTAGGAAGATTAGACCCTTCCTGTCAGAGCAAGCAACCCAACTTCTTGTCCAAGCTCTTGTTCTCTCCAGACTGGACTATTGTAATGCTCTCCTGGCGGGCCTTCCTGCATGTACTGTCAAGCCTCTGCAAATGATCCAGAATGCAGCAGCGAGGGTTGTCTTCAATGAGCCAAAAAAAGCTCATGTTACTCCTCTCCTCATCAGGTTACACTGGCTACCAGTAGCCGCTCGCATCAAATTCAAGGTACTGATGCTTGCCTATAAGACGACCACTGGCACGGCACCAACTTACCAAAAACTCACTGGTTAAATCCTATGTGCCCTCCAGAAGTTTGCGCTCTGCAAGTGAACAACGCCTTGTGGTGCCATCCCAAAGAAATTCAAAATCACTCTCACGGACCTTTTCCTGGACTGTGCCCAGCTGGTGGAATGACCTCCCAATCTCAATTCGTACAGCTGAGTCTTTACTCATTTTCAAGAAACATCTAAAGACTCATCTTTTTCGCCTGCACTTAACCTACTAACACCAGTAATCCATTAAAAATATACATGCACACATACATATCTAAATAGACTGTTTAGCCATTATGCCTCATCTTTGTGTGGTTTCATCTGAGAAGTGTCAGGGTCAGGCTTAAAACAAGGGAAGAAATCTAAAGAATATTTGCTACAAAAAAAGCTTTGACTTGCATAGTATGGAAAAATACTATGGACGTGAAATGGTGGCATAAGCCTGCTTGTTTGCAAATATTCTTCTAAATTCTTTGCAGGCTCTGAGGGAGCTTATTGCCATCAGACTCCAGGTTTTTTTTATCATTTACCGTATTTTCCGGACTGTAAGTCACACTTTTTTTCATAGTTTGGCTGGTCCTGCAACTTATAGTCCAGTGCGACTTATAAATGTTTTTTTTTCTTCATCATGACGTATTTTTGGACTGATGCGACTTATACTCAGGTGCGACTTATAGTCCGAAAAATACGGTAGTTAATAAGTTCAGCCACCCAAAAATTAACACTGCATTTCAGATGGAGACTTCTCTTACATTATGGATGCATTTTTTATATATAAATTCCTTCAGTTCCTGTCATACCACAGCATGAGACTCTCTTTTTACAGAAAAGTAAATCCATGATTTGTTCTTATCAAAACTGACTAACAAGTCATGTCTTTCACTTGATTATAATGCAGTGGAATACTCTTATTGTGAGCACATCCATACAGGTGAAATTGTCTATAAATGGTTAGATAAGCAGAATTCAAGCATGTGTATAGAAATGATTCTGCCTTAAGATAAGTTTATTCAAGTTCAAGTTCAAGTTCAAGTCTGCTTTATTGTCAATTTCCACATGTACAGTACATACATACAGAGAATCGAAATTGCGTTACTCTCAGACCCTGGTGCATACAGATAACATTAACATTAAAGCCTAAAAAAATAACTAGATCAAATATAAAATATAGATACAATTATACAATAAGGGAATTATAAAAAAAGACATATAATAAAAATAAAAGTTAAATAAAGCAGCGCAAGGTAAATGACAGATATAGTGCAAATCAATGAAGTGAACAACAGTGCAGTTAAAATATTTTTTTAGTGCAAAAAAATCACTTATTAAAAATATCTTAAGTCTGATTAAAGTGACAAGTGACCAAGAGCAGTTATTTAACTGACTGATGAGGTAGTTCCATGCCGAATGAGGTAGTGAGCGGTGAGTGAGCAGACCAATGCTGCACAAGTGACTCGTGCATGTCATCATATAATTAGTGGGGGGGGGGGGGGGGTTCATAGTTCAGTGGTGCCTGGGGAAGAAGAGGGGAGGGGGGGCAGGTTTGGGAGGGAGTTCAACTTCCTGACAGCCTGGTGGATGAAGCTGTCCTTCAGTCTGCTGGTCCTGGCCTGGAGACTCTGTAGTCTCCTCCCTGATGGTAGCAGGCTGAAGAAGCTGTGTGATGGGTGAGTGGGATCACCTGTGATGCAGAGGGCTTTGCGGGTGAGACGTGTTCCATAAATATCCTGGAGGGAGGGTAGAGAGACACCAATGATCTTCTAAGCTGCTCTCACTATCCGTTGTAGAGTCTTTCGGCAGGACGCGTTGCAGGCGCCATACCACACAGTGATGCAGCTGGTCAGGATGCTCTCGATGGTGCCTCTGTAGAATGTGTACATGATGGGGGGTGGGGCTCTGGCTCTCCTCAGTTTGCGGAGGAAGTAGAGATGCTGTTGTGATTTCTTGGCCAGTGCTGCGGTGTTTTCAGTCCAGGAGAGGTCCTCTGTGATGTGCACACCCAGGAACTTGGTGCTGCTCACTCTCTCCACAGTCGCACCGTTGATGGTCAGAGGAACGTGCTGAGTGTGTGCTCTCCTGAAGTCTACAACAATCTCCTTCGTCTTCTCCACATTCAGAGAGAGATTGTTGTCACTGCACCACCCAGCCAGGCGGCTCACCTCACTCCTGTAGTTTGTCTCATCTTTGTTGCTAATGAGACCCACCACCGTCGTGTCATCTGCAAACTTAATGAAGAGGTTGGAGCTGTGTGACGGTGTGCAGTCATGGGTCAGCAGAGTAAAGAGGAGGGGGCTCAGCACACATCCTTGGGGGGCCCCAGTGTTCAGTGTGATGGTGCTGGATGTGTTGCTGCCAACCCGTACTGCCTGAGGTCTTCCAGTCAGAAAGTCCAACAGCCAGTTGCACAGCGAAGTGTTGAGCCCCAGCTGACTCAGCTTGTAGATGAGCTGTTGAGGGATGATTGTGTTGAATGCTGAACTGAAGTCTATGAACAGCATTCTGACATAAGAGTCCTTTTTTTCCAGATGGGTGAGTGCTGAGTGGACGGCAGTGGAGATGGCATCATCGGTCGACCGGTTGGACCGATATGCAAACTGGAAGGGGTCCAGGGAGGGGGGGAAGGGCAGACTTGATGTGGTGCATGACTAGCCGTTCAAAGCACTTCATGAGGATGGGGGTAAGTGCAACAGGACGGTAGTCATTGAAGCAGGATGGAGATGGCTTCTTCGGGACTGGGATGATAGTGGTAGTTTTAAAGCATGTGGGAACAGTGAGATGTTAAAAATGTCTGTGAAGACATCAGTGAGTTCCGCTGCACAGTCTTTCAGTACACGCCCAGGGATGTTGTCAGGACCTGGAGCTTTGCGGGCATTGATCCTGCTGAAGGATCTCCTCACGCTGTCTGGGGTCAGAGTCATCACCTGGTCGCTGGGAGGAGGTGGAGTCTTCTGTGCAGTGGTGCTGTTTTGTTGCTCAAAGCGGAAGAAGGTGTTCAGCTCGTTCAGCAGAGAGATGTTGTTGTCACAGGTCCGTGGTGGGGGATTGTAGTCCGTAATGGTCTGTATCCCCTGCCACAGGTTCCTAGTGTCTCTGCTGTCGCTGAATTGGTGAGCTATCCTCCTGGAGTGTTGTCTCTTAGCCTCTCTGATGCCGCGGGACAGGTTGGCCCTAGCTGTTCTCAGGCCCACCTCATCTCCAGCTCTGAAGGCAGCATTCCGTGTCTTCAGGAGTCTGTAGACCTCCCCTGTCATCCATGGCTTCTGGTTGGCCCGGACAGTGATAGTTTTTGTGATCGTTACATCATCAATACACTTATTGATGTAGGCAGTAACAGTCTCTGAGTACTCCTGGAGGTCAGTGGTGTTATTGCATGTGGCAGCCTGTTTAAACATGTCGCAGTCAGTCGTGTTGAAGCAGTCCTGAAGAATCTCTGATGATCCTTCTGGCCACACTTTAATCTGTTTGTAAACTGGTTTGGTGACTTTAATGAGCGGTCTGTATGCAGGCATTAGCATAACAGTGATGTGGTCTGAAGCTCCGAGGTGGGGGAGAGAGAGGGCTTTGTAAGCTCCTCTCTGTGTGGTGTAAACAAAGTCCAAAATGTTATTACCTCGTGTTGGAAAGTTGATGTGCTGGTGTATTTTTGGAAACACACTCTTAAGGTCAGCATGGTTGAAATCCCCAGCTATGATGAGAAAAGCATCCGGGTGTGCTGTCTGCTGCTCACTGATGTGTTGGTACAGTTCATTAAGTGCGTCGTTCCTGTTGCTGGTGATGTTGAATGGGGGAATGTACACTGAAATGAGCAGTATAGCAGTATATTCCCTCGGCAGATAGAACGGCCGGCACTTAATAATCATAAACTCCACCAGGGTTGAACAGTGTTTGCTGATCACAACAGTATCGCGGCACCACGCGTCATTGATGTAAACACAAAGCCCGCCGCCACGGGTTTTTCCTCCCGCGACGAGAGCTCTGTCCGCTCGATAGCAAGTCAGCTGGTCCAGCTGAATAGCACCATCTGGAACGCTGTTGCTGAGCCATGTTTCCGTGAACACAAAAACACGACAGTCTCTTACAGTCCTCTGAGTTGAGCGTAGTAAACGAATGTAGTCCAGTTTATTGTCCAACGAGCGTACATTAGCCAGTACGATGGTGGGGACAGATGGCTTGTGTGGGTTAGCCGTTAGCCTAGCCCGGATACCTCCGCGCTTCCCCCTCTTCTGCTTCCTCTCACACCGCTTGTGGCGCCTCCGCTGCGGGCGAGATGCAGTAGTGGGGGTCGGTGATGGTGAAGGCCTCCGTAGCAGATCGAGATCCCGCAGCTGTTCCGCTTGCGCGGAGTTTAACTGTAAAAATGCGGTTTTGCCGACATCGAGCAGAAACTCGCGACTGTATTTGCACTTACAGACAGGTAGACGCGACGACAACGTGCAAAAACACTGCGACTCACAAGACAAAAAACACGAAAACACCGTTCTGTCGGGACAGAGAGAAGCCGCTGCGTGTGGCCGCGCCGCCATCTTGTTTTCAATATGCAGTGGAACCAGCTTTTTGCGATCATCCATGTGTAGCGATCGTATCTATTAGGTGCCTCATCACCTCGATGAGAAATCGGGCGCTCTCCACAGTAAACGCTGTCTCCTGCCCTGACTGTGATAGACTGCCGGGGCCTGGGTCTGACTGGGATCCAGTACTGCTGGGGTCTGACTGGGACTCGCCTGACTCTCCCTCCACACACAAGCTTTGTGACTCCAAAAATTGCTAGCTGCCATTATTCTCTCCTTAATCAAGAATGAAATGTATTTGTCTGTCAAGAACAGCATGCAATTGGATATAACTGCACAACTTTTAACGATAATAACTGGTAACAATATGCTGACAATACAATACAATGGGACCCTCTTGTCTTTATTTTTTTTTGCTGTTTGTTTGTTTACTGTATATTCTATGTGTGTTTTGCATTCAGTAAATTGCCGGCCTTTTGTATTTAAAGCAACGGTCTCTGGTATAATTATTTTTATTTTTTGCTCCCCACTCCTTAGAACCTAGAACTGGTCCGGTGGCACTGTAAGTGGTGTGATTCCGGTATTACATACACAGTTATTAACCTCAGATAACAAGAAGTAGAATTTACAGATTTGGCTATATGATGTTTGCACAAAACTAAATAATGATCGGAGATATCATGACTTGGCTGCATAATTTCAACACCATCAACATCAATTCCATGTGACAGTATTAAATCTAGACTACGATTTCGACAATGAGTAGGTCCTGAGATGTGTTGTCTAACCCCAATAGAGTTCAGAATGTCTATAAATGCTGATCCCAATGCATCTTTTTCATTATCAACATGGATATTAATATCACCAACTATTAAAAATCTTTATCTGCAGCCAGCACTAACTCAGATGTAAAATCAGCAAACTCTTTTAATAAAGTCTGTAAGGTGCCCTGGTGGCCTGTATACAGTAGCCAGTACAAACATCACAGGGGATTTATCATTAACATTTGTTTCTCTGGATAATGTTATATGAAGCACCATTACTTCAAACGAGTTATACTTGAAGCCTGCCCTCTGAGAAACCCTGAAAACGTTGTTATAAATTGAAACAACACCTCCCCCTTTGCAATTTGGCGTGGCTCATGATTACAACAGTAATCTTGGGGGGTAGAGTCATTTAAAATAATGTAATCATCAGGTTTTGGCCAGGTTTCTGTCAAACAGAGCACATTTAGATTATGATCGGTGATCATATTATTTACAAAAAGTACTTTCGTAGAAAGGGATCCGATATTCAATAAGCCAAGTTTATCATTTGGTTATCCGTATTACATCTGTTTTTTATTTGTTGAACCTCAATTAAAATGTTACTCTTAAATTGGTTTGGATTTTTTTTTAGTTCGGGGAACAGACACTCTAGTGTGATATCTGTGACACAAATCATATGCATTGCTAATGGAAACCAGATGCTGAGGTGGTTAAACAATTAAAAGTAATTCATCAGTCTACTATAATTTACAGAGTCCTGAGGTAAAAAAACACTGGGTGGACTTTCATCATTATAGGGTGGTTGTGTACACACTGCCAACACACATTTCATTTCAAACAACTTGTAAAAGTGCATGTAGCACCACATGATCCCTTTAAGGAGCAGCAGGATTATCACGGGCGATTCAAAGTTTACTTCAGAATGTCAGTGGCTGAGTTTGATGCTATGCTAGCAAAACTGGAGCCACGAATTAAAAAAAACCCAACCAATATCGTGGAACAATGTGCAAGGAGCTTTACAGTGCTTTGTGCTGCGAGACAAAGTCAGGAAGTGGATCAACTTGGGAGACGCCATCCTGGATTTTGCTGTTCGATTGAATGTTGGCTCTGTATTGTCAAAACACCTCTCAAAATGCTTGCAACTGATGCGAAAAACGCATTTCATTCATCTAAGTTTACCAAAACTAAAGAATAACGAAAATCTCTTTTTAATAGAAATAAATGTATTTACTGGTATGGAGAGTGAAACTGAAGAGGCAGTTGTGCTTGTTTTCTTTAGATAACACAGTGCTAACCAACGAAGTGTGAAATAAGGTTTCTGTACTACATGTTGTCACAAGTTTTTGAAACTGCACGTACAGTCAGTGTGCACTTGAGTTCCGCAGAAATGCCCACTTGTAATAAATACCTCGGTTGTGAAATGTAATCGGCCTTAACTTGTATTTCACAACTTCACACATACAAAAACCAGACAAACATTATGAATATTTGTCATTCAGTCTGAAGGGAGGGCTCTAATCATGGTATTTTGCCCGAACCTTTATGAAAATTAACCATGGTTTTACTACAAATAAAACCAAAAAACCATGGTTACTATAGTTAAACCATGGTAATCACAAATTAACAATGGTTTTGCTAAATTAACCATAGTTTAACCATGGTATTTGTAGTAAATCTGTGGTTATACAAATGGTAGTCAACACGCCAAAAAACCATGGGTTACTACAGTTTTACTATAACAAAACCATGGTTATTTTTCGTAAGGGAAACCAGAGTACTCCCCCATATCCCAGGTCTAATTAGGAACAGTCGCAAGTGAGGAGTTGGGGTGGTGAAGGGGAACTGGAAGCTAATGAACTCTCCCCTAAAGAGGCAAACGAACATGGGACAGCAGCCAGGAAACGGTTTTGATAAAAGCTCCCACAAAAATGGTGGAGCAGAAGGCTTGCTGTGTGGCATTCGCGGGGAGGTGCTTGGTCTCTTGAATGGGGGAACCGATAAGAGTCTGGCAGTAGACAAGCACCTGCACTCTCAGACACATGCGCTTCAGCATGTGATGTCCCTATTTATGTATCTATTTTAATTGTATGCGTTATAGTCCTACAGTAAAATACTTGAAATCATTCACCCACCACAATGTCTTGTCTCCATTGGCAACGTGCACGATTTGTGTTGATTGGGTAACACTTCATTTTGATCTTCCCCCTATAGATGGTCTGTTGACTCTAAGTTACCTTGCAAGTGCATATCTATATATAGAATGGATTATACTCATTTTATTAGCATATTTTTGTGTTTTGCTTTGGTACTGAAGGACCATGGATTTTCACTGGCATCGGCAGAGTTGGGCAGTAGCGTCGCTACAAGCAGCGAAGCTCCTAGCTTAACTACATTTCTCAGTAGCGTGGTCGTAGCTTTCTGAATCAAATAGCTTTTCAGTAGCGAAGCTCTTTTTTTTTACCAAGTAGTGCGGTAGCTTCCACACTAGCTACATTTTCGCAAGCATTTCTGAAGCTCAAATCGGGAAATACAACTGCTAAGATCACTGATCCTGGATCAGTAAGTGACGCGACAGCGCCTCTTCATCTTGTTCATGGTTTACGGTGCATAACAACCAACCAGCTTTATGATGCATTACCGCCACCTTCTGCTCCGGACGGTACCACTCCTTGGACATCAAACACAAATTTGAGGACACATATTCAGGTGATTCCCAAATACACAACCATCGCAATTCAGTCTTCAAACAAAAACTAGAAACTTTCTAGCTATCTTTTTTCTATCGTTTTCCTAATTTGCTAATAAAAAGAAAATCACATTTCAGATATATTGTAAATAAAGGGGGAAATAGCACATGCCCTCGTGCTAAATTATTCAATTATTTTTAGCATTCAATCATAAAAATTCATAAAATAACAAAAAACCTAATTGAAAATGTTTTTAACATTTATGGAAATGGAACGTGGACACACCAAGAAGAGGAGCACACCAATCTAAGTCTATGATTTTGTCCAAACAGACACATGTATGTACCACAAAAGATGCATGGTCTTCAAACAATAGAAGCTTCCTTGGGGTGACTATCCACTGGATAAACCAAGAAAAATTAACCATCTGCTCTGGGGCATTAGCCTGTCGTGGAATTAAAGGGTGCCACACATATGATGTTTTGGCTGAGATATTGGAAAATGTGCACAGAGATTTCAACATAAAAGACGAGGTGACCGTTACAACCACAGATAATGGTTCAAATTTTGTGAAAGCTTTCCGTGTCTTTGCAGAAGTTTAAAGAACAAATCCAGACAGAGAAGAGGATGAAAAGGAAGAAGAAGAAGAGGAGCAAACCGTCTTTTTTTTTTATATATATATTTTATTTTAGCTTTGAACTGTTACATAAACAAAGGAAAACAGACAAAAAACTCACACAGCTTATTGCACCAAATAAGACAGAGATTAGTCCAAACAAAACAACCAAACGTCAAAAATAAATAAATAAAATAGAAATACACACTAAACAATACAATGGGATGATACAGGATATCGTAAATATACGGAATAAAGCCTCACTCAAGAAGAGAATCCAACCGGTCTATTGAAGTTTCTTCCATATAGCGGAAAAAGGGTTGCCAAATTTTATTAAATATTTTACTTTTTTTTCTTAACCAGTATGTTATTTTTTCCAGTGATACACAGTTATTAACCTCAGATAACCATAAATTTATAGGACTAACAGTATCAGATTTCCACTTAATTGCAATGCACTTCTTAGCAATTATTAGCAGAATTTCTGTGAGTCTTATGGCATTATCTTGTGTAATATTGGAATTTGTGTAATTACCCAATAAACATACTTCTGGGTCTGGTGGAAAACTTACTCCATGGATATCAGAAATAAAATGACATACTTTTTGCCAAAATCCCTGAACGAGAGGGCAAGTCCATGTGGAATACAAAAAAGTTCCTTCCTCCACACCACATCGAGAGCAAAGAGGTGAATTTTTTTTGTTAAACTTATAAAGCTTGGATGGTGTGATACACATCTGATGAAGGAAGTTAAACTGAATCATTCTATATCTAGAGTTCAAGTATGATGTAACACCATTTTGACACAGTTCACCCCATGTTTCTCCTTCAATGCTAATGTCCAAGTCTTGTTCCCATCTCACTTTAGATTTATCTAATTCAGGCAGTGGTTTATTTATCATAAGAGATTTATATACTCTAGAGATTATTTTGTGCAGCAGTTGACTTGAGTAGACATATTAATAATAATAATTATAATAATAATCAATAATCATCCTCAAAACACTGTTGTAGATGAGAAATTCCATTATCAGCCCATAGTTTAAAGTGCTTATGCTTATACATTTTGGGAGCAATCTATTGCTCCATAATGGTGTCTTTGGGGAAAGAATCCCTTTCTGTCCAAATGTCTGTTGCATCCTTACCCACAAACTGACTGTGTGAATAAACATTGGGTTTCTGATTTTTTTAATCAATTTCTCATCCCATTTATATAAAATATCTGTGGGGTTTTCCTCTTTTAATTCACATAATTCTATTTTAAGCCATGACGGGGTGGGCTCACTTCCAAATATTTGGGCCAGATATCTTGAATGTGCTGCCCACCAGTACATTTTAAAGTTTGGTAATTTTAATCCCCCTTGATTATACTCTAAAGTCAATTTATCAAGACTTAATCTGGGTGTTTTACCACGCAATATAAAACATCTGATCAAACTATTAAGGGAAGAAAAAAAAGTTTGTGGAATATGGATTGGGAGAGATTGAAATATATATAAGAATTTAGGCAAGATATTCATCTTAATGACATTAATCCTCCCCAGTAATGTAAGAGGCAGGTCCATCCAATGATCCAGATCACCCCTCACTTTCTCCAAGGTTTTAAGTAAGTTAAGCTTATAAAGATTTTTCAAGTCCCCATCTACATAAATGCAAAGATATTTAATGCCAGCAGGTGAAAATTTAAAGGGAAGTTTGTCACTGACGGTTTCATATTCAAATGTAGATAAAGGCAAAATTTCACTTTTATCAAAGTTGACCTTATAACCAGAGAACTGACTGTATGAATGTAAAAGTTTTTGCAGATGTGTAAGAGAATCTGTCGGGTTGGTTAAAAAAAAGAGAATATCATCAGCAAAGAGTGATATTTTATGTATTTCAGAGCCAATATCAAATCAAATGTAAAAGTTTTTGCAGATGTGTAAGAGAATCTGTCGGGTTGGTTAAAAAAAAGAGAATGTCATCAGCAAAGAGTGATATTTTATGTATTTCAGAGCCAATATCAAATCCTTTAATATTAGAACTAGTTCTAATGGCTTCCGCCAGTGGTTCAATTGCTAATACAAAGAGGGCTGGGCTAAGTGGGCAGCCCTGCCTGCATCCTCTAAACAGAGGAAATGGGGCAGAGATTACTCCATTTGTAATAATTTTAGCTCTGGGAGATTTATAGAGAGATTGAATCAAATCAATAAATTTTTCTCCAAATCCAAATTTTCCAAGCACACGAAATAAGTATGACCATTCAACGCGGTCAAATGCCTTTTCGGCATCAAGAGAGATGGCAACTCCATGTGTCCGATTGGTATTTGCAAAGTGTATTATATTAAAGAATCGTCTTAAGTTATCTGAGGATAATCTATTACGTATAAAACCTGTTTGATCTGGTTTCACAAGCAAAGGTAAATAATTTTCTAGTCTCCTGGTTATCATTTTAGTTACTATTTTGTAATCCGTATTAAGAAGAGATATTGGTGGTCCGTGTACTTTTGCGTCCATTCGTTTTTCTTTTTTTAACAACTATATAAAAAACAAAAAATGTGCTTTTCTTTATATTTGTTTTCAAGTTAATGGAGAGATTAACCACAAACAAAGCAAATTTTCTTATTTAAAATGATTTTATAAATGAAAATCAAATTATTGGTATACAACTATTTTTTCAGTTTTACAAAAATGCAATTTTTGATTCTTGCATTTTATTCGAGTTGACCCTGAACATTTATTTGATGACCTTTTCGTCGCCACGTTGATTACGTTTAAGGTGAACCGCTACACGTGCAGGATTAGTTCAGCAAAAAGATGGAAGCAAAAGGGTAACGTTGAAGGACGATGACATGAGCGCGGAGAAGATAGGTCGAATTTTTCAGGTGAGTACAAACATCAGTATTATTAGTTTACAGAGAAAAAACACATGATCTTCGAAATGCACGGTAACTTTTTTCGTTCAGCTTTATTACTAACGTTACATGTTTCAAACTAGCTTTACAGTAAAAAATCAATTAGAGAAAATTTGCTAATCAACGCTGGATAGATAAATGTAAGCAAACAGTGTCGATACTGGCAAAGTGTAATCAATTATGAAATGAAAACAATTCGGCCATAAATCAGTCATAAAGACTGGTGTTATCACATGGAGTTGTGGTTATTAACCTTGACCTTGCTATTGTTTTTAAGGTTTCATCGCAGACTCTGTATTTGACAGATGATTCGAATATAGCAATTTTCCCGGCACAGTCGGGTTACTTCAGTGCCCTAGACTTCACTGCACGTGGGCATTATGAGGTCCATGGGGATGAAGTGGAGAAAGGGGTTCTCACCCCAGGAACACCCCTCTCAACTCCAACAGCCTCCCAGCGTTTCTCCTTTACACGCAATACTCCACCCTCTGCAGCTGCTGGTTCCCCTGCGGCGGCTGTTGCAGGACCTCCGAGAGCCGCCATGACTCGATCATTTCAGAGGTAACTTATCGTTATTTTATTTATGCATGTTGTGTTAGAAAGATTCTCAGTAAAGCTTTGAAAAACAGCTATATTTCATTTATATTGATAATTTTCACAGTCAAAAGACACTACTATTTTATTTTAGACACTACTATTTGTATCATGGGCACCAAAATGTCGAAAAGCACACAGGTTCAGTTAGCTCCATGTAGCATAATTTATTAACAAAAACGCCTAAAAATTTAGTGATTTATACTTTAGTTTGTGTGTGTGTGTACGCACGTGTGAAAGAGAAATTAAATTCTGAATTTGTCATGTGCATAATGTCTCCAGATCCATTTACATAGCTGATTTAGTAAACTTCAAACTGAGGCCAAGCAGGATGGTGGTAGTTCGTTTCATGGAATGTGAGGCTACAGTACATGGCATTATTGGGAAAGTTCAAGATGCTCTTGGCAGTTATGATCCTGTAATTCTCACCGATGCCAAGGGCAATGAGATACTTGACTCTGAAGGAACTAAAGGTGCATATTTGTCAATTTGTTTGCATTTTTTATCTGTTTTAAACATCAAAAGTAATATGACAATTTTTCATGGCATGTCCCCCCCACGTACTCAGGATCCATCTACTGGAAGCAAAATGCCCGCAAGGTATTTGCCATTGCAGAGCACGACTTCACAGAATTTCAAGGCAGCAATAGGAAAAGAAGGTACAGAATTAGTATTTGTGAGTAAATATTTTTTTCAAATGCACAAGTCAATTCTAATTTATTTTAAACTAAATTTAGCTCAAGTCGGAAAGATGATGAAACATCAAGTCTACAAGATGTCTATGATAAGATAGAAGAAGTGGTGCTGGAGTCACAGGGCCTTCAGCAAGTTATCTCAACTATCAAAGAGCTTTCTGAGCTGTCCAGTCAAACACCTGCCAAAACCTTGACTGAAGTCCAAACAGAGAAAATAAAAGCAGCTTTCACTTGCATAGTCTGCAAAGGTAAGAGGTTAACCATATCTTTATAAACTGATGGAAGGGTTTGGATGTATTAACTTTAAAATGAGGGACAGAAACCGCTTGCATTTCATAAAAATATTTAATTTGCTTTCTGAAAATGAATAAAAATCACAAAAGAGTTTATAACAATATGAGTAATTATTTTGGGGCTTTGATAGCATGAGATAATCATTATTTGTGTTTATGGGGTGGTTTCCCAGACAGGGCTTATCCTAGTCCCAGAAAATGCATGTTTGAGCTGCCTAAATTTAAAAACATCTTGTAATTGTATGTCTTAACATATATCAATGCCAACTAAGGCCTAGTCCTGGATTAATTTAAACCCTTTCCAGGAATTGGAAACTGCCCCTTTATGTACCTTTTTCCAGGTAGTTGGATAATAAAGTTTGCCTTTTTTCACAATAACTGTTTTTTTTTTTTTTTTTTTTTTTGTAACATTTTGTTTTTTAGGACCCATTGATCAACCAGTATTTGCCACCTGCTGTAGAAGCCTGATCGGATGCAAACTTTGTGTTGATCAATGGATGGCTACTTCATCACAGTGCTTAAAATGCAGAGAGGAAGCTCTTAGCAACCACATCTTTCTTGCAGCAGGTCTCTCTGAAGCTTTGTTAGCTCTTGGTGACATCATTAGGGTAGTGTTAAAAAGGCCCGCTGTAAACAAGCTTTATTTTGAAGTTTTCTGGTGATCAGCCAGTGTTTTGAATGTGATGTCATCGCAGCAACCTAAAGACACTATGCTCCGCCCACTTCCAGCAGGTGGCAATGATTAGTGTTTGGTAGAAATAGCCTGCACCAAGTAGGTGAAAGCAAATGTACTCGAGGCTTTCTCAAGTGTTGGTGTTGTGTGCGTATGTTAGATGAACCAAGTAAGTTTATTTATGTACTTCAGCTTTTGATAGCTGTGACCCTTCTGAATTTTAGTTGATACTCATTGTTTAAGGTACTTTAAATGCAATTACTGGTTGTCATCACACATTCTTATGTAGGTTGTTCATTTAAGTGTATATTGCTACCTTCTTTGTATGAATTTACCTACTTTATTGATTTGTTTATACTAATTTGTTATATCTTTTGTTAAAGACCACACCCAGATGGAAACACCAATGTAATATCTGCAACATTTGTGAATTGTTGTGAAGAAAATAAATGCATCAAAGACTTAACCTGCATCTTTATGTCTCTTACCGGACATCTGTGGTGAACTAGTCCCCCCACTGGCAACCCCAACTGGTCTAGTTATACCAGTTTTCTTTATGGTCCTTCGAGCCGGAGCTAGAGTTTTCCACAGTTATGGAGATGCAGCCATCAGATGATGTTCCTGTTGAGCGGCCCAGGAGACAATCATCTCTGCCTGCACACTTGCAGGATTATAACTTGTCTGGCTACAGTCTACAAAGATCCTTATCACCACCTAGCTATTCCCATGAAACCCCCTGTGCTGTGTCACCTGAGGAGGATGTCAGGATGGACACCCCACATGTAGCAGCACATCACCGTGACTATCACAGTCCTCAACCGTGGTATGTAACGGATAGATGGGATCAGCAGGTTGAAACCTTGAGAGAAGAAAATGCTGATTTAAGGAGACAACAAAGTGGCCTGATTACTACAGTTCAGCGGCTGCAGGAGGAAAGAGATGATCTTAAGCAGGCCAACGCCAAGTTTACATCTCAGATGTCTCAGCTACAAGCGGAGGTGAAACAATTGTTAAGTTGGCAGAATCAGTCACAGCCTCCTCAGGCATTGTCTACCTTTCCTGTACCTTGTCAGTCCGAAGCCCGAGACCGCCCTAAACCAGTTCCAGCCCCTAGAAAGCCAAGAGTAGCTGAACCTGTAGCCAATTCAAACTATGCCCAAGCCTCTTACAATGCATCGCAAGATAGTAGTTCAGCAGAAAGTGTGGAGAGCTATGAGGGTTCAAGCAGTCAAGAAAGTTTGTCCTCTTCTGTTGAGGGCATGAGAAATCTGTCCCTGAGCTCATCCAGGAAGAAGAATGTTAATACCAGTCCAGCAATCGTTAGACAAATTTGTCAGAGAAAGAGTGGAGGAACTCAAGCCGAGAATGTAAGAAGTTATGTTCGCTCTGGATCTCCACAATCTTCTTCCAGGTGGCACCGCTTGTCTTCTAGGAGCAAGAGACGGCACCACCACTCTGAGTCCAACTACTGACCAGGAAAGAGTATATCGTGGCCCTACTCCTACAATTCCTGACCTGATTTACCCAAACCCCAGAGAGTTTGCACGGCTTAAGATTGCTTTAGAAAACATTCTACCAGCTGATGCTACAGAACGCTTTAAATTTCATATCCTGCTAGAACATCTCAAGGTTGAAGAGGCTCAGTTAATTGCTGAATCTTACAGTAGTTCACGTCATCCTTATACCAACACTATGGATGCTCTCAATAAACAGTATGGCCAGCCACATCAGTTAGCATTACAGCGCATAGTGGAATTGATGGATGGGCCCAGCATCAGCACTGGAGATATTAAAACTTTTCGAATGTATGCTCTGAGGGTGAGATCCTTGGTGGGAATGCTGAAACAACTAGGTAAGCCTGGCATGGTGGAATTAAGATGTGGCTCGCATGTGTCCAGACTTCTGAGTAAGTTGCCACATGATCTGCGTAGCAGTTTCAGAAGATTTATTTATCCATTAGAGGTGAAGATTCCAACCCTCCTTAACTTAGCAGACTGGTTAGAATATGAAATCCAAGTGCAAGAAGATTCCACAAGGTATGTAAGCCGTTCGGGCAGAGGATACTCAACCAGTTTGCCCAGGGATAGGTCAAGGAGGTTGACATCATTCAACAAGGGCACAGAGGTTCTGCTTGGCACAGAGAAATACCCTTCATCACCATCACATTCCTCAGCTGTCACTGCTAAGATCACCAAGGGGAAAGCTTACTGCCCTTATTGTGATAACAACAAACACACTTTGAATAACTGTGTAAATTTCTCTCAACTTTCCAAGTCTCAGAGGCAGAATTGGTTTAAGGGGCACAACCGATGCTGGCGCTGTGGACGGGGCCATAGATCATCAGAGTGTAACCTTAAAATGCGCTGCAAAACATGCAATGGTCGTCACTTGCTTGTTCTTCATGATGTTAATATATGGAACAAGGAGAAAGTAGTGGAAGCAGAAGATCCATCTACTAGCCCTGTCTTGGGGGAGGCTGCAAATGAGGTGTTATTCATTGACAAGCCCCCAGGAAGTCGTAAGGTACTGTTGAAGATATGTAAAGTGATTCTAAGAAATGGAGATCGATCGATGACCGCTTATGCCATTCTGGATGATGGCTCCGAAAGAACCATCTTGTTAAATACTGCAGCAACCCGGCTGAAACTGGAAGGTAAGCCAGAGGACTTGCCCCTGCGTACTGTCAGACAAGAATTAAAGGTCCTGCATGGGGCGGCTGTTTCCTTTAACCTTTCACCAGCCTGCCAGCCAAACAAGATGTATCGGATCAATGGAGCATTCACTGCAGCGGAGTTGGGGCTTGGAGTGCACTGTTATCCTGTCAAGGCTTTACGGAAAAGGTACCGTCATCTTAAAGGACTTCCCCTCCAAGAAATTAAAGCTGCTCATCCAGTTTTGCTCATAGGATCTGACTGCCCTCATTTAATTACCCCAGTTGAGCCAGTTCGTTTAGGTCCACCAGGGGGTCCTGCTGCAATTAGAACTCTCCTTGGATGGACAATGCAAGGACCAGTTCAAGCATTACAGCATCTTCTTCGAGAGCAACAGTGTCTGTTCACAACAAGTTGGTCACCCTCTGCTATGTTGCATGAACAAGTTGAAAGACTCTGGCAACTGGGTGTCCTTCCGTGGAGAGATGAGAAAATAAGTACTCGATCAGTACAAGACCAGCAGTCAATGAAACTACTGGAACAAAGAACTTCTAGAGTTGATGTTGATGGGATTAAGCGATATGCTACCCCACTGCTAAGGGTCCAAAATATGCCCCCTCTTTGTGCACCTAAAGAAGCAGTAATGCCTCAGTTAAGAAGTCTGGAGCGGCGTCTCAGTAAGTCCCCTGAGCAAGCAGCTATCTACCAGGCTGAGATTAAAAGACTGGAGCAGGCAGGCTACATTGCTGAATTGCAGTCAGGAGCAGAAGACGCTAAAATAAGTTGGTATATCCCACATCACATGGTTGAACATAATGGGAAACATCGAGTGGTTTTCAACTGTTCATTCCAGTTTCAAGGGAACAATCTCAATGAATTGTTACTTCCAGGGCCAACACTGACTTCTTCATTACTGGCTGTGCTACTAAGATTCCGGGAGCACTCAATCGCGATCTGTAGTGATATTAAAGGAATGTTCCACCAGGTTAGACTCCTTCCAGAGGATCGGCCCCTTCTCCGTTTCTTATGGAGAGATCTGCAAAGAGAAGTGGAGCCTAGAATCTATGAATGGCAAGTTCTACCCTTTGGCACCACTAGTAGCCCATGTTGTGCTGTCTTTGCCTTGCAGAAGCACATCCTGGAGAATAGTCAGCCTGGTGACAAGGTACGTGATGCTGTACTAAAGGCGTTTTATGTTGACAACTATCTGCAAAGTCTGCCTTCTGTAGATGAAGCAAGGCTCATGGTAGACCAGCTGCAAAGTGTTTTAGCAGGGGGAGGATTCGAACTCAGGCAATGGGCCAGCAATACACCCTCAACCATTAGTCATCTACCAGTGGCATCCAGATCTGACAGTGCTGAGCAATGGATTGCAAAGGGTAATGCCATCAACCATGAATCAGTGCTTGGACTTCAGTTGAACTGTGAAACTGATACCTTGTCCTATAAGCTCCGTGCTGTAGAGTGCCAAGAGGTTACCATGCGCAACATCTATAAAGTGCTTGCTAGCCAATATGATCCTCTCGGCTACATTATCCCATATACCACACGTGCAAAGGTAATAGTACAGCGATTATGGGAAAAGAAGAGGGACTGGGATGATCCTAAACTACCTGAGAACTTAGTCACTTAGTGGAACAGATGGGCAGGAGAGCTCAGTGATCTACAAAAGATAGTCTTACCCAGATGCTATTGCAGTGCACCAAAGGATGATGTTTCAAGCAAGCGTGAGATCCATATCTTTTGTGACGCATCCGAGAGTGCCTATGGGTCTGTTGCCTATCTTCGAACAGTAGATCAAAGGGGAGAAGTGGAGATCACTTTCATAGTGGCCAGATCAAGAGTGGCTCCTAAGAAACGTCTGTCAATACCTCGTTTAGAGCTATGTGCAGCCCTGACAGGGGCCCAGTTAGCAAAGATCCTGCAGAATGAATTGACTTTGCCCATTCATCAAGTTTTTCTTTGGTCTGATTCCACCACAGTTTTGACCTGGATTAAATCTGAATCCTGCCGATTCAAGGTTTTCGTTGGTACACGAATAACAGAGATTCAGGACCTTACCAGCTGCTGGGAATGGCGCTATGTGCATTCAGAAAGTAACCCTGCTGATGACATCAGTCGAGGTAAAAGGCTGGCAGAACTTGGACCACAAAGCCGTTGGAATACGGGACCAACATACCTTCAACTCCCATCTGATCAGTGGCCGGTTCCACCGCCATCCTGTTCCATAGCTGGTGATGAATTGAGAAACTCTACATTCTGTGGTCTGACTAATACTGTACTTCGTTTGTCGATCCCTGATCCAAGCCAATTTCTGACCTTCCAAGATTTATTGACTGCAACAGTAGAATCTCTTGGGGAACATGGGATCAATGTATCAGCTGAGGACTTTCAACAGGCTGAAATGGCTATCCTTCAGCAAGCTCAAGGGGAAAGCTTTCCTTCTGAGATGGCACAGCTTATGGCAGGGAAACCACTACAGACCAACAGTCGACTGCTTTGCCTCGCCCCCGAACTTGACGCTGCAAGCAAACTCCTAAGGATAGGAGGTCGTCTTCGCCGCTGTGAAGAGATTGAGCCCGAGTCGATGCATCCTATTATCCTTGATCCCCGGCATCCAGTCACTACCCTTCTCATTAAGGAATATGACACAAAGCTATTCCACCCAGGTCCTGAGAGAATACTGGCGGAGATGCGTAGGAAATATTGGATTCTTCGGGGTAGGGAAGCAATTCGACGTTATCAGCGCAAAGATTGTCCAGTGTGTCAGAAGTTTCGCAAAACCCCACAGATACCCAGGACCCAGACCTACCTCCTGCCAGACTACGTCTATTTAAACCTGCCTTCTATTCGACTGGCATTGACTGTTTCGGGCCATATTCCGTAAAGATTGGACGTAAAAGTGAGAAGCGCTGGGGTATTCTATTCAAGTGCATGACTACACGTGCTGTGTATATTGATCTTCTCCCAAGAATTGACACCGACTCCTTCCTGATGGCCCTCAGAAGATTTATAGCCAGACGTGGGAAACCTTTTGAGTTTTTATGTGATCAAGGTACTAATTTTAAAGGAGGGGAAAGGGAGTTGCATCAGACATATGCTGAACTAGTTCCGGAGCTTCAGGAACAACTTGCCAGTCAGCAGATTATCTTTCGATTCAACCCGCCTCATGCCCCACATTTCGGTGGGTGTTGGGAAAGGGAAATTCGTTCCCTGAAACAGGCTCTACAGGTCACTCTGGGAACTCAACCAATACCAGAGGAAACCCTTCAAACTGTGCTCATCGAGATTGAAGGGATTCTAAATTCTAAACCCCTGGGTTATACATCATCCAATGCCTCTGATCCAGATCCTATTACTCCTAATTCGCTTCTTATGGGGCGGCCTGATTCGTCCCTTCCTCAAGTGATGTACCCCCAAAGTGAACTGTTGAGTCGACGTCGTTGGCGCCATAGCCAAATTATAGCAGATCACTTTTGGCAGCGGTTTATCAAGTTCTATTTGCCTGGTCTTCAGACTCGCAACAAGTGGCAGCGAGAGTCACCCGATATCAAGGTGGGAACTACTGTTATGATTGTGGACCCTCAATTTCCCAGGGCCCTATGGCCCATTGGTCAGATCTCTCAAGTATTCCCTGGGTTTGACAATAGAATCAGGACTGTTGAAGTGAAAGTTAAGGACAAGTCTTATGTGCGACCTGTGGCAAAGGTTGTACAGCTACCTGCGATACCAGATTGAAATTGACTTGCCTTTTTATAATGTACAGATTTCCACATTCTTTAGAAATCTGGGGGCGGCTGTTAAAAAGGCCCGCTGTAAACAAGCTTTTATTTTGAAGTTTTCTGGTGATCAGCCAGTGTTTTGAATGTGATGTCATCGCAGCAACCTAAAGACACTATGCTCCGCCCACTTCCAGCAGGTGGCAATGATTAGTGTTTGGTAGAAATAGCCTGCACCAAGTAGGTGAAAGCAAATGTACTCGAGGCTTTCTCAAGTGTTGGTGTTGTGTGCGTATGTTAGATGAACCAAGTAAGTTTATTTATGTACTTCAGCTTTTGATAGCTGTGACCCTTCTGAATTTTAGTTGATACTCATTGTTTAAGGTACTTTAAATGCAATTACTGGTTGTCATCACACATTCTTATGTAGGTTGTTCATTTAAGTGTATATTGCTACCTTCTTTGTATGAATTTACCTACTTTATTGATTTGTTTATACTAATTTGTTATATCTTTTGTTAAAGACCACACCCAGATGGAAACACCAATGTAATATCTGCAACATTTGTGAATTGTTGTGAAGAAAATAAATGCATCAAAGACTTAACCTGCATCTTTATGTCTCTTACCGGACATCTGTGGTGAACTAGTCCCCCCACTGGCAACCCCAACTGGTCTAGTTATACCAGTTTTCTTTAGGTAGAGTAGGCCTACATTACCCAGGAAAAAATGTTTAGCTGTTCAGCAATTCAAGTTTAGTTCAGTAGTTTATTTGACAGTTGTTGTGTAAAGTTTTGTTGCACAACTACTTAAAACAAGAACTAAAAAGAAATACTTTAATTTATCAGCATCATGTTGATGCTTAAATTTGTGTTTAATATTTTGTTTCTAGAAAAAACACTTAATGGAAAGCAGCATTGAACAATTATAAGGCATGCTCTTTAAGAGTATCTTTGAGTTCAATTTACTAAACAGACCAAAGCCTCTTTAAAAGGCAAAAAGTTTTTGTTGACCGTATTATTGAGCAAGTAAGTGATGTCTGGCCACTTTTCTGAAAACAGTTGTTCCACTGTAGCCTTCTCATGTTCACTTGTAAAAGGGTCTGTTCCAAAGGCCGAAACCCTTGTCAAAGATGATCCCAGTGTGTTCATGTACAGATCAGCTGCTTCAGTTCCATGAGGCAGTAGTGCTGCTGAGATTTTTTTTGCACAACCACCCTGTGCAATCTGGTTGGGGATTCCTTTTCCTGTAGTAAATGGGACATGTTAACTTGTAATAAATGTTTAAATGTCAACTGCTTGTCAAGAGTTTTTAAACATTATTTAGCATACCAGGAATCCTGTGGTTGTTCCATGCCTCTACTTCCCTGCTAATGCCCAGATGACACAGCTGACAGACAAGGTTAGACACACAGTATCTTGTTAGGTTGCAGTCCATATCAATCAGTTCTTGGTCGACCAGCTGAACAAGAGCCTCCTTCAAAGGGTAATTAACCCTGTTGTTTATTTCAGGCCAAATTCTCTCAATTGTGTGATTCTGATGAATGAAAGGAATTAAACGGGCTGTTTTATAGAGTAAAATCATCAGATTCCTAAAATTATATATATTTTTTATTAAAATAATTTTTATTATGAACATGTCATCTTATTTAAGAAAAAAAAAACTAAAATTTGGAAACCAACCCTTAAATACAAGTGATTGTAAAACAAGTTTGTATATGTCACACTGTGACTTTTTGGGGGCGGAACCAAAAGTGGCGAAGGTTGGTTCCGCCCGAAGATGGTTTCCGCCCGGCCCGTATATTACAAACACCGGAACTTCCGGGAAACTCCGGGAGGCAAATTGGGCTGTACGAGGCACAGGTGAGGACAATAAACGCGGCGATCATGGATTGGACAACGGAGAGAACAGGAAGGGTATAAAAAGAGTCTCAGAAATTCAAACAGCAGTTCGAGTTGAATCGATTCAGGCCGATCCGGCGGGCAGTGTAGAGGTTTGGGCAGAGTCAGCATTGGTGAAGGCAGAGGATCTTCATGGGGTGAAGAAGGAGACAAGGACACTAGTAACTGGGCTGAGTATACAACATTTATCGATGTTTGATGAGACCATCTATATATAAACTACTGATGTGTTGGAGTCACAGTCATGGGAAGTACTCGTCAAGTAACGTCAAGGGCGATCTCCAGCAACGGAAAACCGTTGGTGTGAAGACGATTGGACAGCTAGAAGGAGACCAAGGAAGTGTTATCGTTCATTTGTGAGTACTATTGGACAGTGCATTGTACATCATTGGGGAGAGTGCATTATCCAGCGCATGTTGTGAGCATCTGGTAAATACGCCAGTGGCCCCATTACAGAGCAGAGTTTTGGGTGAGCCGGGAAGTACAAGTACAGGAAGCCGCAAGCAGTCGTGACGGCAACGTTATTCCTCCGGCCCTTCATCTATCAACAACGCCCAACGAAACCCCAGGATAAGTCCTAGTAAACCGTGGTTCTGACCCTATTTCACGTAGAGTGTGTGGAGTGCAGTGGGTGAGTCCTTGTCTTTGCTGTGAGTGCGTACACTTGAAATCTTGCAGTGGTATGCTGTGGTTGTGTTGTCAGTAGCCACCCTGGACTGGATGAGTCGTGGGGGAGACCAGTGACCGTTGAGGCTGGTGAAGTGCCATTTTCATCTATATGCCATTTTGCGACCCCTGCATGGAGACCCAAATGTAACGTCCTGTCTAGACCCTTTCGGAATACCCTGGCTCTGTGGAAGCGGTGGTGAAGAATACACGTAAGCAAGACTGGTGTGAGTAAAAGCCAAAATTATACCTATATGCAAGGAGGAAGTTTTATGGTTGCAAATTAGCTGTGTGGATTTACTTTACCTGTTGTGGAGCCTCTTCAAAGGTTCGCCCCGTATAGATCCCTTAAACTGCAAATAGAAGAGAGGAGAGGGAAGCGTTCGGCCCGGTGCGACAGTGTTTAACTTTCCCCGACGCAAAGGAAATCCCTGTGGAGGCCTGCGCTACGACGATTTACTACTCCAGGTCTGACAGTTCATCTACTTACTGTATCGCAGTATTTCACCGTAAGCCCACCGCCCAGGAGAAGTATTCTAGGTGAAAAATCCCCGTTGTGGAATACTTACCTTTGTCCATTGCTACGAATCCCTAAAGGGAGAATAGAGCCCCAGTTGCCTGTGAAGTACCTACCTGTGTTGGCCCCCGCAGTTTGAGTGACCTCTCTCTTGCAGTGCCATTGGAGTTCTGTGTTGCGGGTTGGCGCTCACCTCGGAGTGTGCAGAAGGGGAGGCGCCGCCCGAGCACCCTGTACGAAGAGATCGGAGGAACAAGTCATTTATCAGCCAGTCGTATGGACCCAAGTAACAGGTAGCCACTCTCATCGGATCGATTATTCATTGTGTGTTTCACTCTGCCTTCAGGAGAAAAGAAGGGCGCCACGAGTCAACAAAAGCCCAAAGAGGAAGACTAAGGGTTTTCGAAAGGGACGAAGGAGCTCTGTCCCCCTCTTCCCTCTGTGGACATACTAACCCTCGCCGCATAGTCCTCTCCGGCCCCTTTTCTCCTCCTGCTGAACAGAGACGATAATTTTAAGATTTACCTCCCCCTCCCTGAATTATTTTAATTAATTTAAATAAAGTTGTTTTAATATTACTTACGCTTGGTGTGTCTGGTCATTGGGGTGGCTTTGGGACCTCTTCGAGGTGGAAACTAGGAAGGGGCGTGACTTGCAACATCTGTGGTCCGCTCCGACCTGTGACACATACGTTTTAATTTTATTAAAGTTTCAAATTTGAACCACAAGACCACACCTACCTTTGATGTGGTCTGACGATATGGTGGTGTTGCTGTATTCATTCTGTGGTCAGAAAGAATTTCTTGCATAAAGAGTCAAGAAACTCTTTTCCATGGTCCACCCTTATCTGGTCCCACATTCCATTGTTGATTACTGCAGGCCTTAAATTATGATTTAAATAGAAATTGCTTTATATACACACACACACACACAAACAGTAAGTGTTTTGGAATACAAACCTGTACACTTCATCATAGATAATGAGGTTATTCTTTACTGGCATACAGGAATATGCCATCATCTTGCTGCTATAGCCATCAATTGCTAGGACATGTGTAGCTCCAAACATGAACAATTTTTCGTTTTGATCTAAATGGAGTTTGTGGCCTGTGTAAGTGGCACAGTAAGGTATGGGATTAAGATTCCGTACACCCTGAGAAGAGTAAAAAAAAAAACTGTTAATGAGTTACATCGTTTTTATTTTTTGTGACCCTGGACCACAAAACCCGTCTTTGACGCAAAGCACGGGTATAGGCTATATGTAAAAGATAAAAATGAATTGTATGGGTCAAAATGATTATTTTTTCTTTTATGCCAAAAATCATTAGGATATTATTTAGAGATCAAGTTCAGTGAGGATATTTAGTAAATTTCCTACTGTAAATGTATATAAAAATTTGTGAGTGGATGCAGTTAATGACTTCATTTGGACAACTTGTATAGTATAATCTCAATTAAAAAAATGCAGAAATGATGTTATTTAATAATAAAGCAAATGTTGTTGTAGAAGTAATTTTGTGGTACGTAATGCTATTTAAATAGCCTGGGGCAGTATAAGTATTATTAATAATAGTCATAATAACAAACTAACTTAAACTTCATCGCATTTCATGATATGGTCGATTTATTGTCCGGAGGGCTCGTCCAACCCTACTTTCTGCTGCTCGAATTCCCTTTGATGTCAAATAACCGGTCATCAATTTACGACCGTAGGTTGGTCCTGTATAGAGGGATGGAAAGAATAATTGAAATCAATTTTGTTTACAACAGGCCGTGTGCTCGCCAAAAAATTTCAATGAGACTTAAAACAGGCGCTCTTCTGAAAACACCTTGGCCGCTTGACATCGTTTCTTTTTTCGAGATGTTTGTGGAATATCCGCTGAAACGATGTGTATCCTACAGTACTTAGCATGCATGGGTGGAAAGGGCAGAGAGTGGACTCTAGTTGGGGACTTTTTGTGTATTTTTTTAAACCATAAATGCAGAAAATATATCCATGTAGCGTAGCACTTTACCCACAGTTTTGGGTAGTTTTACCCACATATTTCAACTCTCCAGTCACAAGATAGGCTTAACCGCAGAGCTGAGCGTGAAATGGTTTATTTTAAACTTTGCGCTTCTAATAGAAGCGATAAAAAAATAGGCCTACATGTTTCGTCCTGGTTCTCAGAGTCTATTTAAACTGGCCGGCCGTGCCCATGTTCGAAGTCCGACAGTATATGTTGCTAAGCCATCTTCTGGGTCAAATCCACAGATTATTATTTACATAAAATTACATTCATTTTTTTGCAATTTCTTTTTTATTATTTAAGAATTGAATTTCATGACATTCAAAGTGGAGTTATCGCAGCCAAATCATCGCTGTCAAACATTAAAATGCCATTTAAAGCCTATAATAAGAGTATTTACTGCTACAGTTTAAATAATTCTTGAAATATATTGCATGCTTAAATGATATACTTCTTGTACTGCTGCCGATACAGCTATCTCCAGCTGAGTGTCGGAAACCTCCCGTCTCACACCATGACTGGCACAAAATCTTCTAACAGTCCTCGCCGAACAACCTCTCCCAACACCAATTTGAGACAGATGCTCAGCAACGTCCTTGTGTGTGTGGTGTTTTAAAATCATGTCCAAAATCACTTCTCTTCACGGTTCCAGAGACATGGTGCTTCGCATTCAATGGTGCGGGAAAAAATATTTCCGGGTCACTAATTTGGCCTCAGAAAACTAGTAGCTACAATTCGCTTTTATTCGATATTAATTTGTGTATTTTATAAATGTAAAGTAAAGGTGCAAAAAGTCATAAACAAAAATCTGAAAATAAGGCAATATAATTTTTTTTCGTAGAATGTTCTGAATAAAGTTCTAATTCAAAATTTGGAATGTAACTTTTTTTGCTTAAAATACAACAACCGTTTATATTTTATTTTTCTCGTCATGGTTAATAAAAGAAAAACGAATGGACGCCAAAGTACACGGACCATTGGTCTATAAGAACCACACTGTAATGGGTCTTTCCCCTTTTTGTAAATAACTGAAATGATAGCATTAGAGAATGACTCCGGGAAGCACCCGTCATTCCTAGCTTGGTCTAAAACATCCATTAAATATGGTGTGAGCACATCTTTAAATGTTTTATAAAACTCAGGGGGGAAGCCATCCTCTCCTGGAGATTTATTAGATGGTAGTGACTGTATTGCTTCATTTAGTTCTGTAGTGGAGAATGGTCTATCCAAACTATGACTATTTTCTTCAGTTAAGGATGGCAGGTCGACAGTAGAGATACATTTTTCCATTTCGGACATATCGTCCCTCACTTGAGAAGAGTACAGTTCTATATAAAACTCTCTAAATGCGCTATTTATCTCTATAGGGTTATAAGTAATATTATTGCCAGTGTCTATCCAATTTATTATTTGTTTGTTTTCATCTGCTTTAAGTTACCATGCCAGCACCTTATGTGATGCCTCCCCAAGTTCATAGTAACGTTGCCGTGACCTTGTTATGGTCCTCTCTGCTTGATATGTATTCAGGGTATTATATTCCCTTTTCTTATTAAGTAAATTCCTATATAAACATTTAGAAGGTTTTTTTGTATACATTTTTTCAAGATCGGTTATTTCCGCTTCAAGGTTTTCCAGTTTACTATTCTTTTGCTTTGCTAGCCCTTTGGTATATGCAATACATTGTCCTCTAATGTAGGCCTTCAATGTTTCCCACAGAATAAATGTATTTGTACAAGAGGGTTTATTTGTAAGGGTGAAAATCTTAATTTGTTCTCTGATAAAAGTAACAAAATCATCTTGGTTAAGGAGTGTGGATTTGAATCTCCACCTATAAGTACCTCTTATTTTGTCAGGCATGGATATGGACATAACCAATGGGGAGTGATCACTTAGTAAGCGGGAAAGGTAGTCAATTGTTAGTACCCGATGTGCAAGTTGGATAGGTAACAAAAAATAATCTATTCGTGTATGTGTATTATGGGGGTGGGAGTAAAAAGAGTAGTCCCTAGCACTAGGATGGACCTGCCTCCATATATCGACTAATTTCAAATCTTTCATATAAGTCTTAGAAAGTTTAGATGCTTTAGTTGGGGGCTGTGGTCTAAGTGAAGATCTATCCAGGACCGAATCCATACAGAAATTAAAATCCCCACCTACCAAAACCCAACCTGGTGCTTGGGCAATCATAAGAAAAATAGTTTGGATAAACAAATGGTCATCATAATTCGGCGCGTATATATTTAGAAAGGTCCACGTTTCTGAATATATAAAACCTTGTACTAATAAGTATCTTCCCAATGGATCACTGACTGTCTTTAACAATCTAAACGGAACATTTTTATTAATTAATATTGCAGTTCCCCTTGATTTTGAATTAAATGAGGATGTAAAAACCTGTCCAACCCACTCTCTCTTGAGTTTCTGATGTTCATGTGCTGTTAAGTGTGTTTCTTGTAAAAACACTATATCTGCGTTCTGTTTTTTAAGATATGTATATACCCTTTTTATTGGGCTATGCAGGCCATTAACGTTAAACGTAACAAACTTTAATGGGCTATTCATGTGGCTGCTAAAGTGTTAACAAGCCTTTTTGGCGGATATTTGGAAAAAAGAAAAACATAGAGAACCCTGTATCTCCCGAAAAAAAAAAAGAAAAGAAAAGAATGGAAAAACACATGTAAGAACACTTAAACTTGCTCTGCTCAGTTTTCAGCTTAGAACAACGCTGGCAAACAAGTAAACCAATTCTACGGAAAAACACGTTCGCTCCTTTATCATCCTAAACAATCAAACCCTGCTGCCAGCCGAGCTCCCTAACTCTAACTACAACACTGAGTTATAAAAGTTAGGCTAGTTTCCATATAGATTGACTAAGGTAATTTTCAGTTTCCTTACTGATTAACAAAATATATACATAATGCAAAGGGCAAGTATTCGCGTACCTTCAGTGGAATAAGTACTGTTATTTTAAAATGGAATAGCAGTGGTCTTTGGGAACACAACAGACCGAATAGTTTGTTCAGGTTTTATGTTTTGTCCTGGCCCTCCAGATATTTGAACGCCTCGCCGGGTGTCTCAAAGAACTGGAATTTCCCGTCTTCTATTAGGATCTTAATGCGAGCGGGATGGACCAGGTAGCAAGAGACCTTCCGTTCCTTAAATGCTTTCAGAGCCGGGATCATCTGTTTGCGCCTCTTAGCAAGATCCGGACTCATGTCGGGAAAGATACTAATTCTTTATCCGTCCATGGTTAGTTCTCCCTTCTGTTTGGCGAGTCGCAGGATTTTTTCCCGATCTTGATAGCGGAGTAATCGGACCAAAATGGGTCTTGGAGGCTTATCAGGATTCGGCACGGGGTTCAAAATACGATGAGCCCGCTCTATATCCAGTTGTCCAGAGAAGTGTTGCGGGCCTAAAACGTTAGGCAACCACTCGCTGAAGAATTTGTCGCGGTCGCTTCCTACGCTGCCTTCCTTCATACCAACTATACGTATGTTGCTGCGTCTGCTGTAGTTTTCAAGGTATTCCACTTTACCTTTTAGTGTCTCATTCTCTTGCCTGATCACTTTCATAAAGCCGTCAATCTGACGTACTTTGTCCTCGGTGTCACCAATGCGTTTTTCTGCCTCCATTACTCTTCCAAGAAGGCTGCTCACCGTCGAATGCAAGTTTTCTATAGACGTTTGCAAATCCGCTGTTTTAGAGTCTATCTTTTGCGAGAGGATGTTGTTGCCTTCCTGAATTTCTTTAAGAAGAACCGCAAGCATGTCGCCTTCCCGGTTCCCCTCACTTTCAGTTTCGTTTGAGTTCTTCGATCCGGCGCCATCTTTTGTTGTTTCACCTTCGACAAGTTCGTAGGTTTTCTGAGGATCCTTCTTTAGCTTGGAACGACGATCCATTGCAGAATTTAAAGGTGAATGATACGTGCTCGAAGTCGTCGAATATAAGCTTATTCAGCTATGTTTTCAGATTAAATAGAGACTATCATTTGGGAGCTCGGTCTTTCACGTCCTTTCAACTCCTTAGCATCACGTGACCTCCGGAGCACACCGTCTTAATAGATATCACAGACATTTTAAATGACAACGAAAGAAGGCTACAGTCTCCCACCTCATCAGCGATGCGCCTGCCACACCCTCAACCTGGCTTCTAAATAAGAAAACTCTTGTTATCATTACTATCACTATTATTGCTATCACTTTTCAGTAATTTATGTATTCCTTTTCTTTGCATTTTTAAGGTAATGGCACCTCTGGCCAAGGCCATTGATGCACTGCAATCTGATAAAATGGCCTACACTGGAGTGTTGGTGCCAACCATCTCAATTCTCCTCGATCGAATGGAGCATATAACATTTACATTTACATTTAATCATTTAGCAGACGCTTTTATCCAAAGCGACTTACAAATGAGAACAATAGAAGCAGTCAGGTCAACAAGAGAACAACAACAGAATACAAGTGCCATGACAAGTCTCAGTTAGTCTAGTATAGAACGCATAGCCCAGGTATATATAATTTTTTTTTTTTTTTTAATTAAATGAAAAAGACAAGAAAAGGAAAAGTACTGGTGTTAATAGGTTAAGTGCAGGCGAAAAAGATGAGTCTTTAGATGTTTCTTGAAAATGAGTAAAGACTCAGCTGTACGAATTGAGATTGGGAGGTCATTCCACCAGCTGGGCACAGTCCAGGAAAGGGTCCGTGAGAGTGATTTTGAATTTCTTTGGGATGGCACCACAAGGCGTTGTTCACTTGCAGAGCGCAAACTTCTGGAGGGCACATAGGATTTAACCAGTGAGTTTAGGTAAGTTGGTGCTGTGCCAGTGGTCGTCTTGTAGGCAAGCATCAGTACCTTGAATTTGATGCGAGCAGCTACTGGTAGCCAGTGTAACCTGATGAGGAGAGGAGTAGCATGAGCTTTTTTTGGCTCATTGAAGACAACCCTCGCTGCTGCATTCTGGATCATTTGCAGAGGCTTGACAGTACATGCAGGAAGGCCCGCCAAGAGAGCATTACAATAGTCCAGTCTGGAGAGAACAAGAGCTTGGACAAGAAGTTGGGTTGCTTGCTCTGACAGGAAGGGTCTAATCTTCCTAATGTTGTATAAGGCAAACCTGCAGGACTGGGTTGTTGTAGCAATGTGGTCAGTGAAGCTTAATGGATGATCCATCACAACTCCTAGGTTTCTGGCTGTCCTCGAAGGAGTTATGGTTGACGAGCCCAGCTGTATAGAGAAGTTGTGATGAATCAATGGGTTAGCTGGAATCACCAGTTGTTCAGTCTTTGTAAGGTTAAGCCAGTGGTTCCCAAACCTGTCCTGGCGTACCCCCAACACTGCACGTTTTCTTTGTCTCCCTAATTAAACACATCTGATTCAACTCATCAACTCATTAACCCATGTGATAATGAGCTGATGAGTTGAATCAGATGTGTTTAATTAGGGAGACAAAGAAAACGTGCAGTGTTGGGGGTACGCCAGGACAGGTTTGGGAACCACTGGGTTAAGCTGAAGGTGATGGTCATTCATCCAGCTAGAAATGTCACTCAGACAGGCTGAAATGCGAGCAGCTACCGTCGGGTCATCAGGCTGGAATGAGAAGTAGAGTTGGGTGTCATCAGCATAGCAGTGATTAGAAAAGCCATTCTTCTGAATGACAGATCCTAAAGATGTCATGTAGATGCAGAAGAGAAGTGGTCCAAGTACTGAGCCTTGAGGAACCCCAGTAGCAACGTGGTGTGACTTTGAAACATCACCCCTTCAAGACACACTGAAGGATCTGTCAGAGAGGTAGGACTTAACCCACAGGAGAGCAGTTCCAGAGATTCCCATCTTTCTGTGGGTGGACAGGAGAATCTGGTGATTAACAGTGTCAAAAGCAGGAGACAGGTCCAGTAAGATGAGTACCGAGGATTTTGAAGCTGCTCTTGCTAGTCGCAGGGCTTCAGTAACCGAGAGCAGAGCAGTCTCAGCTGAGTGGCCACTTTTGAAGCCAGATTGGTTGCTGTCCAGGAGGTTGTTCTGTCCAAGGAACATAGAAAGCTGGTTGAACACAGCCCGCTCAAGTGTCTTTGCAATGAATGGAAGAAGGGATACCGGTCTGTAGTTTTCAAGAAGCGCTGGATTTAGAGATGGTTTCTTGAGCAGTGGGCTTACCCGAGCCTGCTTAAATGCTAAGGGAAATGTTCCAGATTTACATTTACATTTATTCATTTAGCTGACGCTTTTATCCAAAGTGACTTACAATTGCTATATATGTCAGAGGTCGCACCTAGCAACTAGGGGTTAAGTGTCTTGCTCAGGGACACATTGGTGTCACAGTGGATTCGAACCCGGGTGTGTCTTATCCACTGAACCAACACCACCCCCACCAGATTGAAGAGAGGAGTTGATAATGTGAGTAAGTGAAGGTATGACTGAAGAAGATATCGCTTGAAGGAGGTGAGTGGGGATAGGATCAAGTGGACAAGTAGTAGGATGATTGGAAAGGAGAATTTTGGAGACGACCATCTCTGAGAGTGGGGAGAAGGAGGATAAAGAGTGTGCATCGGTCATTGTGAAGTTTTCCTCAGTCTGCGGTGTGGAGAATTGGTCACTGATGGATCTTGTCTTATTTCTGAAGAAAGCTGCAAGTCGTCCGCTGTAAGAGTCGATGGAGGAGGTGGAGGCGGTGGATTAAGAAGAGAAGAGAAAGTCTTGAAGAGTGTCCGAGCGTCACAGCAGCTGTTAATTTTGTTGTGGTAGTAGGATGTTTTAGCTGTGAAGACATTTGCAGAGAAGGAAGAGAGGAGAGATTGATACACACTGAGGTCCGTAGAGCTTTTTGATTTCTGCCATTTCCTCTCTGCAGCCCTCGGACAGCCAGGGGGCAGATGGGGCAGTGCGTGCTGGTCTAGACAACAGTGGGCAAAAGTTGTCCAAGCAAGATGTTAAAAGTGGAGCAAAGAGTGTCCGTAGCACTGTTCGTGTCCAGAGCAGAAAACTGAGAGAATGGTGGAAGAGAGGATGAAACCACAGCAGATAGGCGAGATGGAGAGAGTGAGCGTAGGTTCCGTCGAAAGGTGACCTGCGTTGGAGTGTGTGCCACTTCAGGAGTAAGTGCTAGGTTAGCAGTAATGAGGAAGTGATCAGAGGTGTGCAGTGGAGCAACTGAAGAGGTGTCCACAGAGCAACAGCGCGTGTAGATGAGGTCAAGTTGGTTGCCCGATTTGTGAGTCGCTGTAGTGGACACTAGCTTGAGATCAAATGAGGTGAGCAGAGTTTTGAAGTCATATAAAGCATGAGGCAAACATACATCACTGTAAACCAATGATAGATGCAATCCTCAGTGGGGTGAAGCAGAGGATTGGATACATTTTTCAAGATGCAAGGTTGCTCATAGCCTCTGGCATACATCCCCAGTGGAAAGAAGGCTGATGTTGTGTCCAAAATAAAAGCAAAAGTAAACCTGCTTCAAATTCAATGTGCAGATGATGATGATCACATGTATACAGATGGTGAGGACCCAAGTGATGATGGTGATGAAATAACTGGATACTTCTCATCTCTCAGAACAAGATTCTCTGCATTCCAAAACCTTCCAATAATGAAGATCTTCAAGTACATCACAGGAGTCCCTGATAGCGCAGCTTGTGAGCGACTCTTTAGTGTAGGAAAAGACATCTTCCGACGAAAGAGAAACTGCCTTTCTGATGGAAATTTTGAAAAGCTTCTGCTGTGTCGAGTGATTAAAAATGATCAGGGTCAAGCCTGGCCGTATCCTACGTGTGATAATATCGTACAATGTTTGTGTGTTTTTTTTTTTTTTTGTTTGTTTTTTTTTTGGTACTGTTTGGAGGTCTTAATTGTTCTGCTACAGTAGTTTGAGCTGAGTTGAATTTGATTTAACTTGCATTTTGTTCTGCAAAGGCCTATATTAAGCATGCTCATGCAAACAGGTGCGTACACATACTTGTGCGTACATTATTACATGGATTACATGTATTTTGATTGTTGCCAAATTGATAAGGAACACAATAAACAATTGAACTAAACAATTACACCTGCCTATCTGTTTGACTGACAGTTTTGAGCACTGAGATAGCACTGACTTGTAATAAAAAAAATTAATTTTAAAAGAAGCTTAGATGTAGCTAGCAAGCTACTGTTGATGTAGCTAAGCTTGCTACATTTCCCAGAGGGGTACCTTCAGTGTAGTGAAGCTTCATTTACTGTAGAGTAACTGGTAGCTTAGCTCACTACATTTTCCAAGTAGCTTTCCCAACACTGGGTATCGGTACCGAATACTGACATTTTGGTACCATGACAACACTAGTAGGAAAAGATACCATGGAAGTCTGTTCAACTGTTTGGTTATACACATTATTCAAAATAACATTTATCATAACAGCATAATATTGTTTTCTGTGAATAAGTGACCAGGATGATTTTCACATTTGTGTTGTATGAACTTTGAAGGAAGCACGCATGACCCCATCCACATTAACGGGATGGTTGTTGAATGTTGATGGTGTCTCCAGCTTCAAGTTCCTGGGAACCACCATCTCGGAGGACCTGTCCCGGAACACAAACACCTCCAGCCTGGTCAAGAAGGCTCACCAGCGCCTCTTCTTCCTCAGGACACTGAAGAAGAACCAGCTGTCTTCAGCCATCCTGGTGAACTTTTACCGGTGTGCGAACGAGAGCATCATGACCCGTTGCATCACAGTCTGGAATGGGAACTGCTCAGTTGCTGATTGCAAGGCACTGCAGAGGGTGGTAAAAACCGCCCAACGTACCACATAGAGCATTGTTAAGGACTCCTCTCACCCTGACCATAGACTGTTTAACCTCCTGCCCTCTGGTAGGCGCTTCAGGAGCCTCCGGATAAGGACCAGCAGATTCAGGAACAGCTGTTCAGCCAATGGTCGGTGGGGTGAGACTAGTGCAGGCCAGTCAAGTTCTTCAAAACCTGCCTTCAACACAGTAAATCATTTCTATGTGGATGTTCTATTAAACAGTTAGGGAGATTGGATGCTTGGTTTTAACCACTTGCTTGTAATGGGTGTAATGAACAAATCGGGGCCTCATAAAAATTACATAGAATTCATACTAAAAGTATACTTCTGCCGAAAGCTAGATTCTGCGTACGCACAAAAGTTTTAGGATTTATGAAACCATTCGTATGCCAGAACCTGTGAAAAAATCCCTTTATAAATCTTAGTCAGAGCAAGATTGTTCGTACGAGCATTTCTACCCTGTCTCCTCTCTGAAATCGCTTAGTTTTACTATGCATAACCTCATCTACATATCATTTCCATGCATATTCTCATCCACGTGACATCATATTTAACACTGTTAAAGGTACAAGACATTAAGGAGATATGGACTATAAATGCCATTTCTGCCATACATTTTACAATGCTAAAAATCATCCAGTATCCTTGTTATGTTTTAGAATAAATACATCAAGAAGTCCATACAAACAAAACTGTATAAAATACTTTTCAGAGAAACGTTTTAGAAAAGAGCGGACTCATTCTTTTACACTGACCAAATAGTAGGTTATATTAATTGTTTTAAATAAATCAAATCTATGTCGTTTTGCTGATAATGTACACATATGTTTTAGGGTATTTATATAGGCTAGTTTGGTATACCTGTATTTTGCAGTAGAAAATGCAGTTTTCTTACTCGGTGTCACTGACAGAAAAAAAAAAAAAAAAAAGAAACGTGCAATTCTTACCTTTTCCTTTTAATGATATCTTTCAAATATGTGACTATCCCAGGAGTCTGCCTGCACACATCAACATCTCTGTGCAGAAGTAGTTGTACAGTAAAGTTCAGTATTGTCACTGGACCTATTCAAACTGGCCAATGGACCGTTCATCCACCGAATCCAGCAGTGTCTCCCATAATAACAAAGTGTGCATAATTTCTTTGTTCTCACTAAAAATATTTTCTAATCACGTGAGATCTGCAGATTACTCCTCCTAGATAGCACTCCTCCCTGTCAAACTTCTGCATAATGACTTTATACAATCTCAGTGCTCATCTCCATTAATGAATGTCTGCAGCAAACAGACAACGTTAACTTACTGTAACTATAGTTAGATCATTCTCACAGTAACAGTGCCAAGGTCATGGGTTTGATTATCAGGGAGCAAAAGTGAGACCTTAAAAGAATGCATCATAAGACACCATAGAATAAAATAAGTTGCAAATCCATGCATAATAAACAACACGGACAATCATTGGATTTTAACCCCATTCCCAGTTTTATTATTATTTTTTTTTTTTTTTAGTAGTTCACACACAAAATATTTATTGTTTTTTTTTTAGTTCACACAAAACATATGAAAGTGTTATTTTAGTTGATTTATAAAGAGGAAAGAATTACAGAATGTAATTCTAATATTTTTCAAAAGTGTTGCACTCATTTTAATTCTAATCATAAAGCCAGCAGTGAAAGTGAAAAAACAAACTAGTACAAAGGTTCTCCAGATTACTCTCATCATTTTCATGTGCCCCTCAGAAGGATGTTTTCTCTTTTCTTTAAGCAGCTTGTTGGGTGTTCAGTTAAGCAGGAACTCACTGAGGGGACATTCACTGAGTTTCTAAAGTAAAAAAAAAAATATATATATTAATAATGGACAGAAACCAATTTAGAAAGAAGTACAGTGTTTTTGGATCATTTGAACACACACACACACATATTTATATCTATGCTCTACACTATATATACACTATTGTGGTGAATGACAGTAGAGGTGGCACTGAAAGCAGCGTAGCACAGTCCGCAAAGGACCTCTGCATTGGCAGACACTATCTAAAACACACAGCCCCACAGCAATGCAGCCAGACTGCAACGGACTCTGTGAAGACAAATCTGACCCAGCTGCCCGGTTCATGCCCTAAGGACCTGTTTGGCACAACAGAAGTTCAGCATCCTCCAGGTACGCAACTCTGTATCACCGGTGGAAGATGTCTCTAACGCCGGATTGATCACTGATCATTACTGTGGAACGTAACTAGAAACTCACCAAACCTCTTTCCTAAAGACCTTGGCTTAGTTTATACCTGCTGCCTATGTTTTCTAAACTGTTTAGGTAACATTTACTTGGGGTCAGCATTACATATAACAGCTATGTCATTTGTTCAAAGATAAATAAGCAGTTATTTTTGTGAATCTCAAGTTGTAGAACAGCCCCTGTGGGAAGCTTTCTCATATTGCCGAATTAACAGTCCTTGACTAGTGCTCTGAACTGAGTGAAGTGGGAAGTTGTCATCTGATATACTCATAACCGCACCTTAAGTGATGTGTGACCCAAAATTCACAACATCATTGGTGACATGATTCCCTTTTATTGCACTATATACAGTGTGTCTGTGTTCATATCATATAAAAGTATTTAGAATAATAAAATGACTTGAAAGTTTGAACATTTTGAAATGAAATTTGAATTTTTAATACCATGTCTCCAAAGTTGCAAGGGGGGCATTGGGGTTTTTGAACATATTTGGTGATGAAGTCAAACTGATTTTTGAGTGTTGCTGAACTGAAGTCATTCTGTGAATATAAAGACAAATACACACATTTTTCATGTTTACTTTGTGAATGTAATGCAGTTTAAAGTTCATTGACTGGAAGTACGCATACCATATGAATAAACTTCAACCAAGCAGAAGAGAATTGATCTGAGAGGTAGACGTCCCTGGTTGGGTCACGATCACTCAGATAGCTCTGGGTGTTGTCATCACATGAAGTCACTGCATAGACTGAATGACAGATTCAGATCATATTTAATAAAAGGAAAATGGACACAAATCTTTCAAATAAACACAAAGTGTATGAGCCCAACACTTGATACTTAACAGTGTGGTCTATTTGTAACATCTTACCATTTTTCAATGGGGAAAGGTCTTTAAACATTGATTTCGAGAAATCGCTGTCCATGCATATCACCATCTACAGCACATATACATGTTGAGGAAATAGCAAGATATATTTAAAAATAAAACCAACTAGTTCTCGATACTTAAAGTGTTTTATATCACTACAAATTGCTTTAGCCTCTTTTGGGAGTTTTGTAGTAACAGTTTTAAAAGCAATACTGTTGGTAAATGTTGGGTAGGATAGACCTGCTGTAAGTAGAGGAGAAGCAAGAAGAATATTCACATTTATTAAATATGTAACAAGTAGTCCATCAAATAAATTTGTTATGGTCATATATAAGATATTTAAGTCTTTTAGTCAATCTGTTCAGTGTTATATGTCATATTTGATAAATGCATTGATCCTGATAATGCACACTCTTTTCTTCCACTCATGTGAGGGGAAATAGGGAATAATTGTCATATTTAGCAATAAATGATTTTTAAGCTGCATTTATCATGGAACAGAATCCATGTCTGTGTGAACTGTTTGTCAAAAATATAAATGGAAAATATATGCAAAAGTTAACAGTGCATACCTTTGAGAATTTTTTGGCAGTATGCATGTTGTTGATCGCTCCAATGAGATCAGCGGCACCAAGCTGTCATAAAAAACATACCAAAATGATTGTTCTAGAAGTCAGCGTGTTGTCAGATTATAATGTCATGATTATCATACATATCAATTTAGTATTGTATCCCCTGACAGTAAATTCTAAATTCTAAAATCCACAACTCTAAGAGGGTTCACTGTGTCAGTTTTAAGAAGATCATGTAAAACAAGAAAAAAGCCACAGTTATAAATATAATGCTTATTTTTCCAGTTTACTATAGACCTTTGTTTGCATGTTCAGATAAATGATGCCCGTGACACGTTATAATAAGTATGCAGTAATAAAGCACTTACTAATCATTTTTAAACAATTTTGATTTTTAGTGACCCAATCTAAAGTGAGAACTATTTACCATGAATAAGTTAACAAAGCATTAAAAATCATTATGCAACTCTGTTAAATAAAGTCACAATGAATGAAGAACTCACTATTTGTATATAGGCTATTAACATATCAATAATGTAGAGACATTACAATATATTAACTATGAATTATAAACTAATACTTTGTAAATATTTCGTAAGTACTTTATTACTGTATAGTTATTATAAAGTGTTATTGTATAAAGTGGTATTAATGCATGGATTTGATTATTCCGATTTTTATACTTACTGACTGCTCAGGAAAATCAAAAGTTCCTTGACCTCCCGTACCGGACATGTAGACGAATATGTTGTCATTTGTTCCACTGCAGGACATTAAGAATAATATTACTACTACTACTACTAATAATACATTAATATATTAATAAATAAATATATAGTTGCAAGCAGCAATTAAGGGGCCAGGCACTACAGATGCAAGCATCAGACCAACTGCAACAATGCCATTTTAAGATGATTTTAGTCAAAATAGCTGAAAAATCATAAATACTAGAATCTATAGAAATATACTTGAATAACTACTAGAAACAGGATTTAATGGTTTATCCCTTTTGACCAATAGGTGGCACTGTTATCAAATTGATGTGCTGTGTGTGAGGTGACAATGGCACACACAAAGTTTGGTGTCAATATTAGAGCTGAGTATTGCCATGAATCTGGCGATACGATACGTTAACACGATACAGGGGTTCGGATACGATATGTTGTGATACACTGCGATACCGTCAGCAAGGCGATATATTGGGATAATTCTTATTTTAGCAATAGGATATATTTTTAGAAAAACTGTCATTAAGAACACAATTCAATTCAAGTTTATTTGTATAGCACTTTTAACAACACAAATCGTTGCAAAGCAACTTTACAGAAAATTACGTTTCTACAATATTTAGTAGTCGCTTATCAGTGGTGACTGTCAGTTTATTAGGGCTGGACTATATATATCGAACGATATGATCATGCGCATCTAGTCAGTAAATCTGGTTCTGTGATTACCGCCAAATCGCCATCACCTGCTTTCAAATGGAGCGGCATTTAATAGACAGAGCCGTAGATCACCGACAAGCTACGCAATATCGCGTTCATTATCACAGATGAATCTCCAACCGATGAATACCTTCGATAATGAACGCGATAATGCATAGCTTATCAGTGAACAATGGCTCTGTCTATTAAATGCCGCTAGAGATGTGTCAAATCAGTGTGTCAAATTTCATAACTTTCCCACAAGCGGTTCTATGGGCTGCTATAGACTCGAGCGGAAGAAGAACGTCAACGGATACAATAGGTGCCTACGCACTTTCAGTGCTTCACCCATAATAATAACATTTGTTTTAGCTCTCGTTAGCTGCATTATGGGACCAATCATGGCAGCGTAAAATCCATAACAAATATTTTAATAAGCATAGCATCCAAGTGATACTAAAAATCCATATACTATTTGACCAGTAGGTGGCACTATCATATAATAGAAAGTTGTTGGGGCATCATGACAAAACACATTGACAGAATCCAAACTTGCACCCTATGCTTTTCATTATCTGAACAGTCGCTATGTTCTGTCATAACTCTCAGACATGCTAGTTAACATGACAATATTAATATGTTTGGTTTGGTGGAAGAGATTTGCTACCCTGTCGCTGTAAGTAATTCTTCACTAACAAACCTTCTTATGATTTTTTTCATGGTAGTGTCATCCCCTTGAAGAGTGGCCAGAAAGTTCACTGGGTTCACATCCTGTAAGGTCAGATTTGTCATAAGTGAAAGAAGAAGTGACGTGACATTCAGCCAAGTATGGTGACCCATACTCAGAATTTGTGCTCTGCATTTAACCCATCCGAAGTGCACACACACAGAGCAGTGAACACACACACACACACACACACACACACACACACACACACACACACACACACACACACTGTGAACACACACCCGGAGCAGTGGGCAGCCATTTATGCTGCGGCGCCCGGGGAGCAGTTGGGGGTTCGATGCCTTGCTCAAGGGCACCTAAGTCGTGGTATTGAAGGTGGAGAGAGAACTGTACATGCACTACCCCCACCCACAATTCCTGCCGGCCCAGGACTCGAACTCACAACCCTTCGATTGGGAGTCCTACCCTCTAACCATTAGGCCACGACTTCATAATTGATAATAATTGTCATATGTAATAATTGTGCTGAGATACAGAAAAAAAAAACAACAACAAAAAAAAATCAACACAATATTTAAAATTAAAAATGTTACCACACTACTGTAGTCCTTTGGAACTCCTGGGTAAATGTTTGGCATTTGCGGTACTACACTGGCAATGTTTCCCTGAAATGGGTTCCTGTAGGCAGAGAAGTAGAGCTACATGTTAAACACAATCAGCTCCATCAATATATGCTTTTCACAGATTTCCAGAAGAATATATAGTGTTCCTGAAGCTCTAGTGGTAGAGCATTGTGTTGTTAAGCGCAAGGTTGGGGGTTCGATTCCCCGGGAACACATGATAGGTAAAAATTGATAGCCTGAATGCACTGTAAGTCACTTTGAATAAAAGCATCTGCTAAATTCATAAATTAAATTTTAAATGTAAATTTTAAATTTCACATACATATATATATATATATATATATTATAGTTCGCTGTTTTTTTTATTTCATTTTAGACATCTGAAAAGTATCCCATCTATGAATGTGTTTTATAGGCTACTTTGGTTTTGGGAAATACAGAGGTGTGAAGGACTTGACAAAAAAAGAAAGAAAAAGAAAAAAAAGACCTTGTTTTTGGGAGCCAATATATTTGGTAGACTTTCTGTGATTTACAATAAACAAACCAGAAGCAACAATATCTGCAGAACGGAGAAGGGTTGACCATTCACAAAACATAAAATAGCAATTTTATTTAAATATACATGTTCCGTTCTGAAAGCAGAATTTATGCAAACGCATATAAATACTTCAAAAACTTTAACAGATGTCTAGCGCCTTTAGAGAGAAATACAACCTTCATTCAAATGATATAATCGGAGAGTATTTGCTTTCGTTTTGAATTGGTTCCTTTAAAAGTAAACTTTGTTCTCACATATGTGAGGCACCCCAGTCTTTTGTTATTTCATTATCAGGAAAAAAAAATCAAGTGATCACACAGGCGCCTCCGTCATGCATGCGCATTAATACCTTTCCACACAAACACTTCAATATGAATAGTAATAGAGCACATTTAATTTAGGTTAACGCTACAGTATGGGATCCGCTTTGAAATAAATCTTCACAAGTCTACATCCGAGACAGGTGCAGTTGTAACCTGTAAATTGAAGGCTATTAGACATTTTAAAATGATCTGCCGCTCCTATTCGTTGATCATTAGTGTACTTGTCGCAGTCATAAACATGTTTTAATTATTTTTATAAATCGCTTATGCAATAAATAAAGATACAAAGTAGGTTAAGTTCAATTGTAAAAGTATAATAAATAATTATACAATGCTACAGACTGCAAAAAAGATTGCAATTTCACATTTTGCATATGCATAAATTTTTATTTTTTTAATGCAATGATGCAAAATAAAAACAAACAAGATTTGTAATGAAGAAAAAATAGACAAACAAGAATAAATAATGTTACCCGAAATTATACAGTGCCTCACGTTGCATAAAATAAAGGAAAGAATTTATAAAATATGCAACCATTTCTTAATTAGTGAACAGATATCTTTTCTCCACACAGTTCTTTGTCAAAATAAAGGACAGGTAACGAATAACAAAGTATGTGAGTGACAAAAATGCAATGATGTTTTAGTAAAGGAATATATAAATATATAGTAATATATTGAAAATGAAATTGAAAATGTAATAATGACAAATATTACTTAATGGAAAAATATTGATATATATATATATATTTCATTATTTTTTCTCATTATTTTAGATTTAGATTTTTAATCTGATCATTAGTTCTTGTTTTATGTTTTTAGGTTTTAAATGAATCCTCCTTAAAGCTCAGTGGTGCATCTAATTTGAAGCATGTTTAGCACTGTGCATCAAGTTCAACCATGAAACATACTGCATATCACTCAAAAGCTTCAAGAAAATACTCACTTGGGATTGTTAGCGATGTCATCATAAATCATCACCACAATCTGCTCATCAGGAATTCCATGTTTCTTAATTAACTGATATGCACAGCACACATTGGCCTAAAACACAAATGAATAAGATGATTTTCATGTTCCGTTACTGTCATGATCTACAAACTGTGGTTCAGCACACCTTGAGGAATTTATGGGCAATTTTTCTAATGAAAATAATAACAAAAAGAACAAACCTGGTGCCTGTAATTGTCCCAGCCCTTTGAGCCAGCGACAAGGAGAACCCATTTTTTCCCAGACATCTCCTGAGCCTTTTCAAAGCAAAGTCTATGGAAATTAAAAATTACAATTATACAAAATAATAACACTAATATATATTTTTTAAAGTAAATTGATATTCTTCTAATGCTTTTAATCGGCTAACATACTTTTGTTTTGGCTCATATATTTGTAATGTGATTCAAGAAAAATGGAAAAGAACACAAACAAGTAGGCCATATGTTATAAAGTTTGACAAAATAACAAGATTAAAACAACAACAACAACAACAACACGTATTAAGCTCTACCAAAGAGTTGCTTTCTTTTCGTGAAATGCTGAAAACTAGTCACTCTTCATAATGTTAAAAATAACAATTAACCAGGTCAAGAAATGTTTAAAGTTACTATTTAACCAATTTATCTAAGGAAATACAAATGCTAAAAGTGTTTTGAATATCGATGTAGTTGATTGGCTCATATTCCATCATACCTGTGCTGAGTGTGAGGTGTTCCTCTGCGCCTGTCCGGTCGTTTTCTGGTGCTTTAAGTTGGATGATCACTGTCTTTATATAGGCTGTCTAGTACTTTCATTTGAGACTCATGGGTGGAGAGTTCTTGCTAGTGGGAGGGTCTGTTTAATATCATGCAATATTTTCCATATTTACTTTAACTGACAGCAGTTGAAGTGAAAGAAATTGCTACTCCCCTTTATTTGCACATGCGTAATCTACTATCAGCAAATAATATGAATTCACATTTGAATTTTGCAGTTAAGGTACAGAAAATGTATTTATGTTTTGTCTGTTGCATTTATTGTGTAATGGTTTTGAGTGCACATTACAGCTTTGAAGTCTACAGTTTTTTCTCTTCTTTAGACACATCAACAGTTCTTGTGGTTCGTTTGGAAAACACTTCGATTTACACAAGCATTTATTGATGATCTACACCAGTGCTTATGAGTGAAAATATTAATTTATTCCCATAGAATTGCAGAGAACAAAATCTGTCACTGTTTAAAAAAATTGTTGCCTGTTTTATAAATAATTTCCATTATTTTAGTAAAACGTGAGGCACTGAATAATTTCGCTCCCTTTATTAAGCCCAAACTAAAACAAGAAACGAATAAATGAAGGACAATAAAAGGAAGCAGCTCTCATGTAGCTTCATATGCCAGGCTATATAAATTAGTCTTTAGGCTAAATTTAAAAACAGCAAGTGTTTTTAATTTTAAATTGCATAAATTTGGGTAAAATAGCCGTTTTGGCATTTAAAAATTTTGATTAAAGTCACATTGTGTTAAACTGTCAAAATAACAATAAAAAATAATTTTAAAGGAAAATATTTTTCTACCCATGTAATCAACATTTGGGATTAACATGTCCAATCTGCCCCAAACTTCACATGGTTGATAAGACTTCGGACCGGAATAGAATGACATGCCCATATTCAGTGATAGTCATAGCGCCACCTATTGGCAACAGGAAGTGTCATATTTTACGCTGTGATGAACTACTCCTAGAAATTTTATGACATCAATGTCTTTTTTGTGGTCAGTCTAATCTAAAGGTCTTTGTAATGTAGTTTTTGTTAAAGGGCGTGTCCATGGTGCTGTGACAAAATTTGATGTCTCGCCATGGGAATAGAAGTTGTTGTAACTAAGCCATAAAATGTCCGATCTTCTCCAAACTTCAGATATTTTAAAAGAGTCATAGCCTGAAGACATGTTAAGGCCAGTATTCAGTTATAATCATAGCGCCACCTATTGGCAATAGGACACACCTTGCAGGAAGATTGGCAGATATAAATCACTTTGACATATTTCACTTATATTTACAACTTCAAATGCATATTTCTGTGACGGGTGTGAAAGGATAGTCTGGAAGCAATAGCAAGTTAACAGATTTAATGAGAAGATATAGCGAAGGTACATAAACAAACAATGACGATGAGACAGCGATACTCCGAGGGGATGGTGAAGAGGTGAGAAGTCCAGCTGGTGGTGGAGAGAAGGTGAGTAATCCGAATGATGACGGCGTTTGGCAGCAGGAGAGGGTGGCACAGGAACTGTGGGGAGTAGAGCCGAAGGTAAGTGTCCGTGGCTGAGTGAACGTGCGAAGAGTGGATGAGGTTCTGGGGAAACGGGAGGCTTTGACCGGTCGCGATCGGGGTGTATCCTCTTGTACACAGGAGGTAGTCTGAGGCAGACTGTCACCGGACTAATGAACTTGGTGAAAGTGAACGGGCCAATAAATTTGGGAGCTAATTTATTAGAAACGGATCGCAGAGGAATGTTACTGGTAGAAAGCCACACTTTTTGACCCACGACGTAGACGGGAGGCTTGGACCAGTGGCGATCGGCCTTGGCCTTAGTGTGCTCCCTCACCCGGAGCAGAGTCTCACGGGCTCTGGTCCAGGTGCGGTGACACCTCTGGACAAATGCGTGAGCGGAGGGGACCGCGACTTCAGATTCCAGACTGGGAAACGCTGGTGGCTGGTACCCTACACTACACTGAAAAGGAGAGAGGCCCGTAGCTGACACTGGCAACGAATTGTGGGCGTACTCCACCATAGAGAGTTGTTGACTCCAGGAAGAAGGATTCTTGGAGACCAAACATCTCAACGTCCTCTCTAAACCTTGGTTGGCTCGCTCAGATTGTCCGTTGCTTTGGGGATGATAACCCGACGACAAGCTAACTGATGCCCCTAACAATTTGCAAAACTCTTTCCAAAATTTGGATATAAACTGAGATCCCCTGTCTGAAACCACGTCTACCGGGAGGCCATGAAGCCGAAAGACGTGATCTAAAACAGTAACCGCTGTCTCCTTGGCTGTCGGTAATTTGGGCAAGGGGATGAAATGTGCCGCCTTCGAGAACCGGTCCACTACGGTCAAAACGACCGTCATGCCATTAGAGGGCGGGAGGGCGGTAACAGTGAAAGCTAACACTGTGTTTCTTGATGATATCTCCCAAGGTTATTTGTCATTTGACCTGATTCAACTATGGAGAGTCCACAGGGACTTGACTCGACTCTGGAAGGTCAGTAGGGACCTGACTTAACTCTGGAAAGTCTACGGTGGTGACTCAGGATTTGCGGCCATTTTGTCTAGTGGCGCAGGGCAGGCGGCCATCTTGTGCAGTGGTGCTGGGCTGGCGGCTATCTTGTGCAGTGGCGCTGGGCCGGCGGCCGTCATGTGCTGTGACTCTGGGCTGGCGGACGTCTTGTGCAGTGGCGCTGGGCCGGCGGGCGTCATGTGCTGTGACTCTGGGCCGGCGGCCGTCATGTGCAGTGGCTCTGGGCTGGCGGACGTCTTGTGCAGTGGCGCTGGGCCGGCGGGCGTCATGTGCTGTGACTCTGGGCTGGCGGACGTCTTGTGCAGTGGCGCTGGGCCGGCGGCCGTCATGTGCTGTGACTCTGGGCTGGCGGACGTCTTGTGCAGTGGCGCTGGGCCGGCGGGCGTCATGTGCTGTGACTCTGGGCCGGCGGCCGTCATGTGCAGTGGCTCTGGGCTGGCGGACGTCTTGTGCAGTGGCGCTGGGCTGTTGGCCGTCTTGTGCCATGGTGCTGGGTTGGCGGCCATAGTTTCTGTTACATCATCAAGTTGTTCTGAGGTTTTGGATATGATTAGGAATTCGGATATATCAGGAAGATTACTTACAAAGCAGTCTTTTGTGGTAGAAGTGATGGTTCTACCATACTTCTACCATAATGAGTGGAACTGTTCCTCAGGGGGTCTATAGTGCACTGTCTGATGTGATACGGTAGCTGACGGCTGAATGGTTGCAATTTTATCTCTAATAGTATCGATTTTAGAAGTAAAGTAGTTCATAAAGTCATTACTGTTGTGGTGTTGGGAAATGTCAACACTTGTTGAGGCTTTATTTTTCGTTAATTTAGCCACTGTATTGAATAAATACCTGGGGTTATGTTTGTTTTCTTCTAAAAGAGAAGAAACGTAATCAGATCTAGCAGTTTTTAATGCTTTTCTATAGGATATGCTACTTTCCCGCCAAGCAATACGAAATACCTCTAGTTTTGTTTTCCTCCTGCTGCGCTCCATTTTTCGGGCTGCTCTCTTTAGGGTGCGAGTATGCTCATTATACCATGGTGTCAAACTGTTTTCCTTAACCTTCCTTAAGCGTAAAGGAGCAACTGTATTTAAAGTGCTAGAAAAGAGAGAGTCCATAGTTTCTGTTACATCATCAAGTTGTTCTGAGGTTTTGGATATGCTAAGGAATTCGGATACATCAGGAAGATAACTTAAAAAGCAGTATTTTGTGGTAGAAGTGATGGTTCTTCGATACTTGTAACAAGAAGTAGAATTTACAATTTTGGCTATATGAAGTTTACACAGAACTAAATAATGATCTGAGATATCATCACTTGGCTGAATAATTTCAACACTATCAACATCAATTCCATGTGACAGTATTAAATCTAGAGTATGATTTCGACAATGAGTAGGTCCTGAAACGTGTTGTCTAACACCAATAGAGTTCAGAATGTCTATAAATGCTGATCCCAATGCATCTTTTTCATTATCGACATGGATATTAAAATCACAAACTATTAAGACTTTATCTGCAGCCAGAACTAACTCGGATGTAAAATCACCAAACTCTTTAATAAAGTCTGTATGGTGCCCTGGTGGCCTGTATACAGTAGCCAGTACAAACATAACAGGGGATTTATCATTAACATTGGTTTCTCTGGATAATGTTATATGAAGCACCATTACTTCAAACGAGTTATACTTGAAGCCTGCCCTCTGAGAAATCCTGAAAACGTTGTTATAAATTGAAGCAACTCCTCCCCCTTTGCCTTTTAGACGCGGCTCGTGTTTATAACAATAATCTTGGGGAGTGGACTCATTTAAAATAATGTAATCATCAGGTTTTAGCCAAGTTTCTGTCAAACAGAGCACATCTATATTATGATCAGTTATCATATTATTTACAAAAACTGTTTTCGTAGAAATGGATCTGATATTCAATAAGCCAATCTTTATCATTTGTTTATCCATATTGCATTTGTTTTTTATTTGTTGAACCTCAATTAAATTGTTAACCTTAACTTGGTTTGGACGTTTTTTGTATTTTCTAGTTCGGGGAACAGACACAGTCTCTATAGTGTGATATCTAGGTGAAAGAGTCTCTATGTGCTGAGAATTAACTGACCTCTGTGACGGGATGCAGCTAGCAGACGGTCGGTTTAGCCAGTCTGTCTGCTTCCTGACCTGGGCCCCAGTTAGTCAAGTATAAACACTAAGACTATGTGCCATATTTCTAGACAGAAGAGCAGCACCACCCCAGGAGGGATGAAGACCATCTCTTTTAAACAGGTCAGGTCTGCCCCAAAAGCTCGTCCAATTGTCTATGAAACCTATGTTATTCTGTGGGCACCACTTAGACATCCAGCCATTGAGTGATGACAATCTGCTATGCATCTCGTCACCACGGTAAGCAGGCAGGGGACCAGAGCATATTACAGTGTCTGACATCGTGCTTGCAAGTTCACACACCTCTTTAAAGTTATTTTTAGTGATCTCCGACTGGCGAAGTCGAACATCATTAGCGCCGGCATGAATAACAATCTTACTGTATTTACGTTTAGCATTAGCCAGCACTTTTAAATTTGCCAAGATGTCAGGCGCTCTGGCTCCCGGTAAACATTTGACTATGGTGGCTGGTGTCTCTATATTCACATTCTGTACAATAGAATCGCCAATAACTAGAGCACTTTCATCAGGTTTCTCAGTGGGTGCATCACTGAGTGGGGAGAACCTGTTTAATGTTTTGATCGGAACAGAAGAGCGGTGTTTTGACCCACGACTACGCTGCCTCACCGTCACCCAGTTGCCCTGCTGCAGGGGCTCTGCTTGAACCGGACAATGTACAGGAGTCCCTGAGCTAGACGCATCCAAAGCCATATCTAGAGCCCTAACATTCTTACTGTCCTCAATTAAAGTTTGGATGCGTGTCTCTAATTCTGAAATCTTCTCTGTCAGCCTAACTATTTCCCTGCATTTATCACATGTGAATCCCTCATCAGCGACAGAGATAGATAAGCTGTACATGTGGCAAGAGGTGCAAATAACAATTGTAGGAGAAGCCATTACTCACCGTGCTTGATGAAATATTCTTACTGCGGTTGTTTGATGAACTTGTGGAAAACTGCAGCGTGAGAGAGGAGAGGAGAGGAGAAAAGTGAATCCCTCATCAGCGACAGAGATAGATAAACTGTACATGTGGCAAGAGGTGCAAATAACAATTGTAGGAGAAGCCATTACTCACCGTGCTTGATGAAATATTCTTACTGCGGTTGTTTGATGAACTTCTGGAAAACTGCAGCGTGAGAGAGGAGAGGAGAGGAGAAAAGAAAACGCTAATGACAAGCTAACGAGTGCTAACACTTTGCAGGTGTACTGCAGTCACGGAAGAGTGAAGGTCAAAGTTAATCTGATAAGATTGATCGGTAATATCAGAAATATGGTGTGAATTAAGTTATATTTTACAATTTAAAAAACAAACAAACAGACAGTGATAGTAAGAAAGATTATAGGGAAAAAAATATAAAATAAAAACAGCTACACGGAGCTATGATTAGCTACAGAAGGCCAACAGGAAGTAGAGAAAACACTGTCCAACAGCGACCCCAACAGGCACTACTCAACCCACCAACAGGCACTTGAGTGCTTGATAGTCAATACAAGGTCTTAAACCACCATCTTTCTTGTCAACAAAAAATAACCCAGATGCAGCGGGAGAGGTGGATGGCCTAATAAACCCATAAGATAAGGCCTCTTCAATGTATTCTTCCATGGCCTTGGTTTCAGGAATAGACAGCGGATAAACACGATTCTTAGGTGGAGAGGTGTTAGGAAGGAGTTCAATGGCGCAGTCCCAGGGGCGATGAGGTGGCAACTTGGTGGCCTTGTCTTTGCTAAACACCTCGGCTAAGTCAGCATACTCAGTAGGGACATTAGTGGGTGGTTAAGTTGGATTCTTGGCTAGATGAGTCGTGCAGACTGGAAGCTTGGTGGGCAGCTCTAGACAGTGAGAGTGACAATGAGGTGACCAACTGACCAACTCCTTCTCCCTCCAGGAAAACTGTGATTCGTGCGTAGACAACCAAGGATATGCTAGGATAACTGGGTTTCGTGGTGATGGTATAACATATAGAGTGATTTCTTCCATGTGAAACAGGCCAACTCTAAGTTTTATGGGAAGTGTTTGATGAGTGATATGACCTTTACCGACAGGACCATCATCAACGGCAGTAACAGCAATAGGTGGCTCACATTTGATTGTAGGAATGTTCAACTGCTTAACTAAATCTTGATGGATCACATTTGCAGCAGCTCCAGAATCTATTAACGCTGAAAAATTATGGTTTTCATTAGCAACTGACAAAATGATGGGAAGTGACAAGCATAAACTGATTTGTAAAGCATTCAACATGTGACTCTCTCGATAACTTGAATAGGGGTTTGCAGCAGGTTTAACAGGACAGTTGGAACAGCGATGTCCTGATTCACCACAGTAGAAACAGAGTTGATTGAGTAATCTTCTTCTCCGTTCATCAGGTGTTAAGTGAGTTCGTCCAATTCGCATGGCTTCAGAGGGAACAGACTGACATGGTGTTTGAGCATTAATAGTAGGCACATAAGCGAAGTTAGACTTGGGACTTGGTTGAGTTCGTAAAAGATTGTCAATCTTGATAGCAAGGGTAACAAACTGGGAGAAGTCGAGGGAGTCGTAATTTAGCAGACAGACTTGAACGAAAGATGTGCTTCAAAGCAACATCATTAAACCCACTTTGTGCTGCAAGAGTGTGAAACTGGATAGCATAGTCAGAAGCTGGCCTGTTGTCTTGGCGTAACTGAGTTAGTTGAGTTGCTGCATCCATGCCCCCAGCAGGATATTGGAAGACATCATGAATCAATTGCGTGAAATAACTATAAGACTGCCGGATATGTGTATCATGATCCCAAACAGCAGTAGTCCACTCTAATGTTTTCCCGATAAGCAAGGTCATGATAAATGAACACTTTGTATGGTCTTGGTGATAAGCTTCAGGTTGGTTAGAGAAATAAATAGAACACTGTCGTAGGAAACCAGTACAGTTGTCAGGGGAGCCATCAAACTTATCAGGTAACGCGAATCTTACCGGGTCAGGTCGTGGGGCAGGGAGAGACCGAATGTACTATGTCAAATGCTCATTGGTGGCTTGTAGCGTCAACAACTGGTGTTGAAAACAATTCAGCAGATCCTTTTGATACTCGATGATAGAAAGGAGTTGAGAGACTTCCGCTGGATCCGCACCGGGCGAAGTATTCTGTTAGGAGGATTTAGGCTGAGTGGATTCCATAAGCGGGTCTTTATTATAGGATCTGAGCATAAAATCCAAACAATATTCACAACTCGTGGTCAGGTCACAGGCTTGGGTCAAAACACTGGCAAAACAGTCCACTGGCAGACAAATCCAAAACAGTAATCCTAAAACGTGAGTCAAAAGAGCAAAAGCAAAGATCATAACAAGTATCAACAATGGAACAATGAAATAACGCTTAGTAAGGCAGTGAACTGGCAATACTTCGCAAAATGGCAGTGCAAACAAATGACTTATATACAGGGTGACAGGAAATGACAAGACAGGAAATGATGTGGCAGGAACAGGAAATGGCACAGTTCAATATTCAGGTGAAGGCTCCCTCTGGTGGACTGGAGCCTGATCAAACGTTACAAGTGCATTTGTAAATGTTGTTTGCATTTCTGAATTGTGTGTGTATTTCTGAATTTTGTGTGCATTTCTGAATTTTGTATGCATTTGTGAATCTTCTGTGCTTTTTAAATTTTGTGTGTGCATTTGGAAATTTTGTGGGCATTTGTGTATCCTGTGTGTGTATTTATGAATCATGTGTGTGCATGTATGAATCCTGTGTGTGCATATGTGAATGTAGTGTGTACATTTATCTTTATTGAGACTCTTTAGCTCCATAGAACGTAGCCTTAAATTTGAAAAAAAAAAAAGAATCAATACACTGTCGTAGGAAACCAGTACAGTTGTCAGGGGAGCCATCAAACTTATCAGGTAACGCTCAAAAAAATATCATAAATCTCATACATTTAACACATTTCACTGTAGCTTCCGCTACTTCCGCTAATAGTTTTCTCCCTACTCAAAATCCATGATAATGTCTTCCTTGCACACAGTCATTTGAACCATTTGATGTGAATGCTAGACTTCACCAGTCTCTGTACTGAGCTGGATATCAACTGAAAAAAAAATACATGGTAGACATTATACCAGCAAAAATCATTTAGCAGCATTATGTGTACGTTCAGGCTCTTTTACAGCCATTCTCATGTGGGTGATGATATTGGTAACGTTATCACTGTAGTCAGGAATAGGAAAACAACATGATGTACCCAACTATGATGCTCATATTTATCCTTTCACTTGTGCGCAGACTACTTCGATGCTGTTTCTTTTTTCAGTCTTAACCTTGCTCTTCCCGCTGATAAGGACGCTTGATGTTTAGACTGGATTCCTGGCCTTGTTGGTGTGTGTGTCTCCAGATCTCTACTCCCTCAGCTCCTCTTCCTGAGATGCAGGTGGGACCTTTCTGCAGTGGCTAGCCTGGATCCACGTTGGTCTCTCTTGCTACTTTCACAGCCATGTGAGTGGTCAGAAGCACCTGGAACGGTCCCAGCCACCTTCTCGCCTTCCAGCTCTTTCTCCTCAGATCTCGTACCACCACGAAATCTCCTGGTTTCAGGTCATGTAATGGAATTTCAGCAACCTTCCCCTGAGCAGCTTTCACCTGCACACAGACATTAGACAACAGAAAAGACATTTTCTTGCAATAACGCAACATGTCATGCTCACACTCCTGTAGATGGTAGCTGTTGTTTACCCACTTTCTTTACTCATAAATGGTGGTTTGCCAAAGAGAATTTCAAAAGGGCTCAAGTTTAGTCTGGATCGCTTTCTCATTCTCATGTATATGAGAATGATTGGGAGCACCTTAACCAATGTGAGTTCAGTCTCCACACAACACTTAGCCAATTTGTTTTTTATTGCCCCTACACAAAATGTGTTTCATTGTTTGAACTGCTTTTTCGTGGAATTTCCCATCTCGGGACTTTGATGCGCTGTGAATTAGTCAGAAGAGCGCTTACTACTGCTGCTGCATCCTGTTTGGACATTGGGCAGACCTCTACCCATTTGGACCACATGTCCAAACAATTTTTCTTCCTTCCTTTCACATGGGGACAGTTCCATGAAATCCATCGGGGCTGGCTGGGATACCTGAGACATTTTTATGCCTCTCCCCACATTATGTGTATTACAAATGACACATCTTTTACAAAATTTTCTGCATAAATTGTGAACCCCTTTGTAAAACACAATTCTTTAATTTGCATAATCATTCCCCCTTTCAATGTGTGGTCTTTCGTGTTTAGGTAAACAAGGCTTGTCATCTCTGCTCATCCATACTCCATTTACCATCATACAACAACTCTGTTTCCATTTCTCTCTCTCCTGCCCTGTTGCAAATGTCTGCATGCCCTGTAAAGATGAAGAAATGTCAGGGTTATTTTCTGATAACAGAGTACACTCTGATGATTTTGTCTGCTGCGATGCCGCAGCCTTCGACACTGCGTCTTCTCTGGCGTTTCCTGTAGATACAGAATCTTTGTTATTAGTATGCGCTGCGCATTTACAAATGGCTATCTTTTCTGGCAGCAAAATAGCGTCTAGCAAATCTGCCACGAGAGGTTCATTTAATATTGGTCGCCCATCTAGCTTCAAAAATTTTCTGTGTTTCCACAGCGCATCAAAATCATGAGTAACCCCAAATGAAAGTGACGTGACATTCAGCCAAATATGGTGACCCATACTCAGAATTCGTGCTCTGCATTTAACCCATCCGAAGTGCACACACACAGAGCAGTGAACACACACACACACTGTGAACACACACCCGGAGCAGTGGGCAGCCATTTATGCTGCGGCGCCCAGGGAGCAGTTGGGGGTTCGGTGCCTTGCTCAAGGGCACCTAAGTCATGGTATTGAAGGTGGAGAGAGAACTGTACATTCACTCACCGCACCCACAATTCCTGCCGGCCCGAGACTCAAACTCACAACCCTTCGATTGGGAGTCCGACTCTCTAACCATTAGGCCACGACCTCCTGCATAGCGTGAATCTGTGTAAATTGTGATGCATTTGTCTGTCATTAGTTCATTACTGAACGAGTCAGTCTATTGTTCGTTATCTGGCTCGGCTCGGTGTTCATCTTCAGTTCTCTCTTCACAGCAGTTCAGTAAGTTTACTGTTTGAGTGCATGCATTACTCCGGGATATTGGTTTGTTTGAACTCAGAGAGTGTCAGCCACATTAAAAAAGTTAACAGCTTAAGTCATTTGTGGATTAATGCTTATTAGAGATGCGAACCATTTAAAACGATTCAGGTCGATTTGGTGAACTGAATGATTCGTTCACGAACCGGATATCCAGACTGCTTTGTTTTGAACTCTCTCTCACAACAGACACAGAAGAGAAGACAATGCTGAATAAAGTCGTTGTTTTTGCTATTTTTGGACCAAAATGTATTTTCGATGCTTCAAAAAATTCTAAGCGACCCTCTGATGTCACATGGACTACTTTGATGATGTTTTTCTTACCTTTCTGGACATGGACAGTATACCGTACACACAGCTTCAATGGAGGGACTGAGAGCTCTTGGACTAAATCTAAAATATCTTAAACTGTGTTCCAAAGATTAACAGAGGTTTTACGGGTTTGAAACAACATGAGGGTAAGTTATTAATTACATAATTTTACTATCTGGGTGAACTAACCCTTTAAACATAATCAGACATTTATCAGGATTTTCATCAAAAGAATCAGGCATAAACAAAGGAAAGCAAGCTTTTTTCTTCATTGGAGGGAGCAGAAAATACATCAGTGTATGTGTGTGTGTTTGTGGTTAGAAGATTTTCACTTCCCTGACTTCGCCCTCAACCCCTCCTCTCTGCTCTTCGTCTCCCTCGCTTCAGTCTGCTTCTCGATTTCGCCGGTTCTCCGGGCATTCCTTCGCCAAATGATCGTCGTTTTTGCACAGCCTGCATCTGGTACACTTGAATGTCATATGTTCATCAGTCTTGCAGATCCAACAACCCCATCTTTCAGAGTTTCTTTCAGTTTCATTCGGATATCTTTCTCCTCCTCCCTTCCATCTTCCCCCTAACGCCAGCTGCCACTCTGTTGGTCTTGGCTTTGACCCTTTCCTTCCTCGCTGTCTGCATCTCCTCTGCATTCAAAGCGTTTTAAAACAGCAGATAGCCATCCACATTTCCATTCACAGTGTTCTCTCCGACAGTCTTATTTCTGCAGCTCTCCACTCACTTTATGCCAGCTCCTAGCCCCCAGTTTCACTGCCAGCAGCCTTCTCAGTTCGTGCACGGTAGGGCTGAATTCTTGGCAGAAAGCTTCGTCAGGGCTCGGCAAGTGAGCCATCGCTTCCTTCATGTCCGTTATAGTCCATGGTCTAAAGACCATAATAGGCCCGTCGGGACCTGAAACTTCAATCATTGGAGCTGTTATACTCACGAGCTTGCTCTGAGACTTTCCCATATCTACTGGTTTCCTTCTGTGTGGATACCTTTTCCTTTGGCGCACCTATAATCTGTCAACTCAGCAAGCCAAGGCTTTAACAAATGCACGAGGATAGAACCAACCCGAGGATGATGCAGGAACTGCGCACGGCGACTGACTTCGCCTTAATGGCGACTGACTTCGCCTTAAGGGTGACGAAGGTCACGGCGCGGTCCCTCGGAAAGGCGATGTCCACGCTTGTGGTCCTAGAGCGCCATCTCTGGCTGACCCTGGCCGAGATGAAATACGTCGACAAAGCCCACTTTCTCGATGCTCCCGTATCCCAGGCAGGCCTGTTTGGTGACACGGTCGAGGACTTTGCCCAGCAGTTCTCAGCGGTGCAAAAGCAGACTGAGGCCATCCAGCATATCTTGCCCCGACGAGATCCTCCGGTTGCCACCATTCTATGGCGGGCAGCGCCTCAGCCTGCTCGTCACCGTGGGCGCCCACCTGCATCCTCCACACCAGCTCCGCCCCGTGCTGAGAGTTCTTCGAGGCCGGTGTGTCGAGGCCCGCGCAGGAGAGCGGCGCCCACCGTGTCACTACCGGGTGCAAAGTCCTCTTAAAAGATGACTAAGCGGCCCTGACACTGGCAACTCGGAGATGTGGGAGACTGCTCATCAGGAGGTGACGGAGGGCCGGGTGGAGAATCTTCAGTTTTTGTTTCTTTCTGTTCCGCCACTGGTCCAATGGCTGGCAGCACCCACTTTGTCAAAAAAAGAGCAATTTCCCTTTCCTCCGAGTTGCAAGGCTCATGGGTTGACGATGAACGACGCACTGCCTCCTCATTCTCACCCATGACGCCCCCTTTCGCCAATAGTCAAGAGGTCGCGGTTTGGAGACTCAACGCCTCTCCATGCGTCTCTGGCCAGTTCCTCCGGGAACACGAGGAGTGTGGCTGTGATGACTTGAAACGCGATGCCTTCTGGGCCATCCAACACAACTCCCCATCGCTGCACCACTGCGGGTATGTCGACTGTCCCTTTGGTGCCAATTGTACGGAGTTTGGGAGCGTGGCTTTCTGCTGCCCAACCCGTCACGCTAGCTCATTTGGATGGTCCGACTCGGTTACGCGATTCAGTTCGCCCGCCGACATCCCAAGTTCAATGGCATCCTCGAGACTTCGGTGGCAGTCTGGGACGCCTCTGTCTTGTGCAAGGAGATTGCTGTCCTGCTGGCGAAGGATCCAATCGAGCCAGACCCTCCAGCCGAGATGAGGACGGGGTTTTACAGCCCTTACTTCAACTGACCCAAGAAAAGCCGTGGCCTTCGGCCTATCCTGGATCTGCGAGTCTTGAATTGGGCCCTGCACAAACTCCTGTTTAAACTGCTGACGCAGAAATCCATTCTCACATGCGTTCAGCCTCAGGACTGGTTTGCAGCAATCGACCTGAAGACGCGTTCTTTCATGTCTCGATCCTCCCTCGCCACAGACCGTTTCTGCGGTTTGCATTCGAGGGCCAGGCATGGCAGTACAAGGTCCTCCCCTTCGGGCTCTCCCTGCCCCCCGTGTCTTCACGAAGCTCGCGGAGGGCACCCTTGCCCCACTCTGGGAAGTGGGCGTCAGGATCCTCAACTATATCGACGACTAGCTCACTATGGCCCAGTCCTGAGAGCAGTTGTGCGATCACAGGGACTTGGTGCTCCGGCACCTCAGTCAGTAGGGGCTTCAGGTCAACCGAGAGAAGAGCAAGCTCTCCCCTGGCCAGAGAATCTCTTATCTCAGTATGGAGTTAGACCAGCGAGCGTGCCCAGTCAGTGCTGAACTGCCTGAGTTCCTTCAGATGCAGGACAGTGGTACCACTGAAACACTTTCAGAGGCTCCTGGGGCATATGGCATCCGCAGCCGCAGTCACGCCGCTCAGGTTGCTCCATATGAGGCCACTTCAGCACTGGTTGCACTCCCGAGTCCCGAGATGGGCATGGCGCCGCGGTGCACATCGTGTCACCATCACACCAATGTGTCGCCACCGATTCAGCCCCTGGTCAGACCTTGCCTTTCTACGGGCCGGTGTGCCCTTAGAACAAGTGTCCCGCATGTTGTTGTCACAACAGATGCCTCCAACATGGGCTGGGGTGCGACATGCAACGGGCAGGCAGCTTCAGGGTCGACTGCTTTGGCACATCAACTGTCTGGAGTTGCTGGCAGTGCATCTAGCCTTACAGCGGTTTCGGCCTCTGTTGCTAGACAGGCATGTGTTGGTCCGCACGGACAACAGCGGCTCAAAGATGCGCCTTCCCTGGCGCATCCCCCTGAGGAGGAACCTTCTCTCTCAGGGGCTTGGCACTATTTGGCACCCACGTCTAGATCTTTGGAACCTCCACGTGTGGCTTCTGGACGGGACACGGCAGACCTAAGTGATCTGCCCCCAGCAGTGGTAGACACTATCACTCAGGCTAGAGCCCCCTCTATGAGGCAGGCCTATGCTCTGAAGTGGAGTCTTTTCACAAATTGGTGTTCTTCTCACCGAGAAGACCCCCGGAGATGCCCGGTCAGTGTTGTGCTTTCTTTCCTGCAAGTGTATCCTCCACCCTGAAAGTGTATGTGGCTGCCACTGCAGCCCATCATGATGCAGTGGACGGCCGGTCCCTGGGGAGGCATGACCTGATCGTTAGGTTCCTGAGGGGTGCCAGAAGGTTATTTCCTCCTAGGACAACCCTGATTCCCTCCTGGGAACTCTCTATTGCCCTGGTGGGACTTCAGAGGGGTCCCTTTGAGCCGCTGGATTCAGTCAAGCTTAACTTCTGATCACGTTCACTTCCATCAAGAGGGTCTGGGACCTCCAAGCATTTTCAGTAAGTGAAGAATGCCTTGTGTTCAGGCCGGCCTACTCTCACGTTGTCCTGAGACCCCGGCCGGGATACGTGCCCAAGGTTCCCACCACTCCCTTCCGAGACCAGGTGGTGAACCTGCAAGCGCTGCCCCTGGAGGAGGCAGATCCAGCCTTGCCGTTGCTGTGTCCCGTAAGCGCGCTTCGCATATACGTGGACCGCACCCAGAGCTATAGAAGCTCTGGGCAGCTCCTGGTCTGTTTTGGAGGTCAGCAGAAGGGGAAGGCTGTCTCCAAACAGAGGTTGGCCTACTGGATAGTGGATGTCATTGCCTTAGCATACCATTCCCAAGGCGAGCCGTGCCCCCTGGGGGTGAGGGCCCACTCCACACGGAGTGTGGCCTCCTCCTATGCGCTGGCGCACGGCGCCTCTCTGGCAGACATCTGGCGAGCTGCGGGCTGGGCGACACCCAACACCTTTGCGCGGTTTTACAACCTCCATGTAGAGCTAGTTTCTTCCTGTGTGTTGGGTAACAGGTAATTGGCGGGAAGGGCTGGCTCGGTGTCGAGCTTGCTGCGCCATTCCCCCTAAACAGGGCGATGTGAGCGCCTTTCTTCTCTCAGTAGAGTTCCCCGGTTGTCGTACCCTGGTCGAGCATCCTCCAGCACCCTTGGCAGACGTGACGGAGCAGTCTGTCGCCAGGCCCAGTACTTGTTTTAGAATGCACGGCGTTCCGGTCAGCCCCTGTACTGGGCTAGGTGTTCATATGGCTTGATTCCCTACGGGTAATCCCATATGTGTATTCTTCCACGGTAAGGTTTCCCTCTTGGCAAACCCTTTTGTGGCACGCCAGGGCTTGTCGACAACTGCAGCACCACAGGGTTGTGACGGTGTTCAGGTTGTGGCGTTTTCCATAGGACCCTATATGTCGTTCGACATAACTCGTAGTGACCGACAGATAGGGAACGTCTCGGTTACGTACGTAACCCTCGTTCCCTAATGAAGGGAACGGAGACATTATGTCCCCATGCCACAACCTTGAACCGTTCGCTGTTACCGGGACACGTTCTCAGCTCCTCAGTGTAAAACCATTCACAGTGTAAAAAGTGGATGCACCTGTCCCTCCATCAGGGAACAAGGGTTATGTACGTAACCAAGACGTTATTTTTACAGTTAATCACTAGGTGGGACCATTAACCCTTTAGATAGGCCTGTCAAAAAAGGCTTAGTTTCTGGCTTGTATATGAAGTTATATGGAGTATAACAGCAAATTATGGTGTTTGTGTGTGTGTGTGTAAGATTCTTAATTGTTGGTGGTTTTCCCTGTTGGGAAGAGGTTACATTTGTTATTTTTACAGTTGATCACTAGGTAGGACCATTAACCCTTTGGATAGGCCTGTGCCTTTTGATGGTGGTGATAAGTATAGACTAAACAAAAGGAAAGTACATGGATTTAAACACTTGCATGCCATCGTGCTGGTCATTTACATTTACATTACATTTATTCATTTAGCAGACGCTTTTATCTAAAGTGGACAGTGGAAGCGATCAAAACAACAAAAAGAGCAATGATATATAAGTGCTATAACAAGTCTCAGTTAAGTTAACACAGTACACGTAGCATGGGATTTTAAATAATATAATAAATAAAAAGAAAAAAGATAGAATAAAAAAAAGAATAGAGCAAGCTAGTGTTAAAGGTCTTTACACACACACACATACAATTGCATAATAAATGAAAATAAAATAGAACACAAAAAGATTAGAAAGGTAGTTAGATTTTTTTTTCTTTTTTAAGAATAAAATTAGAATAGTGAGTGTTAAAGTTAGAGGGTCAAATAAAGATTTAATGGTGAGAAGAGTAGCAAGCAACACGAGAAAGAGCTTGACTACTACTGAAGTTTTAGAAATGATTATGCAGCTTGACCCCTCCAGCGAGCTGCAGCTTATTTGAATTTGGTATTGCATTTTGGTTCATAATACATTGTGTTCATGAATTTGATGCAAAGTAGATTTTTTTTAGGATTTTAAGGTTTTAAACTGGCTTTACCATCAAGAAAAGACGAGCATTTCACACATAGACCATCCACACTTTTCACCATCAAAAGGCAGCGGGTGCATAAACACACTTTTTTTAATGTTTACTCCATGTAGTTCTGAGAGCATGAGGTGCATATTTGGATTTTTCAGATACATCAAGGTAAGTGCACAAAGGTCTCTCTCACACTCTCTCTTTCTCTCTCTCTCTCTCACACACACACACACAAACACACACTATAATTGGTTGTTATACTCCATATAACTCCATGTACAAGCCAAAAATTAAGCCTTTTTTTTGCACAGGCCTATCTAAAGGGCAAGCCGCAGCCTAGATTGCTGAGCAAGATCAGCTGGCGCTAGAGAGAAGGGAAGAAAAACCAAAGAGAGAGAAAAAATGGAAACAAAACGAATACAATTGTAGAAAAATGAGTAGAAACGAAAAAATTAATAAAAAATTAACAAAGTAAAAAAAGGAAGAAAAAAGGACAGATCATACCTGAGTTCTCCCGGCGCCCCCGAGGAAGAAGGGCCACGTTGGTGAAACTGAATAAATAAACGAAAACGAATCTGTCGATCATGTCCCTCAGCACGTCATTGACAAGTGCTTGAAAGACAGCTGGGGCGTTGGAAAAGCCGAAGGGGAGAACCCGATATTCAAAGTACCCACAAGGCATGTTAAACGCGGTCTTCCATTCATCCCCCTCCCTGATCCGCACTAGATGGCAAGCATTGCGAAGATCCAATTTCGTGAAGAACTCGGCCCCCTGCAAGAGATCGAAGGCCGAAGACATCAACGGCAGAGGGTACTGGTTCTTAACTGTGATGTCATTCAACCCTCGATAGTCTATATAGGGGTGCAGAGAGCCATCCTTCTTCACGAAAAAGATCCCCGCTCCGGCTGGAGAAGAAGAGGGACGAATAAGACCGGCTGCCAGAGAATCACTTAAATACTTAATTGCTTCACGCACGGGCGCGGAGAGAGAGTACATCCGTCCACGAGGCGGAGAAGTACCAGGGAGGAGATCAATGGCACAATATTATGGCTGGTGGGGAGGAAGAGATACAGCCTGGGACCTGCTGAAGACAGCCTGCAGATCATGGTAAATAGCAGGAACTCGAGAAAGTTCCGCCTCCTCCTCCTGTATGGAAACGGAGACTGGGGAGAGAGCAGACAGAAGGCAATGTGTATGGCAATATTGACTCCATGACAAAACTAAATTGTCTGCCCAGTTAATGTTCGGCCCGAGACGAACGAACCAAGGATGACCCAATACCAAAGGGACAGACGGAGATTTACAGACTAGGAATCTGAGGTCCTCCCGGTGGTTCCCGGAGGTAAGAACACTCACCAAATCAGTGATCCTAGAGATCTGCATAAATGGCTGGCCATCGAGTCCATGAGCGACTATAGGTGAATGCAGGGATTGGATGGGTATATCCCGAGCACGTGCCCATTCTTCATCAATGAAGTTGCCCTCTGCTCCTGAATCAACGAGTGCTGAAGCTTTAAACAAAGAGTGTTCAGTGAACAGAGACACCGATAGATGAGTGCGTGACCTGTGAGTGGGGGAAATGGCAGTACCACTCAAATTAATTCTCTGTGGCGAAGGCGCAGCCTTAGAAGGACAGGAGTGAGCTCGGTGTCCTTGAGCCACTCAATATAGGCACAGACCCTCCAACAGGCGGCGCTGTTTCTCCTTGGGCGTGAGGCGCAAGCGATCCACCTGCATCAGCTCACACTCCTCTGCACTCTAGATGGAGGGGTGAAGGTGACAGGCTCAGAGTCCGCTCTCTCCTGGCGTCTATGCGGAGAGACAGACTAATCACATCATCCAACCGTTCAGGAACCTCGTGGGCAAACAGTTCATCTTTGACTGAGTCATTGAGACCCTCTAAAAAACGAGTGATAAGGGCCTCGGTGTCCATCCACAAGTAGCGGCCAGGGTGCGGAAACTGCACGGAGTAAACTGCCACTGAACGTCTGCCCTGTTGAAGACGCGCTAACAGTCGGGATGCCTCCTTGCCAAAAAAAGACTGATCAAAAGTCTTAATCATCTCCTCCTTAAAAGAACTAAAGTCAGAACAGCACCCTGCCTGTGATCCCCATACAGCAGTCCCCCAATCACTTGCTCTACCTGAGAGCAGGGAGATGACCTACGCCACCTTGGAGACATCTGATGAGTAGGTTCAAGTTTGTAGAGAAAACACCACCTTGCACTGAATAAGGAAAGCTTTACAACTAGTAGGCTCACCGGAATACATGGGTGGATTATTCACTCTCGGCTCAGAGGAGAAAGCGGACGGGAGAGGCCCGGAAGGGGGTGAAGGGAAATCCTCTCGAGTGAGACGATCGCGTCCACCCACCAAATCCGCGATTTGAGCCGGCAAGGCTTCCACAGAGTGACGGGTGGAAGACAGTTCCATCTCGTGACGGCCCAACATCGCTCCCTGATGCTCCAAAGCCGACTGCCACGTTGAGCCTTCCGCTGGGTCCATTCTTGGTCAGTGTGTGGTGTCAGGACAGATAAGGACCCAAGAGTGGATGAGGCTGAAAATTTTAATTTTATTAACAGAAGGAACGTCCTAAATAGGATGAGTAACGAGATAGAGGGAACAGGTGCGTCAGACAAGCCGCAGCCTAGCCGTAAATGAGTTATTAGTTATTTGTAAATAAATTGTATTTATAATGGGAACCTTAATGTAAAATTATGTATGTTATGTTAATGTGAACAACAAAACAAACTGTCCAAAAAGTATTCTTATTTCCTTGTTTGCCTGCATCCTTTGGATTACAGATAATAATGTTGTAAATAATGTTAAGTTTCTTAAACTATACCTTTAAATTGTGATTTGTACGCCAATTGGCCATGGATTTGTAAATTCTGAAAGCCTGTGCAGTATTAAAAAAAATTTTCTTCTACATTATGCTGTAAGGATTCATTGTAAAGATAAAAAAACAACAGACAAAAATAAGGAATTTCATTAGGCCTACCTGTTCACAACACAAGTATGTTTGGGCGAAATAATAAAATATAAAAATATTAACCAGTGAAGTTAAAGGAAGGACTTGTGATTTGGAAAAGGCTAGCAATACCAGCTGATTCAAACACACTGAGACAAAAACATGATGAAGCTCTGGTTGAAGAACAAGAGCAACAAGAGGACACAAACAACAACATACATTTCAATTAAAAACACGGGACAATGGCACAATGAAAGGTACAAACATGCAAACACAAAAACCACAAAAAGCATTTTAATAAGGGGGGGGGGTTCAAAGGTCAGTTTGAAACATTACACTGTCTTCACAAACTACTGAATACTTTCGCTTTCACAAAAGATTCTAAAAACTTCAGTGTGAACCAAATAAGAATCTTAATGTTGAGCTTGCTGAGTAATAAATGAGCAGTAAACATAAAGCTTGTTTAAATATTACCAGAGTTGTAAATGTTCTTAAACACAGAGTCCATATTCCAGCATAAATCTGCAAACTTTGCATAACCTTCCACTGACATTCAGAATCTGTTCAACAAATCTGAGTGGAGACCTGTTCTGCTGGATTTCTGTTGATTATAATTCTTAAGCTATTTAGCATTTAGCCTGATGTTGAAAAAATAAATAATAATTTGGTTCTCCATGGAATTAGAAGAATTAAACTATTTGAGGTTTTATAGATTCTGTCACATGCAGTGCACATTCAGACACATCTCTTTCAGTATTTTGTGCCATGTATTACATCTATTTCTCAGGAATTAAACTATACAATCTTTGATGGTATTATAAAAACATTTAGCTACTTGTGTATGTGACACGAAGTCTTGGACTTTGAACTTAATTTATTGCTTATATGCTACCCATTTTCAGATTTATGATCCAGATAAAGATGTTTGTTCGTGACAGTTGCACTTAAGCACAACAAATTATACTAAGAGGATAATTTTCCCTGCACAACACTACTAGACACTACACGTACCTGGAAAATATTCCTTAAAGAAGAGGAAAAATGTTAATATCTTCTGCTTGAATTCTACTGAGATCACATAGATCTAAAGCTGATGGGTTCCAATTGGAGTATTTTTGATCATCCTCTTGTTTGATGAAGGAAAGTAATTGAAAACATCACTGTAAAGGCAAATATATAACAGCACAAGTATGTCTGATTGTTTCATTGAACATTCGTTACAAAGTATCAGTGACGGTATCAGTTTTTCTGTAAAACTTTTCACATAAAGTTTATGCTACTTCCTTAAGTAGTGTGAACTGTTACTCAAAAGACTGGTTTCTATTTCTTTTGAAAATATTATCTTATATTATTTATATTTCAATCAGAGTACATAAAGTAATAATGGAGTAAAATGTAATAACTTTTAAGATCTTTTTTATGTAAATATTGAATTTATGACAGCACAACCAAACAGTCTTAGTTTGTGTACATCTCACGGTTATTCCCAGAGACAGCCCTCAGCCATGGTTCATTATCCTCCAAATGTCTGCACGAAAAGTGCATTTCCCCATTAGTCAACAGTTTTTTTTTTTTTAATAACCGAACGGAACCTGCACTATCACACAGGAGTGAGTCAGTGAGCGCAGTAACAGATGACTGTCAGGAGAAAATGGGCAGGATTCAGATGCGGGTTTACGCAAGGCTTTATTTAAAGCAGAGGAGGCAGATCAGATGAGTCACGTTCACAGGATTACTCGTAGTGACTGGGAGTATAGTCGAAGCAGATGAATCAAACCGATGAGTAACGTTCCACAGTTATTTGTACGACCACTGAGACCGGAGGGATGACACTGAAGCTTCCAAGAGCTCTGCGCTGGGGAACAGGGGGCAGAGAAAACAGCTAAACACACTGGAGCCTGAGGACAAGACACGACAAAGGTGAGTGCCAAGAATAACTAGAAGATCGGAGCTATTGGTACGAGTAACAACAGTCTGACAATAGACAGAGAAACACGGGGACTGATAAGGGGATAAAATTAGAAGAACATAGAAAACAGGTGGTGAGTAATTAGGGTTCACAACACTGAAACAAGGAGGGCGGGGAAAACTCGAACAGGTAGACGCGGTGAGCTGACAAGAGACCCAAACACACACAAAAGGCAGGTGATTAGCCCCGAGACCCGACAGTACCCCCCCTCCCAGGAGCGTCACCTGACGCTCTAGGAAGGGGCCTACCTCGATGCCGCCGGAAGTCCTCAATCAACGAGCGGTCCAGAATGTCCCGGGACGGCACCCAGCACCTCTCCTCTGGACCATACCCCTCCCAGTCCACAAGATACTGAAACCCCCTGCCGCGGCGCCGCTCATCGAGTAATCTCTTAACCGTATAGGTAGGAGATCCATCCACAAGACGAGGGGGCGGGGGGGTGGGCCGACTACAAGCAGGATTAAGGGGGGAAGAGAACACCGGCTTGACCCTGGAAACATGAAACACCGGATGAACCCGACCAAAAGTGGGAGGGAGCTTGAGCCTGATCGCCACCGGACTAACCACCTTGGTGATGCGGAATGGCCCAATGAATCTGGGTGCCAGCTTACGAGAAGGCGCCCGGAGAGGCAGATCCTTGGTAGAAAGCCAAACCCGCTGACCACACACATAGGCAGGAGGAGAGGACCGGCGACGATCAGCTGCGGTCTTGGTTCGGCCAGAGGCTTGGACCAGAATCCTCCTGACTTTCTCCCAGGTGCGACGGCAGCGCTGGACGAAAGCCAGGGCGGATGGAACTGCTGCGTCGGGTTCCTGTGACGGGAACAGAGGTGGGTTATAACCAACAGAACACTCAAAGGGGGACATACCTGACGCGGCCACCGGAAGCGTGTTATGAGCGTACTCTGCCCAGGAGAGCTGCTGGCACCAGGAACTCGGATTGTTGGACGCTAGACAGCGGAGCATTCTTCCTAGATCCTGGTTGGCCCGCTCACACTGCCCATTGGTCTGGGGATGAAACCCTGAAGACAGACTAGCAGAGGCCCCAATCTGTCTACAAAATTCCCTCCAGAACCGGGAGACAAACTGGGGACCCCTATCAGAAACCACATCCACCGGAAACCCATGGAGACAGAAGACGTGGTCCACCACCAGTTGGGCGGTCTCCCGGGCGGAGGGCAGCTTGGGCAGGGGGATGAAGTGAACCGCTTTGGAAAAGCGATCCACCACTGTGAGAACAACAGTGTTACCCTTCGACGGAGGAAGCCCTGAGACGAAATCAAGGGCAATGTGTGACCAAGGGCGGGAAGGGATAGGGAGAGGGTTTAGCAGACCATCAGGAGGGCGATTGACCGGCTTACTTTGGGCACATGTGGGGCAGGCCAACACAAACTGTCAAACATCTGCGGCCATAGTAGGCCACCAGAAACGCTGTCGGATGGCAGACAACGTCCTCCGAATCCCTGGATGGCAGACTAACCTGGATGAGTGACCCCACTCAAGGACCTCAGAGCGCAGCGCAGCCGGCACCGGCAACCTGCCCGCCGGACACTCCCCTGGCACTTGCACCCCTCGACCGGCCTCCTCAACTCGCTGCTCGATACCCCATGAAAGAGCCCCGACCACCACCCCCTCAGGAAGGATGGCCTCGGCCGCAACCTCCCCCCCCCGGAGCACCGAACAGACGAGAGAGGGCATCGGGTTTGGTGTTCTTAGATCCCGGCCGGTACGAGAGGGTGAAGTTGAACCTGGCAAAGAAGAGTGCCCAACGGGCCTGGCGCGAGCTCAGCCTCTTGGCTGAACGGATGTATTCCAGGTTCTTGTGATCCGTCCAGACCAAGAAGGGCTGCACTGACCCCTCCAACCAGTGACGCCACTCACCCAAAGCCAATCGTACCGCCAACAGTTCTCTATTGCCGATGTCATAGTTACGTTCTGCAGGGCTGAGACGACGAGAGAAGAATGCACAAGGGTGGAGCTTCCCATCGTGGAGGGAACGCTGAGATAGAACTGCGCCAACCCCGACGTCCGAAGCATCAACCTCAACAATGAACTGGGCCTCAGGATCTGGAACCAACAGAACAGGTGCAGAGACAAAACGGGACTTTAAAATGTCAAAGGCTACCTGCGCTTCCCGGTTCCATCTGAAGGACACCTTAGTTGAAGTTAGGGCCGTGAGCGGTGCAGCAATCTGACCAAAATTTCTGATGAATCGCCGGTAGAAGTTGGCGAAACCCAGGAATCGCTGCAGAGCCTTCCGGGAGTCAGGAACCGGCCACTGGGCAACAGCTTCAATCTTAGCGGGATCTGGCTTGATCCCCTCCGTAGAAATAATGTGGCCAAGGAACGTAACAGACTCAGCGTGGAATTCGCACTTCTCCGCCTTGACAAACAACTGATTCTCTAACAACCGCTGGAGAACCCGTCTGACATGCTGGGTGTGTAATTGGAGAGAAGAGGAGAAAATCAAGATATCATCCAAATACACGAAGACAAATTGATTGATCATGTCACCCAACACGCTATTGACGAGTCCCTGGAAAACGGCTGGAGCATTGGTAAGACCAAACGGAAGAACCAAGTACTCGTAGTGTCCCGAAGGGGTGTTAAATGCCGTCTTCCACTCATCCCCCTCCCGAATGCGCACCAAGTGGTAGGCGTTGCGCAGGTCTAACTTGGTGAAGACCCGAGCTCCCTGTAATAATTCAAAAGCAGAAGACATTAAAGGTAGGGGGTACCTGTTCTTAATAGTAATGTCATTCAAACCTCTGTAATCAATACAGGGGCGCAGGGAGCCGTCCTTCTTCTGAACAAAGAAAAAACCTGCACCAGCGGGAGAGGAGGAATGGCGGATGAGCCCAGCTTGGAGTGACTCACATATATACTTGTCCACGGCCTCTCTCTCAGGACCCGAAAGGGAGTATAACCGACCCTTAGGCGGAGAAGCGCCCGGGAGAAGATCAATGGCACAGTCGTAGGGGCGATGCGGGGGTAGCGAGGTGGCCCGGGCCTTACTGAAGACCGCCCGAAGATCATGGTACTCCGCGGGGACACCTGACAGGTCAGAGGGATCCTCCTGAGGAACACAAGACACAGAGACAGGAGGAAAAACAGCACCCAAACATGACACGTGACAAGACTGACTCCAGGCTAAAACGGCATTGTTGACCCAGTCAATGTGTGGGTTGTGTTTATGTAACCACGGATGCCCCAGGATTAAAGGGGCCTTAGGGGAATCAATAATAAACAGTTCAATCAGCTCGCTATGGCTATCAGCAATATGAAGGCTTATCTTGGGGGTGATGTGAGTGATGGTGGTGAGGGGATGGCCAGCTAAAGACCATGCTGATACGGGACTAACCAGAGGAATAAGCGGTATTTTCCAACGTTGAGCAGAAGCAGCATCGAGGAAGTTCCCCTCAGCCCCTGAATCCACAAGGGCGAGCCCAGTGTGAGACCGACTCTGGAAAGAGAGTTGGAACGGCAGCTGAGTCCGTGCTGCGGGAGAGCTTGAATTAAGAACCGTGCCCACCAGGACTCTCCGCCTCACTGGTGGACCCTGGCTTTTAACGGACAGTGAAGGGCGAAGTGTCCTCCCCTGCCGCAGTATAGACACGCCCCCGACGACAGACGCTCCTGCTTCTGTTGTGGTGTAAGCCGTAAACGACCCAACTGCATGGGCTCCTCCTCCGAGGGCTGTCGGCCGGCAGAACTGGCTGAACTGGCTGAAGAGGACTCTAGGTGGCGCCACGGGGCGGGCGCTTGCCGTTGTTTGCGGCGGCGGCTGAGACGGCCCTCAATACGGAGCGCGAGATTAATGAGATTATCCAATTCCCGCGGGAGCTCTATGGCCGCGAGTTCATCAGAAATTTGAAAATCCAACCCCTCAAGAAAACGAGCGCGCAGCGCGCTCTCATTCCAGCCACACGCCGCCGCTAAAGTCTGGAACTGGATGGCGTAATCCATGACAGAGCTCCTCCCCTGAGTCAAACGCGACAACTGGGCCGCCGCCTCGTCTCCCTGAGCTGAGCGATCAAATAACTTTGCCATCTCTCGACTAAAATCAGTGAAGGTAGCACAACAGGGAGCCCGCGATCTCCATACGGCAATTCCCCATTCGCGGGCACGGCCCGAAAGAAGTGTAAGGACGTACGCTACCTTGGCTTCCTCATTTGCGTAACGCCGGGGCTGCAGAGAAAACACCAGCGAGCACTGGGAGAGAAACGCTTGACAGGCGTTAGAATCGCCATCATAGACCGGCGGATTGTTGGCATGAGGTTCGGACTCGTGGGCCATACCGGTGTGAAGAACGGACCCTCGGCTTGTTGCCTCTCGCTGAAGGTCGTCCACCCGTGTGAGGAGCTCGGAGACTCGGGCACTGAGAGCGTCCACATCCTGCGCGGTGGTGTTGAGCTGGGTGGCATGCTGTCCTAACAAAACTCCCTGCTGCACGAGAGCCGAGCGGAGTGGATCAGATCCCGCTGAATCCATGATCGGGTCAGACTGTTCTGTCAGGAGAAAATGGGCAGGATTCAGATGCGGGTTTACGCAAGGCTTTATTTAAAGCAGAGGAGGCAGATCAGATGAGTCACGTTCACAGGATTACTCGTAGTGACTGGGAGTATAGTCGAAGCAGATGAATCAAACCGATGAGTAACGTTCCACAGTTATTTGTACGACCACTGAGACCGGAGGGATGACACTGAAGCTTCCAAGAGCTCTGCGCTGGGGAACAGGGGGCAGAGAAAACAGCTAAACACACTGGAGCCTGAGGACAAGACACGACAAAGGTGAGTGCCAAGAATAACTAGAAGATCGAAGCTATTGGTACGAGTAACAACAGTCTGACAATAGACAGAGAAACACGGGGACTGATAAGGGGATAAAATTAGAAGAACATAGAAAACAGGTGGTGAGTAATTAGGGTTCACAACACTGAAACAAGGAGGGCGGGGAAAACTCGAACAGGTAGACGCGGTGAGCTGACAAGAGACCCAAACACACACAAAAGGCAGGTGATTAGCCCCGAGACCCGACAATGACGTCAAATCTAGCGGGATTCCACTAATAAACTACACAGAATCCCGCTATTCACCTACACAATTATTAAATTCAGGTAAACTTTAGCATACAACCTCTCTGGATGAATGATACAAAGTTTAATACCTTGGAAAATTACATTTAACACTTTTTAATAATTATTAATATTATGCACAGTATAATCAGATGACAGACTTTGAAACAGAGTATGATTTCTGTAAAGATTACTGGCTTGTACTAATAGTGGAATCTTAATTTGAAAAAGGCTAACAATACCAGCTGATTCAAACACACTGAGACAAAAACATGATGAAGCTCTAGTTGAAGAACAAGAGCAACAAGAGGACACAAACAACAACATACATTTCAATTATAAACACGGGACAATGGCACAATGAAAGGTACAAACATGCAAACACAAAAACCACAAAAAGCATTTTAATAAGGGGGGGGGGGATTCAAAGGTCAGTTTGAAACATTACACTGTCTTCACAAACTACTGAATACTTTCGCTTTCACAAAAGATCTAAAAACTTCAGTGTGAACCAAATAAGAATCTTAATGTTGAGCTTGCTGAGTAATAAATGAGCAGTAAACATAAAGCTTGTTTAAATATTACCAGAGTTGTAAATGTTCTTAAACACAGAGTCCATATTCCAGCATAAATCTGCAAACTTTGCATAACCTTCCACTGACATTCAGAATCTGTTCAACAAATCTGAGTGGAGACCTGTTCTGCTGGATTTCTGTTGATTATAATTCTTAAGCTATTTAGCATTTAGCCTGATGTTGAAAAAAGAAATAATAATTTGGTTCTCCATGGAATTAGAAGAATTAAACTATTTGAGGTTTTATAGATTCTGTCACATGCAGTGCACATTCAGACACATCTCTTTCAGTATTTTGTGCCATGTATTACATCTATTTCTCAGGAATTAAACTATACAATCTTTGATGGTATTATAAAAACATTTAGCTACTGGTGTATGTGACACGAAGTCTTGGACTTTGAACTTAATTTATTGCTTATATGCTACCCATTTTCAGATTTATGATCCAGATAAAGATGTTTGTTCGTGACAGTTGCACTTAAGCACAACAAATTATACTCAGAGGATAATTTTCCCTGCACAACACTACTAGACACTACACGTACCTGGAAAATATTCCTTAAAGAAGAGGAAAAACTTTTATATCTTCTGCTTGAATTCTACTGAGATCACATAGATCTAAAGCTGATGGGTTCCAATTGGAGTATTTTTGATCATCCTCTTGTTTGATGAAGGAAAGTAATTGAAAACATCACTGTAAAGGCAAATATATAACAGCACAAGTATGTCTGATTGTTTCATTGAACATTTGTTACAAAGTATCAGTGACGGTATCAGTTTTTCTGTAAAACTTTTCACATAAAGTTTATGCTACTTCCTTAAGTAGTGTGAACTGTTACTCAAAAGACTGGTTTCTATTTCTTTTGAAAATATTATCTTATATTATTTATATTTCAATCAGAGTACATAAAGTAATAATGGAGTAAAATGTAATAACTTTTAAGATCTTTTTTATGTAAATATTGAATTTATGACAGCACAACCAAACAGTCTTAGTTTGTGTACATCTCACGGTTATTCCCAGAGACAGCCCTCAGCCATGGTTCATTATCCTCCAAATGTCTGCACGAAAAGTGCATTTCCCCATTAGTCAACAGTTTTTTTTTTTTTAATAACCGAACGGAACCTGCACTATCACACAGGAGTGAGTCAGTGAGCGCAGTAACAGATGACTGTCAGGAGAAAATGGGCAGGATTCAGATGCGGGTTTACGCAAGGCTTTATTTAAAGCAGAGGAGGCAGATCAGATGAGTCACGTTCACAGGATTACTCGTAGTGACTGGGAGTATAGTCGAAGCAGATGAATCAAACCGATGAGTAACGTTCCACAGTTATTTGTACGACCACTGAGACCGGAGGGATGACACTGAAGCTTCCAAGAGCTCTGCGCTGGGGAACAGGGGGCAGAGAAAACAGCTAAACACACTGGAGCCTGAGGACAAGACACGACAAAGGTGAGTGCCAAGAATAACTAGAAGATCGGAGCTATTGGTACGAGTAACAACAGTCTGACAATAGACAGAGAAACACGGGGACTGATAAGGGGATAAAATTAGAAGAACATAGAAAACAGGTGGTGAGTAATTAGGGTTCACAACACTGAAACAAGGAGGGCGGGGAAAACTCGAACAGGTAGACGCGGTGAGCTGACAAGAGACCCAAACACACACAAAAGGCAGGTGATTAGCCCCGAGACCCGACAGTACCCCCCCTCCCAGGAGCGTCACCTGACGCTCTAGGAAGGGGCCTACCTCGATGCCGCCGGAAGTCCTCAATCAACGAGCGGTCCAGAATGTCCCGGGACGGCACCCAGCACCTCTCCTCTGGACCATACCCCTCCCAGTCCACAAGATACTGAAACCCCCTGCCGCGGCGCCGCTCATCGAGTAATCTCTTAACCGTATAGGTAGGAGATCCATCCACAAGACGAGGGGGCGGGGGGGTGGGCCGACTACAAGCAGGATTAAGGGGGGAAGAGAACACCGGCTTGACCCTGGAAACATGAAACACCGGATGAACCCGACCAAAAGTGGGAGGGAGCTTGAGCCTGATCGCCACCGGACTAACCACCTTGGTGATGCGGAATGGCCCAATGAATCTGGGTGCCAGCTTACGAGAAGGCGCCCGGAGAGGCAGATCCTTGGTAGAAAGCCAAACCCGCTGACCACACACATAGGCAGGAGGAGAGGACCGGCGACGATCAGCTGCGGTCTTGGTTCGGCCAGAGGCTTGGACCAGAATCCTCCTGACTTTCTCCCAGGTGCGACGGCAGCGCTGGACGAAAGCCAGGGCGGATGGAACTGCTGCGTCGGGTTCCTGTGACGGGAACAGAGGTGGGTTATAACCAACAGAACACTCAAAGGGGGACATACCTGACGCGGCCACCGGAAGCGTGTTATGAGCGTACTCTGCCCAGGAGAGCTGCTGGCACCAGGAACTCGGATTGTTGGACGCTAGACAGCGGAGCATTCTTCCTAGATCCTGGTTGGCCCGCTCACACTGCCCATTGGTCTGGGGATGAAACCCTGAAGACAGACTAGCAGAGGCCCCAATCTGTCTACAAAATTCCCTCCAGAACCGGGAGACAAACTGGGGACCCCTATCAGAAACCACATCCACCGGAAACCCATGGAGACAGAAGACGTGGTCCACCACCAGTTGGGCGGTCTCCCGGGCGGAGGGCAGCTTGGGCAGGGGGATGAAGTGAACCGCTTTGGAAAAGCGATCCACCACTGTGAGAACAACAGTGTTACCCTTCGACGGAGGAAGCCCTGAGACGAAATCAAGGGCAATGTGTGACCAAGGGCGGGAAGGGATAGGGAGAGGGTTTAGCAGACCATCAGGAGGGCGATTGACCGGCTTACTTTGGGCACATGTGGGGCAGGCCAACACAAACTGTCAAACATCTGCGGCCATAGTAGGCCACCAGAAACGCTGTCGGATGGCAGACAACGTCCTCCGAATCCCTGGATGGCAGACTAACCTGGATGAGTGACCCCACTCAAGGACCTCAGAGCGCAGCGCAGCCGGCACCGGCAACCTGCCCGCCGGACACTCCCCTGGCACTTGCACCCCTCGACCGGCCTCCTCAACTCGCTGCTCGATACCCCATGAAAGAGCCCCGACCACCACCCCCTCAGGAAGGATGGCCTCGGCCGCAACCTCCCCCCCCCGGAGCACCGAACAGACGAGAGAGGGCATCGGGTTTGGTGTTCTTAGATCCCGGCCGGTACGAGAGGGTGAAGTTGAACCTGGCAAAGAAGAGTGCCCAACGGGCCTGGCGCGAGCTCAGCCTCTTGGCTGAACGGATGTATTCCAGGTTCTTGTGATCCGTCCAGACCAAGAAGGGCTGCACTGACCCCTCCAACCAGTGACGCCACTCACCCAAAGCCAATCGTACCGCCAACAGTTCTCTATTGCCGATGTCATAGTTACGTTCTGCAGGGCTGAGACGACGAGAGAAGAATGCACAAGGGTGGAGCTTCCCATCGTGGAGGGAACGCTGAGATAGAACTGCGCCAACCCCGACGTCCGAAGCATCAACCTCAACAATGAACTGGGCCTCAGGATCTGGAACCAACAGAACAGGTGCAGAGACAAAACGGGACTTTAAAATGTCAAAGGCTACCTGCGCTTCCCGGTTCCATCTGAAGGACACCTTAGTTGAAGTTAGGGCCGTGAGCGGTGCAGCAATCTGACCAAAATTTCTGATGAATCGCCGGTAGAAGTTGGCGAAACCCAGGAATCGCTGCAGAGCCTTCCGGGAGTCAGGAACCGGCCACTGGGCAACAGCTTCAATCTTAGCGGGATCTGGCTTGATCCCCTCCGTAGAAATAATGTGGCCAAGGAACGTAACAGACTCAGCGTGGAATTCGCACTTCTCCGCCTTGACAAACAACTGATTCTCTAACAACCGCTGGAGAACCCGTCTGACATGCTGGGTGTGTAATTGGAGAGAAGAGGAGAAAATCAAGATATCATCCAAATACACGAAGACAAATTGATTGATCATGTCACCCAACACGCTATTGACGAGTCCCTGGAAAACGGCTGGAGCATTGGTAAGACCAAACGGAAGAACCAAGTACTCGTAGTGTCCCGAAGGGGTGTTAAATGCCGTCTTCCACTCATCCCCCTCCCGAATGCGCACCAAGTGGTAGGCGTTGCGCAGGTCTAACTTGGTGAAGACCCGAGCTCCCTGTAATAATTCAAAAGCAGAAGACATTAAAGGTAGGGGGTACCTGTTCTTAATAGTAATGTCATTCAAACCTCTGTAATCAATACAGGGGCGCAGGGAGCCGTCCTTCTTCTGAACAAAGAAAAAACCTGCACCAGCGGGAGAGGAGGAATGGCGGATGAGCCCAGCTTGGAGTGACTCACGTATATACTTGTCCACGGCCTCTCTCTCAGGACCCGAAAGGGAGTATAACCGACCCTTAGGCGGAGAAGCGCCCGGGAGAAGATCAATGGCACAGTCGTAGGGGCGATGCGGGGGTAGCGAGGTGGCCCGGGCCTTACTGAAGACCGCCCGAAGATCATGGTACTCCGCGGGGACACCTGACAGGTCAGAGGGATCCTCCTGAGGAACACAAGACACAGAGACAGGAGGAAAAACAGCACCCAAACATGACACGTGACAAGACTGACTCCAGGCTAAAACGGCATTGTTGACCCAGTCAATGTGTGGGTTGTGTTTATGTAACCACGGATGCCCCAGGATTAAAGGGGCCTTAGGGGAATCAATAATAAACAGTTCAATCAGCTCGCTATGGCTATCAGCAATATGAAGGCTTATCTTGGGGGTGATGTGAGTGATGGTGGTGAGGGGATGGCCAGCTAAAGACCATGCTGATACGGGACTAACCAGAGGAATAAGCGGTATTTTCCAACGTTGAGCAGAAGCAGCATCGAGGAAGTTCCCCTCAGCCCCTGAATCCACAAGGGCGAGCCCAGTGTGAGACCGACTCTGGAAAGAGAGTTGGAACGGCAGCTGAGTCCGTGCTGCGGGAGAGCTTGAATTAAGAACCGTGCCCACCAGGACTCTCCGCCTCACTGGTGGACCCTGGCTTTTAACGGACAGTGAAGGGCGAAGTGTCCTCCCCTGCCGCAGTATAGACACGCCCCCGACGACAGACGCTCCTGCTTCTGTTGTGGTGTAAGCCGTAAACGACCCAACTGCATGGGCTCCTCCTCCGAGGGCTGTCGGCCGGCAGAACTGGCTGAACTGGCTGAAGAGGACTCTAGGTGGCGCCACGGGGCGGGCGCTTGCCGTTGTTTGCGGCGGCGGCTGAGACGGCCCTCAATACGGAGCGCGAGATTAATGAGATTATCCAATTCCCGCGGGAGCTCTATGGCCGCGAGTTCATCAGAAATTTGAAAATCCAACCCCTCAAGAAAACGAGCGCGCAGCGCGCTCTCATTCCAGCCACACGCCGCCGCTAAAGTCTGGAACTGGATGGCGTAATCCATGACAGAGCTCCTCCCCTGAGTCAAACGCGACAACTGGGCCGCCGCCTCGTCTCCCTGAGCTGAGCGATCAAATAACTTTGCCATCTCTCGACTAAAATCAGTGAAGGTAGCACAACAGGGAGCCCGCGATCTCCATACGGCAATTCCCCATTCGCGGGCACGGCCCGAAAGAAGTGTAAGGACGTACGCTACCTTGGCTTCCTCATTTGCGTAACGCCGGGGCTGCAGAGAAAACACCAGCGAGCACTGGGAGAGAAACGCTTGACAGGCGTTAGAATCGCCATCATAGACCGGCGGATTGTTGGCATGAGGTTCGGACTCGTGGGCCATACCGGTGTGAAGAACGGACCCTCGGCTTGTTGCCTCTCGCTGAAGGTCGTCCACCCGTGTGAGGAGCTCGGAGACTCGGGCACTGAGAGCGTCCACATCCTGCGCGGTGGTGTTGAGCTGGGTGGCATGCTGTCCTAACAAAACTCCCTGCTGCACGAGAGCCGAGCGGAGTGGATCAGATCCCGCTGAATCCATGATCGGGTCAGACTGTTCTGTCAGGAGAAAATGGGCAGGATTCAGATGCGGGTTTACGCAAGGCTTTATTTAAAGCAGAGGAGGCAGATCAGATGAGTCACGTTCACAGGATTACTCGTAGTGACTGGGAGTATAGTCGAAGCAGATGAATCAAACCGATGAGTAACGTTCCACAGTTATTTGTACGACCACTGAGACCGGAGGGATGACACTGAAGCTTCCAAGAGCTCTGCGCTGGGGAACAGGGGGCAGAGAAAACAGCTAAACACACTGGAGCCTGAGGACAAGACACGACAAAGGTGAGTGCCAAGAATAACTAGAAGATCGAAGCTATTGGTACGAGTAACAACAGTCTGACAATAGACAGAGAAACACGGGGACTGATAAGGGGATAAAATTAGAAGAACATAGAAAACAGGTGGTGAGTAATTAGGGTTCACAACACTGAAACAAGGAGGGCGGGGAAAACTCGAACAGGTAGACGCGGTGAGCTGACAAGAGACCCAAACACACACAAAAGGCAGGTGATTAGCCCCGAGACCCGACAATGACGTCAAATCTAGCGGGATTCCACTAATAAACTACACAGAATCCCGCTATTCACCTACACAATTATTAAATTCAGGTAAACTTTAGCATACAACCTCTCTGGATGAATGATACAAAGTTTAATACCTTGGAAAATTACATTTAACACTTTTTAATAATTATTAATATTATGCACAGTATAATCAGATGACAGACTTTGAAACAGAGTATGATTTCTGTAAAGATTACTGGCTTGTACTAATAGTGGAATCTTAATTTGAAAAAGGCTAACAATACCAGCTGATTCAAACACACTGAGACAAAAACATGATGAAGCTCTAGTTGAAGAACAAGAGCAACAAGAGGACACAAACAACAACATACATTTCAATTATAAACACGGGACAATGGCACAATGAAAGGTACAAACATGCAAACACAAAAACCACAAAAAGCATTTTAATAAGGGGGGGGGGATTCAAAGGTCAGTTTGAAACATTACACTGTCTTCACAAACTACTGAATACTTTCGCTTTCACAAAAGATCTAAAAACTTCAGTGTGAACCAAATAAGAATCTTAATGTTGAGCTTGCTGAGTAATAAATGAGCAGTAAACATAAAGCTTGTTTAAATATTACCAGAGTTGTAAATGTTCTTAAACACAGAGTCCATATTCCAGCATAAATCTGCAAACTTTGCATAACCTTCCACTGACATTCAGAATCTGTTCAACAAATCTGAGTGGAGACCTGTTCTGCTGGATTTCTGTTGATTATAATTCTTAAGCTATTTAGCATTTAGCCTGATGTTGAAAAAAGAAATAATAATTTGGTTCTCCATGGAATTAGAAGAATTAAACTATTTGAGGTTTTATAGATTCTGTCACATGCAGTGCACATTCAGACACATCTCTTTCAGTATTTTGTGCCATGTATTACATCTATTTCTCAGGAATTAAACTATACAATCTTTGATGGTATTATAAAAACATTTAGCTACTGGTGTATGTGACACGAAGTCTTGGACTTTGAACTTAATTTATTGCTTATATGCTACCCATTTTCAGATTTATGATCCAGATAAAGATGTTTGTTCGTGACAGTTGCACTTAAGCACAACAAATTATACTCAGAGGATAATTTTCCCTGCACAACACTACTAGACACTACACGTACCTGGAAAATATTCCTTAAAGAAGAGGAAAAACTTTTATATCTTCTGCTTGAATTCTACTGAGATCACATAGATCTAAAGCTGATGGGTTCCAATTGGAGTATTTTTGATCATCCTCTTGTTTGATGAAGGAAAGTAATTGAAAACATCACTGTAAAGGCAAATATATAACAGCACAAGTATGTCTGATTGTTTCATTGAACATTTGTTACAAAGTATCAGTGACGGTATCAGTTTTTCTGTAAAACTTTTCACATAAAGTTTATGCTACTTCCTTAAGTAGTGTGAACTGTTACTCAAAAGACTGGTTTCTATTTCTTTTGAAAATATTATCTTATATTATTTATATTTCAATCAGAGTACATAAAGTAATAATGGAGTAAAATGTAATAACTTTTAAGATCTTTTTTATGTAAATATTGAATTTATGACAGCACAACCAAACAGTCTTAGTTTGTGTACATCTCACGGTTATTCCCAGAGACAGCCCTCAGCCATGGTTCATTATCCTCCAAATGTCTGCACGAAAAGTGCATTTCCCCATTAGTCAACAGTTTTTTTTTTTTTTTATAACCGAACGGAACCTGCACTATCACACAGGAGTGAGTCAGTGAGCGCAGTAACAGATGACGTCAAATCTAGCGGGATTCCACTAATAAACTACACAGAATCCCGCTATTTACCTACACAATTATTAAATTCAGGTAAACTTTAGCATACAACCTCTCTGGATGAATGATACAAAGTTTAATACCTTGGAAAATTACATTTAACACTTTTTAATAATTATTAATATTATGCACAGTATAATCAGATGACAGACTTTGAAACTGAGTATGTTTTCTGTAAAGATTACTGGCTTGTACTAATAGTGGAATCTTAATTTGAAAAAGGCTAACAATGCTGTGGCTGAGCTTGAGCTCTTGAAGCTCCACCCTCTTCTCCAGGAGCAACAGCTCATTTGCATTTAAAGCAACGTATTTAACCACAGTACGTTTTGGCTCATACCCTAAAAGTGGCAATTTTAACAAGCTATAAAAAATTATCTGTGGTGTATTTTGAGCTGACACTTAACATATATGCGCTGGGGAAATCAGAGACTTATTTTATATATTGTAAAAAGGAGCATAATAGGTGACCTTTAATAATTTTGAAGACCCTGCGGACACCCTGTTAATAGTGGAAAACACACAAACACATATTTTTGAAAAATAATAAGTTTGAATGATAATATAAATATTGTTATTTGATCAAGAACCTCAGAATTATGTTTTGTTATATATATATATATATATATATATATATATATATGTGTGTGTGTGTGTGTGTGTGTGTGTGTGTGTGTGTGTGTGTGTGTGTGAGTATAATTAATTTAAACAACGTATTCATTTGTTGTTGTTTTTTAATCACAGCAACAATGGCGACATCAACCGACGGAGCAGCATGGATGAACCTCTCAATATGCTGTAAGAGAGTTGTTATGCATTATATTCACTTCATTCAGTGGATCAGATTCATTGGACATTTAATTATGCAGCATACAGAATCAAAGTAAACTAGAAGCTCCGTTTAATCAATATATAATAATTACATAATATGCTAACAATTACCATTCATTAAAAACTACATTCTACAATGTAGAAAAATAAATTATTTACTTTTATATTCTCTTTATATCTGATGTTATTCGTCATGAAGAGGAATTCATTGCACTCTATGAGAAACATTACCATGAACTCCAGGAGATCATACAGGGACTAAGTCAACTCCTGAATACATTTGAAAAAGACTTCAGACAGTATACTGAAGGGGCTAGAAATGGAAAAATAGTGGGAATACTAGGAGGGTTCACCACCGTTGCAGGATTAGCTTTAGCTCCATTTACTCTGGGAAATTCTGTTGCTGTTGCAGCCGTAGGGTCAGCTGTGGCCTTAGGTGGTGGAGTTAGTAATGGAGTCTCAAACTTCATGAAAATGCACGATCAGAAGAAATTAAAAGAAAACACCAAAACCAGACTTGAATTATTTCAGAAAAAAATCACCCCTATGACTGACATTCTGAAAGTCATTTGTGAACATATTTATAAAATACAGATACACTTTTAATAAATCACACAGTGATACCAGTGGTTTATTTAAATGTGCTGCTGGTGCCAGTGGAAAATCACGCTTCATACAGATAGATGACATTGGTGAAGTGGCTACACAGGCATCTAAAACTGGGCGTCACTGACTACAGCACTTACAGGAGTTTTTACAGACATTATCCTTGTGCTCGACATTCCCTCGGTTAACGAAGATGACAAGATACTCAATGACATGGACAAACTAGAAGGAAAATCACCAAATAAGTGTAAGTGAGATGGAGTCAAATGCTGGGAAATTCATTGTTGTAATGAACCAAGTCATTATTCGCCTACAGAACATCATGGATGAACTTAAGAAAACAAGAGACACAATTGAAAGTGGATGGCATTAATTTGACAAAATGAAACTGCCAACACAATGAAGATCTCAAATTCTTTGACAGAGGACAACTGCCTTCTTGCAACTAAAATCACATTGAATCTATAGGGTTGAAAATCAACAAAGAAGTTTGGTTTAAGTGCTGAAAGTGATCAGGGTCTGTAGCCCAATGTGCACACAGACTGTGCGCCTGCTAATAGTCACTCCTTTTGTCAGCAGTAATCTGCCGATAGGTCAGTTTCAATGTCTCAGATTTGGGTTTATAGTCACATGGTCAAAGAGGGGATAAAAGAAGATTGTATCTGTTACACTGTTTCTTTCCTTCGCTGATGATCTTTTCTAGGTCTTCTGTCCTCTATCTCTATCCCTCCTTCTCTCTTTCTCTCTCTCAGGTAACATTTCACACACATGCTGAGTAATTATGTTTTATTAGAGCTGGATAATATAACAAAAATGTAAATCTTGTTTAATTGAATGTTTTACCTTGATTATGATTAATGAATTTAATTTTTTTGCCCTCATACTTGATTGACCAAGTTTATATTGTAAATATCTTTGTGATTTAAAAATAACTAAAATAAACAAACTATTTCTGGTTATTGATTGCATTTTTGAACAACTGAAAAAACACAAACTGCTCGAAATGAAACCATCTTATGAAATAAATCACACAAAAAAATTTGTTTCACGTTGATATTAGAACACGAGTGAAATACATAAATAATATTTTGGCATTCACATAAAATGTGAATATGGAAACGTTTATGGAAACATTTTAGTTTTAGCCTAAATTAGTTTGTTTTGAGCTTTTTATATTTTTAATTCCTGTTCTTTTCTAAATACTTTTAATTTAAATGATTTGTTGTGGAGTGAGGAGGACTAAAATAGCCTAGCTATGTTTACAGTGTTTATTAATGTTTGTAAACATTTCGCGTCAGTGTTAGGCCTATTTATGAATGAAATAATTAAATTAGAATTATGGGGGTTTTATTCTCCCAAAACCGCAATTTTTATATGCGTAGTATATTTTAATCCTTTTTGAATGTTTAGATAAATTAATGAAAATAAATAAATAAATAAATAAATGACTTTTAAAACCATTAAACTGAGTGTATTAATCTGTCAAAATTCTTACTATGAGCATCCCTACTCGGTGTACATAATAACTTCTTTAGTTCATTGTGTAGTATTGTTTGCATAATGGTTGCATAACGTCTTCTGCAGTTTAGTTTCATTTTAAATGTCACATGATTTATAGGAATCAGATGAGCTTACAGCAAGCACTTTGTGTGCATATAAGAAAAATGTATCTATTTTTCTCTATTTAAAAAAAAACATATATAGATACTTTCAAAGATTGAACTTTACTGTAAGGTTATATATTTGTTAATGTGAGTTCTTCATTCATTGTTAATGCAAAAAATAATTATTTGTTTAACTAGCTCATACACTAGTTAGAATATGTTCTCATGCTTTAAAATATCATTAACCTTATAAATAATGGACAGTATTACTCACTTTAGGTCACCGAAAATGTACAAATGTCATTACTTAATTGTTGGGTTTCCATGTTTCATGGGGGCTTTGCATACACTTTTATAGTGTCCAAACTGTAAATTGCATCTCCTAACCCTAACTCTAATTGATACATTTTAAAAACGTGATCTCATCATTATTTACATTATTGACAAAATTAGTCCAGTAGTTCTTTTTAATTGGTAATTTATGAATTACAGTCACAATGAAGAACTAATTTCTTAACTTTTCTCTTGTATCCATGAAGAGGTTGCATGTGTGTGACACATCCTTGTTTGACAAACAAATCAGAAATGTATCAATGCTACTGAAAGCTTCTCTTTCATGAGAACTGCATCCTGCTTCTATGCAAAACTAAAATGCTTTTACTATTTTTATACACCCATGTTCCTACATAACACTTTGTTTGAAACTTTGTATTAGACGTGTTTTCCTCCTGTGTAAGCCACTTCAGACAAAAGTGTCTGTTAAAGAAATACACTTTAAATGCACATTTCTGAAAGAACTACACATACAGTATAGGAGTGTGTTCTATACTCGCCAGTTGGATTTGGTTCGGAGGGACGTATATCAGCTAAACATTATTCAGCCTCCAATTGGACTCCAGGTGTGTATAAATATTTGTACTTATATCTCTATCTTGCTTTCTTGAAATTATTTAACAGTGTTTACTATTCCTTCTAAACACATATAAATACATTGATTGTTTATGTGCAAATACTGCTGTACTGTTTTACAAGCACGTTTTTTTTTTTTTTTTTTTTGGTCAGCAGATAACAGTTGAGATCTTTTGTGAGGTTCAGTCCAGCTGCTGATACAGATTCCAGGTTGGCAAAATTTACATTTACAGTGTTTACATTAGAGTAAAATTACTTACATGTTGAAAGGTGAAGTAACCACCTTTGACAACCAACATCATTAAACAAATAAAGTTTTGTTAGTCTATTAGCGTTAATATTGTGTGATGTCTGTATAATTTTGGTTGTGTTTACTTTCTCAAACAACAGCATTATGGAATTTATAGGCTTTTTAAATTTAAGCATATTGAAGCATCTAAACATTGCAGTAAACTATGTGTCTTTGAAGGTCTCCAGTTTTCAGCATCACAGAACAAGTGTGTAAATCAGCAATTTTTATTGCTGTTATGTAATAACTTTTAAGACGTTTTGAGTATTTTATGTATGTTTTTATTGTTTAGTTATATATTGATTGATTTATTTTGAAAATAAATAAATTAATGCTTTAACTAATAATAAAGAAAACCATAAATAATCAAGCCTGTAAATTGTACTAGTTCATCCTCAATTACTAACAGGATCAGTAGTTCCTTGAGACTCTTGTATGAGGTCCTGGGTTCAATCCCCAGCATCTCCAAGCAGTGTTTAGGGGAGGTCGTGGCCTAATGGTTAGAGGGTTGGACTCCCAATCGAAAGGTTGTGAGTTCTAGTCTCGAGCCGGACGGAATTGTGGGTGGGGGGAGTGCATGAACAGCTCTCTCTCCATCTTCTATACCATGACTTAGGTGCCCTTGAGCAAGGCATCGAACCCCCAACTGCTCCCTGGGCGCCGCAGCATAAATGGCTGCCCACTGCTCCGGGTGTGTGCTCACAGTGTGTGTGTGTTCACTGCTCTGTGTGTGTGCATTTCGGATGGGTTAAATGCAGAGCACAAATTCTGAGTATGGGTCACCATACTTGGCTGAATGTCACTTCACTTCACTTTCTTATTCAGCACATTACTGCATACAGCACAACTTATTTTGATATTTAATCATTATACTGCCAACTTGTGATTCACTTACCCCATTTCCGCTCTTTCTTTCTTCCACAGAAAAAAAAAAAAAAAAAAAAAAAATATATATATATATATATATATATATATTATGAATTACAACCACACAGTATCATTCTAAGTAACAAAAATACCAAATAAAAGATACTATGCATTAGTGTTAGTATTAGTAACCCTACATTAGTAACCCTGGTTTACACTGTTAATGAAATTACTTCTGATAGTTTCAAGCATTTAAGGCAATTATAACTATTCACAAAAATTAAACTATAACTAGGCAATTACATTTAATAATTAATTATGGATTCAATGAACAATTATAGGAATTGTAGGGATAATCCTGTGATATGCATGTTATTTGGAAATTCTGATTTGTATTTTTCTTTTAATACAAATATATTATAAAACAATTTAATTATTTAACAAATGTAATCCTATCAAATAATGGCAAAATAAAATAATATCTGCACAGCAACAAAAATGTCGACAAAATTACATTAAAGGGGTGGTTCATTCTGGCAGTTTTAACAAACCCAGATAAACCCCACCCCCGGGAAAAAGGGGCGATGCCATGCTACTCTGCTTAAGAGAAGAGGAAGAGAAAACTAGAAGTGCACATAAAAATCTGTTCATATATGAATCGTGATTCTGTCGATTCTAACGATTCTAATGGATTCACAAGTTTCAAAATCAATGTTCTAAATGAGCGGTTCTTAATACTGTTCCTCTCATCCCACTGCTCTGCACACACTCTGCATCTCTCTGTCTCATTCAGCTCAGCTCCAACAATGAACTGTTCCAATTATACACTTATTTTCACACAGCTATGGCAAGCATTAATCATGGACACATGTTTCAGGACCTCTGCAATTCGACTGGGCATGCTCTCAATCAACTTCTGGGCCAAATCCTGACTCATAGCAACCCATTCTTTCATAATCACTTCTTGGAGTTTGTCAGAATTAGTGGGTTTTTGTTTGTCCACCCGCCTCTTGAGGATTGACCACAAGTTCTCAATGGGATTAAGATCTGGAGAGTTTCCAGGCCATGGACCCAAAATTTCAACATTCTGGTCCCCGAGCCACTTAGTTATCACTTTTGCCTTATGGCACGGTGCTCCATCCTGCTGGATAATGCATTGTTCTTCACCAAACTGTTGTTGGAATTTTGGAAGAAATTGCCATTCTTTATTCATGGCTGTGTTTTTGTGCAGAATTGTGAGTGAGCCCGCTCCCTCGGATGAGAAGCAACCCCACACATGAATGGTGTCAGGATGCTTTACTGTTGGCATGACACAGGACTGATGGTAGCGCTCACCTTTACTTCTCCGGACAAGCCTTTTTCCAGATACCCCAAACAATCGGAAAGGGGCTTCATAGGAGAATATGGCTTTGCCCCAGTCCTCAGCAGTCCATTCACTATACTTTCTGCAGAAGATCAATCTGTCCCTGATGTTTTTTTTTGGAGAGAAGTGGCTTCTTTGCTGCCCTTCTTGACACCAGGCCATCTTCCAAAAGTTTTGGCCTCACTGTGCATGCAGATGCGCTCACACCAGCCTGCTGCCATTCCTGAGCAAGCTCTGCACTGGTGGCACTCCGATCCCACAGCTGAATCCTCTTTAGGAGACGGTCCTGGCGCTTGCTGGACTTTCTTGGACGCCCTGAAGCCTTGTTTACAAGAATTGAACCTCTTTCCTTGAAATTCTTGATGAACCTATAAATTGTTGATTTAGGTGCAATCTTAGTAGCCACAATATCCTTGCCTGTGAAGCCATTTTTATGCAACGCAATGATGGCTGCACGAGTTTCTTTGCAGGTCACCGTGGTTAACAATGGAAGAACAATGATTTCAAGCATCATCCTCCTTTTAACATTGTCAAGTCTGCCATTCTAACCCAATCAGCCTGACATGATCTCCAGCCTTGTGCTCGTCAACATTCTCACCTGAGTTAACAAGACCATTACTGAAATGATCTCAGCAGGTCCTTTAATGACAGCAATGAAATGCAGTGGAAAGTTTTTTTGGCATTAAGTAAATTTTCATGGCAAAGAAGGACTATGCAATTCATCTGATCACTCTTCATAACATTCTAGAGTATATACAAATTGCTATTATAAAAAAGCAGCAACTTTTCCAATTTCCAATATTTATGTAATTCTCAAACTTTTGGCCACGACTGTACATCTTGCATGTCTGTCTTACCTGATGACCTTGGTTCAGTTCATGGATTGTTACTGTTTCAGCATAAAACTATGAACGAACATCGTTCTAGGAAAGGGCTGCTGAAGGGTGTGGCGCAAATAAAAAAATCCTACTAACTTTTATTTGTATCAGTCACTCCTCTCTCCCTTCTTTGATAATGTCTCCACTGCTAAATGAACACAATCCGTTAAGCACATCTTACCACCAAACACACTCATTCACATCCTTCTCTTCACTCTTTGAGGCAGAAGTCTCCAAACTCAATCTTTCTAATAATCCTTCTTGTCTGCTTGATCCTATTCCATCTCATCTCCTTCAAGCCATTTCTCCTGCAGTTGTACCTGCACTCACTCACATCATTAACACATCCCTGCACACTGGTGTTTATCCCTCATCATTTAGACATGCTCGTATAACTACACTACTTAAGAAACCCACCCTCAACCCATCTCTTTTAGAGAACTACAGACCAGTTTCCCTTCTTCCTTTCATTGCAAAAACACTTGAACGAGTCAAGTCTCTACCTTTCTCACAGAACAACCTCCTTTACAGTAACCAATCTGGCTTCAGAAGTGGACATTCAACTGAGACTGCCTTGCTCTCAGTTGTTGAAGCTCTAAGACTGGCAAGAGCGGAATGCAAATCTTCAGTACTCATCCTGCTTGATCTGTCCATTGCTTTTGACACCGTTAACCACCAGATCCTCCTATCAACCCTATTGGCAAAGGGCATCTCAGGATCCGCACTCCAGTGGTTTGAGTCTTACCTATCAGATAGGTCCTTCAAGGTAACTTGGAGAGGTGAGGTATCCAAGTCGTAACATCTAACTACTGGGGTGCCTCAGGGCTTAGTTCTTGGACCACTTCTCTTCTCTGTCTACATGGCATCACTAGGTTCTGTCATTTAGAAACATGGCTTTTCATACCACTGCTATGCTGGTGACACTCAATTTTACCTCTCATTTCATCCTGATGATCCGACAGTAGCTACTCGCATCTCAGATTGTCCAACAGACATTTCTTGCTGGATGATGGACCATCACCTTCAACTCAACCTTGCCAAGACAGAACTGCTTGTGGTTCCAAAAACACATCATTTCATCACAATTTCACCATCAAGTTAGACACATCAACCATAACTCCTTCAAAAACAGCTAGAAGCCTTGGAGTTATGATTGATGATCAGCTGATTTTCTCAGACCACATTGCTAAAAATGTCCAATCCTGCAGATTTGCTTTATTTTAACATCAAGAAGATCAAGCCCTTTCTTTCGGAACATGCTGCACAACTCCTTGTTCAAGCTCTTGTTCTGTCCAGGCTGGACTATTGCAATGCCATCTTGGCAGGTCTTCCAGACAGTTCTTTCAAACCTTTACAATTAATCCAGAACTCTGCAGCAAGATTAATTTTTAATGAGTTGAAAAGAATGCACGTCACACCTCTGTTTATCAATTTGCAGTGGCCTCCAATAGCGTCTCACTAGTGATGCACGGGTCGTCTCATAACCCGTAGGCCACGCAGGTAACCCACGGGTCGGGTTGGGGCAGGTTAAGAAATTGGCACTTTATTGCAGGGCGGGTCACTGAAAACTAAATTTTTTAAAATCCATTTATGTTGCATGGAATTTAGTGGTGGAAATTTTGATTCTTTCAAGAGATTCATTGATTTTCAGTTCGTTCAACAAAATGATTCATTCACTGATTCGTTCAGTGACCATTTCTTCATATTACACAAATACGCCAGCAGTTGGCGAAAAAGAGTGTCTTATGTGTTATGTCTTAAGTCGACTAATGTATTTACTTGTGACAAAAATGGATTTGGCTTTATTAAAATGTGTACATGATTGCATTAAATAAATAGTCTAAATAAATTGTTCAGATTAACAAAGCACAAGGTTTTATCTGCGATTAAGCGTGGTGTTATGTTCTGTAAGCGTATGTGCACCAATAACTACACTTTGTATATGCTGATTGCTGATCGAGATTTACATGCCTGGCCGAGTGACCCTGTATACTCATATTCATTTAATTCACGAACTTGAGTAACTCTTTTTGACAGGATGAAACAGCTCACAGAGCTGTTCACGAGCTGTGCATGCGCTGCGGTTGTGGAGGGAGGAACTTCAGTGAACGAGAAATTAGTCTTTTACTGTCTATGGTCAGTGGACTAGGTAAACAAGAAAGATTCGTTCACCTAAGAGATTTGTTCACAAACGAACCATCATAGTGCAATTACCTATAGCCTATATTGATAAGGTTACGATACGAAGGTCTAAGTAGCAACGTAACTTCCGTGATGTCCCCGATGCGCGGGGCGGGTCAGGTAATTTTACTTTACTTGCGGGGCAGGCTGGGGTGGGCCAAATAATTTTATAAAAGCGGGACCCGCGGGTCGGGGTTTTTTCCAACCCATGGGTCCTGCTTTTATGAAATTATTTGTGCATCACTACTTCTCACGTAAAATTCAAGGCATTAATTTTTGCCTACAAAACCACCACTGGCTTTGCACTCCATTACCAAAATTAATTACTTCAGACTTATGTGCTTACAGAATGTTCTGCAAGTGAACAGTGCATTTTCGAACATTCTAACACTAGCTTGCTCTTCTCTTTTTCTATTTAACTTCTGTTTTATTTTTAATTATATAATAATAATAATAATAAAAACTTGATATGTGTACTACGTTAAAGGTGACATATCATGAAAATCTGATTTTTCCAGGTTTTAAGTGCTATAATCAGGTCCCCAGTGCATCTACCAACCAAGGAAACTTAAAAAAAGATTAATCCCCAGTAACTTTGTTTTGGTAAGCCTTTTTCTGTGAGCGTCTGAAAAAAGGAGCGCGTCTGATGTTGCTCCTCTAGTGATGTTGCAAAAGGATCTCGTTATATGACTGACCCTTAAAGCTGCGGTAGGTAACTTTTGATGCTCTAGCGGTTAATAAACAGAACTGCTTGCGTCTTGCAGAAGAACATCGTAGCCGGAGCTACTTCTCTCTGTTTATGTCTATGAAGAATCACAAAGGTACTGGGTTACTCCACAGCGGTGCCCCCGAAGCAATCTAAAATAGTCCGAATATAAACACTTATTATAGGTGCACCCTAGTGATTCAGGACAAGCTAAAAACACGGTTTGGAAAATGGATTCATGGTGTACTTGCTTATTATATCCATTTTTCTACATTTTGAACACAAACAAAGTTACGGACCGCAGCTCTGATTGGTTGTTTTTTACCGGGAGCGATTTCTGCAAATGGCAATAGGAGCACTGGGAGGAGCCAGAGGAGCTTGATTTTTTTCACAGATTATCTGTCTCATATTCTACTGTCAGGACATAATGACAGGTTTAACAAATATGTAAAAAATATACTTTTACAAAAGTTACCTACTGCAGCTTTAATCTGTAAGTATCTACCCAATGGCATTGTCATTTGATTTCACCAGCGACAATGGTGTACCAGCTCTAATGTCATTGTAAAAGTTCAAGCTGAGCAAAACATGCTAACCGTTCTTTCTTTGGCTGCACAGACAAGCACAGAACACGGTTTAGAGCAAGTAGCCCAGAGTGCAGTCTGGACGATGGGGCGGGGCGACACGTTGGTTTATGATTAAGATGAGCTTATTGGTGTACAGATGAGTGACGATTTCACAGCTTATTGGTATAGAGAATTATGACGCTGTGAGCAGGACTGGAATGCGGAAGTAGACACTCGGATGAATAAACGTTTTATATAAATTAAAAAGCGAATATAAATGTTGTGTTTTTGCATTTATTGTTGCGTTTCCACAACATCCCGTATGAATACAAAGAGTTGTTGATTATGACGAACAGAATAGAAATAAATGGTCTACTCCCTCAATGGCTGTAGACGCTACCTCGGCATTACTCGCTGGTTTTTTAAAATGACACGGCAATATAATGCGAAGTATGGTTATGTAGATAGTCATGGAGTACCTTGATTTATATATTCAAATTATATATATATATATATATATATATATATATATAAATGTATATATATATATATATTAGTGCTGTCAAAATTAGCGCGTTAACGCATTCGATTAATTTGAAATATTTAACGCGTTAAAAAAAAATAACTCAATTAACGCGGTTGCAGTTTTTTTTATTTCCAGTTGTGGCCTATGTGTGTTCAACGTGCAAAGAAATATGGATAAGACCAAGGAAGGACTTTTAGACGGAAAGTTTCAGTATAAAACTCTGCCGGATTACTCTTCAGTCTGCCACAAGAAACATTACTCTTCATTTAGTCTGCCACAAGAAACAGCAACATTAAAATCATGAACTCAAATGTCATTGTTAAAAAAAAAAAAAAAAAAAAAACAATGACTGTAACAGTGCGTAAATCAGACCTTTCTGTAACGCTAACGTTAATAAGCTTAAACGAAAATAACGAAATAATTGTGTAGCGGATAGGGGTGTAACGGTTCACAAAATTCACGGTTCGGTTCGATACGATACACTGATGTCACGGTTCGGTTCGGTTCGGTTCAATACGTTTTAGATACAGCAAAATGTAAAAACATCTCAACTTTTCAGAATGCCGCAAGCGCACCGCGGGTCATGTGACAAGAACCAACCAATCAGCTTCATCCTTTCCCGTAACAACGTTGAGAGCTCAGCCAAGATGAAGGAACAGCTGATCATAGTTGTATATGGATTGCAATTTTGAAATAAATTCAGTAGCAGAGCTACTGCAAGCGATTTTTAGAGCTGCAAATCCATTTATCCTTCGCTGAAATTTCCGCGTCTCATGGAGAGAGCATGTCATTGTTGCTTGGCAAAGACAGACACCTCATGAGCGCTTCTGCCCGAGCGCTTTGGAAAGGAGGAGAAAGACGCGCTTAGCGTTTTCCATGCGTTTTTAGGAGCGATATGTGAACGGCCCCTAAGGCGCTCGCTCACTCAGCACGCGCTGAAGGCTCGTTGCAAAATGTCGAATGCCTTTAACAGACCAGAAATATAAGATCCTAAAATAACCAACAGGTCTGGTGTTTGGGTTGGATTCGCTGTAAGCTATAGTGTCTAAATGCTGCAGGGATAGTTTGCTGCGTGCATGTTTCTCCTTTTTTTCGTCTTTTCCCAGATAGTACTGACGCATATATCCCAGATATTCCCGCTGTTTTTTTTTTTTTTTTTTGTAATCCCGCTGGTGTACCCTGTCATGTTGCAGATGCGACATACCGTTGTTTTTTTATCCACCACTCTCTTGCCATCACCATTATAGCTTAAAGGGAATCCAAAGTGCACCCAAACACCAGACCTGTTGGTTATTGGAGGATCTTCTCATTTCTAGTCTGTTAAACGCATTGGCTATTTTGCAACGAGCCTTCAGCGCGTACTGAGTGAGCGAGCGCCTGCTGAGTAGCCTAACATAAACATATAAGATGGTGTTTTTTTCTTCTTCGGGAGTGTCAGGGGCGTTGCCTGTTACGTTGTTTGGGTTATTGGGCTACCTTGTTGAACGCATATCATTATATTTCTTTCTCTCTCTTTTTTTTTTTTTTTCAAATATAATTAATTACTCCAACGAACCGTTCGGTATACATAATGCGTACCGCGTACCGAACCGAAAGCGTCGTACCGAACGGTTCAATACGAATACGCGTATCGTTACACCCCTAGTAGCGGAGTATTTTTTGTACACAGTGCCGCGAACTGTCAATCACTCCTGTACGCGTGCATCACTGTCCTCCTCAGCTGCAGCAACTTGCGCTCTCTCTCTTCATCAAGCTTTAAAACAAAAAGGGGACAAAAAGATCATATTGTCTTTGTGCATAGGCTATAGATTAATTAGATAAATGAATATCTAAATGTGTGCCTTGCCGTCTACTGTATTTTTTTAGAACTTAGAAAAAAGATGCTGCACCCAATGAACAGCCAGCGGGGGGCTGCAGGACGACTCAACCTCCGCAGACAGTTTTTAATGTTTATCAGACAATAAATACTCAAGATTTTGCTTTAGCATAACTCACAACGAGTTTCACACACCTTCTCCGGCCACGTTGAGTTGTTGACACTTAACAGTGGGAAAAGCGACACATGCGCTATTCACTTGTATAATTTAAGGGTGAATGGGTAATGTAGTTTCTGCTCTGGGTGGGATGAATTAGGAAGCTTGCATTGTGAAGGGTGCTCTGAAAATCGGCAGTGCAGGTAAAAGATTAAAACCTCTATTAAAACAGATGTCCAAATGAGCGTACCGGTACGCTAAAAGCACGTTCTGGGCGCACGGAGAGGTGGTGGTACGCTCAAGAGCTATATTTGGAAGTGGCGGTACTGAGTACCGGTGCGTACTGGCCCACTTAAAGCACTGGCAATGACTATACTTTGGAATTTTTTTGCAGTCCACTTAGAATTCAACATGGAAATCATTTTTGTTTTTTATTGGCATTGATTGTTTTGAAATTCAAATGGTACTTACATGCCTGTGTTTTTATTTCTGTAATAAATATGGCTTTCAAGCCAACAGTTAATTTGGAGGATATTGATGGTTTATTGCAGGTATGTTGTTTACCTGAGAAAATCTGTGTTACAAGTTAAAAAAAAATTCCAATAAACAATCATATTTTGAATTTAAATAGTTTCTTTGTCTTGAGTTTACATTAATTATTTACATTTTACATTTACATATCCAAAAAGTTTCAGTCTTTTAATTGCGATTAATTAGTTAATTTTTTTAATCGATTGACAGCACTAATATATATATATAAATGTATATATATATATGTATATAAATGTGTGTGCATATATATATATATATATATATATATATATATATATATATATATATATAAATATATATATATATATATATATATATATATAAATGTGTGTGTGTGTAACAAATTGTCTCTGAACGTCACCTATAATATACTGAACAGTCCCTTAGCCCCTACGAAAATTTACCATGGTTCTGCTACAAAAACTTTAGTTAAACTATGGTGTTTTTATAATTACAGCACATGGTAATTAATATGCCAACAAATAATTTTTACTACAATAAATCCATGGTTACTTTTTGCAAGGAAGGAACTATACAGGTTCTAAAGAACTTGCCCAAAAACAGTTTTCTGAACTGCACTACTGAAAACCTCATTAATCCTGAATTTATTTAGTTACCCGCTTCTATATAAAAACATAATACATTTAATCACCCCTTTAAACACTTTATAAAATCATTGGTAATTGAAATATTACATCGAATTGTCACAACTAAATTAAGAATTCATTATGAGCAATGCATAGCAAATGATTTTACCATCAAATATGAGAAACCTTAAAGAATGATAGAATGATGTAAATGACTGAAACCTGTTGTCATGCACGTGTTTGCCATAGCTTTTTTATTAAAACATTATACACTGCAAAGTTTAACTTTAAATGACATCAATTAATAAATCAAAACCAACTTATCTCAGTTCATTCTCTATTTCCCTTCAATGAACTTAACACACAAATGTGTTTCAGTCCTTGGAACAAAATCCAGTGTAAACAAAAGCCTAGAAGATCACCACGCCGGCCTCTTCCCTGTACCCTGGTGGGTTAAACTTGAAAAGGGCTCTGCACTGCAAGCGTTCCTGGTGCTGTACATCCGTCTGAACTCGTTCCGAGAGACAGGAGGACAATTCTTATAACTTCCCTGAGGATTTCCAGGGGAAGCTGTTGAATCAAAAACATACATAGGTTTATTTATACATGTATATAAAAGTTATTAAACATTTTATAAACACTGAATACAGACAACCTTGCTTTAAACAAACTCTATAGATTGTCACAACTGCATACTCATTCTTTTATAATAACACTAATAAAATGTTAATATATACAGTAATGTGCAGAAGTATTAGGCATTTTAGTATCTTCACATTGAAAAAAATAGTTTTAAGCCAATTATTTATATCTTTTGCTGTAGTGTGTCAGGTTTATATATTAGTTTACATTTCCACACATTCATTTTACCAGTAATTGTATTAATCCAGTGAGATATTTGAATATATTTGTATGCATGATCCACATGAAGATCTTTTACATTGAATATAAATATTTCTGTCTTATATGTTGAACAAAAACCACATTAGATCACAAACAGAAGTTATTTAAAACACTCGCTGCTGTCTGAAAATGAATTAAGCTGAAATGTTTTTAAATGTCTTTGATGCTGATGTTAACTGATAGCTATATATTAAATAATCCACAGTGCTGACCAATATAGTACTTGTACATAATCGCAATTTCATATCTGAACAACTATGTAGCTGTAATAAATAAAATACCTCTGCATGTACACACATGTAATTATTAGCTCTTAATGAATGTATGTGCACAAATAACCTGCTTTGCTGGACTCTGCCTGAAGACATGGTGAATGGTGAAGTTCCTCCCCTCAGTGGTTGAGCTCTAAAAGAACAAATGTCAAGAGGCAGGTATATTGCTAGATATAGTACAGAGTAACGTTTCATGTAGCAACATTCAAACAGCTACATACATTTGTGGAGTGAAGCTGTCCAGGAGAACAGAACACCACCACCACCTGATAATGTCATCCTGAAAAATAATAATAATAATAATAATAATATACCCACAATAATCATGCATGTCTGTTAAAATAACTTGACAAATGTAATGGCATACCTCTGTAAAATCAAACCTAAGAACTAAAGCCATGTACAGAGTGTACTGTTACAATCCACAAAGAACAATAAAACAAGCAATTTATAACAATTATTAACAATAACTATTCAAATTTAGCATACCATGGATAAATAAGTGATCAAACATCGCATTTAATATTATAAGATATTTACACAACCACTTTTACTCACCTCATGCAATCAACGTGGAATAGCGTTATTACTCTGCTGCTGCAGTTGCCACCGTTCTGTTTGTTTCAACGCAAACTGCCCCCTGCTGGCTCGGAGCAAAATGTCAAAGGCGGGGAAAACAAATATGGGCGGGGCGACACGTGTCGTTCCGCCTCGAAGTGTCGCCCCACCCCATCGTCCAGACTGCACTCTGGGGTTACTCGTTTAGAGTCCCAGCCTCAGAGGAGACAAGAGAGCAGTGGATTTATTGATTTATTTACTGGATATTTCTGCCACATGGATCTAAAAATAAACATGCAATTTATTTCCCAGCTGTTTACCTTCACAGACATAACTTACTGTTTTTGAAACTTGTGTGTTTTCAACATAAATAATTCATGTGTGTGAATGAGAACTTAGTTTAGTACTCGGATGCTATCACAGCCACTTTTTGTCTGTGTGCTTCTGATGTGTGTACTCAGAAAACCGTAATATAAAAATGTTAAACTAATATGGTTATAAAAAAAAATGAATGATTTCAGCATGATATACATGATAATCAGAACCAAAACAGATGTTTTTAGCAGGTCTGAGCTGTAATGCTGCAGCTCTATTCTGGAAAAGGGGGTGGTGGCAGCAGCTTATTTGCATTTAAAGAGACAGGCACAAAAAAAAAGCTTGTTTCTTCTTCCACTCAAAATAGACATATTTAAAATAATATAATAAATGATCTGTGGGGTATTTTGAGCGGAAACTTCACAGACACCTTCTGGGGACACCAGAGACTTATATTACATATTGTAAAAAGGGGCATAATATGCTTCCTTTAAACTAACTGAGACTTATTATAACACTTGCATATCATTGCTCTTTTATTGATTTTTATTGCTTCCATTGTCCTCATTTGTAAGTCGTTTTGGATAAAAGCATCTGCTTATTAACTTACATGTAAAACTAGATTTTCTCAGCCATCTACAGTTGTTATGGATTGCTCTGAGCTTTGACTCGAGTGTGTTGAAAACTGTTCTGTAGGCTTCTTTACAGGCCTGACTTTAAGGACAAGCTAGAGTCTTGTGTTCTTTGTCTCAAGAAGCTTCTGGATCTCAGAATCATTCTCATCAAACCAATTACGGCTGAAAAGATTCCTCAAGTAACTCAAATACAAAAAAATCATTGAGGCAAATGTTTTGCCTTGAGGCATTTATAAGATTCCCAATGCACACAAACTTCACAGAATACAGAGTGCCCTGTTGGTTACAGTGTTTACTTCCTTTTTAATTAGATTTGTATCAAATATTGTGTATATACATACATACATATATATATATATATATATATATATATATATATATATATATATATATATATATATATATATATTGGGGGTGTAAAGATACGCGTATTCGTATTGAACCGTTCGGTACAAGGCTTTCAGTTCGGTACGCGGTACGCATTATGTATACCGAACGGTTCGTTGGACTAATTAATTATATTTGAAAAAAAAAAAAAAAAGAGAAATATAATGATATGCGTTCAACAAGGTAGCCCAATAACCCAAACGACGTAACAGGCAACGCCCCTGACACTCCCGAAGAAGAAAAAAACACCATCTTATATGTTTATGTTAGGCTACTCAGCAGGCGCTCGCTCACTCAGTACGCGCTGAAGGCTCGTTGCAAAGTGGCCAATGCGTTTAACAGACCAGAAATAGAAGATCCTCCAATAACCAACAGGCAGGAATACTTGAAACATGTCAACTCAATTACGCCGACATCACCTTATTGTGTCAGTATCTGGGAAAAGACGAAAAAAAGGAGAAACATACACGCAACAAACTATCCCTGCAGCATTTAGGCCGACATTTCCAACTGATTCAAACAGGGCAAAAGACATCACCGCGGCGATCGGTAGGCTTCATTTACGTTATAGCCACGGATATGAGACCTTACTATTTACCATTCATTCATCATCACCATTATAGCTTACAGGGAATCCAAACTGCACTCAAATACCAGAGCTGTTGGTTATTGGAGGATCTTCTTTTTCTGGTCTGATAAATGCATTAGACATTTTGCAACGAGCGTTCAGCGCGTGCTGAGTGAGCGAGCGCCTTAGGGGCCGTTCACATATCGCGCCTAAAAACGCGTGAAAAACGCTAGTTGCGCCGCTTTCTCCTCCTTTCCAAAGTGCTCGGGCAGAAGCGCTCATGAGGCATCTGTCTTTGCTAAGCAACGATGATGTGCTGCTCTCCATGAGACGCGGAAATTTCAGCAAAGGATAAATGGATTTGCAGCTCTAAAAATCGCTTGCAGTAGCTCTGCTACTGAATTTATTTCAAAATTGCAATCCATATACAACTATGATCAGCTTTTCCTTCATCTTGGCTGTGCTTTCAACGTTGTTACAGGAAAGGATGAAGCTGATTGGTTAGTTCTTGGCACATGACCCGCGGTGCGCTTGCGTCATTCTGAAAAGTTGAGATGTTTTTACATTTTGCTGTATCTAAAACGTACCGAACCGAACCGAACCGACATCAGTGTATTGTATCGAACCGAACCGTGAATTTTGTGAACCGTTACACCCTTAATATATATATATATATATATATATATATATATATATATATATATATATACATATATATATGCATATGCGTGTCTTTTTTATGCTTTGTCTCTTAAGGTACAGGTATGTTTATTTTACACAATTATTTTTTATCCATTTTTAATGGAGTTTCTTAAATATTAATTGAAATAAAAAATGTATAGTACAGATAATGTACTTGTGTTTTCTTAATCACAGCAACAATGGCGTTATCCACTCACCACCGCAGATGCAAAAACATGGATGAAACTCTCGATATGCTGTAAGACAGTTCTTGTGCATTATCTTCACTTCATTCAGTGCATCAGATTCATTGGTTGTTTAAACAAAAATGTGAACATTTTATTATGTAGTATAAAGAATGAAACTCAGTTTTATCAACACATAACAAGTACCCCATATGCTAATAATTACCATTCATAAAAAAGTATATTACAAATGGTATAATATATAATAATACATTCTTAATTTTTATATTCTCTTTAGATATGATGTTATTCGTCATGAAGAGGAATTCATTGCACTCTATAAGAGACATTACCCTGAACTTCAGGAGAACATACAGGGACTGAGACAACTCCTGAATACATTTGAAAAAGACTTAAGACAGTATACTGAAGGTGCTAGAAATGGAGGAATAGTGGGAATAGTAGGAGGGGTCACCACCATTGCAGGATTAGCTTTAGCTCCATTTACTCTGGGGGCTTCTGCTGCCGTCGCAGGTGTAGGGTCAGTAATTGCCTTAGGTGGTGGAATTAGAAGTGGAGTCTTAAACTTCATGAAAATGTGCAATCAGAAGAAATTCATTCAAAAGGCCAAAACTAGACTTGAAGAATTTCAGAAAAAAATCATCCCTATTACTGACATTCTAAGTGTCATTTCTAAAAAATTTAATGAAATTCTGAAGCACTGTAATAAACCAGAGGATATCAATGGTTTATTTAAATATGCTGCTGGTGTTGGTGGAATATTATGCTTCATACAGATAGATCACATTGGTGAAGTGGCAGCACAGGCATCTAAAACTGTGCGTCTGACTACAACACTTACAGCATTTTTTGCTGGAATTAGCCTTGTGCTTGACATTCTCTCTGTTATTGAAGATAACAAGACACTCGATGACATGGACAAACTAGCAAGAAATCGCCAAATAAGTGTAAGTGGGATGGAGTCAAAAGCCGGGAAATTCATTGTTGAAATGTGGAAAGTCATTAATCAGCAACATATCGTCATGGATGAACTTAAGAAAACAAAAGACACAATTGCAAGAGAGCTGGTTCTAATTAAAAACGAAATTGCAAGAAGACGGGATGTAAACAAAGATACAAAAATAATAAAACACAATCTAATTAGGGCGCAAGCACCATGTAACAAGGAGTCTGTTGAAATTGCTGTGATTATTAGGGCCCGAGCACCTCTTGGAATTGCTCTGTTTCTTCTTCTTGTTCTTTTTCTTTTTCTGCAAAATTATGAACATTTTTGAGGGCCTAAACGTGCTCGAAAACTCATGAAACTTTGCACACACACCAGAAGTTGAGAATATGTACATCTGATATAGGTTTCAGAAGTGGTGTGTGCCCCTCCCACTACAGAACCATTTTATCCACAAGGTTTCTACTTGTGGGAGTTTCTCCACTTCGGGAGAGCATCAGCGCCGTGGATCATTTCATATAGTTACCAGCTAATATAAACATTAAAGACTTGTAAAATAATTTTTGAGTGTTTGAAATAACTAAATCCGATGTAGATTACAATCAACAAAGCAGAAATATGCAATGCAAAAGACTATGCATGCATTACCATGGAAAAAAATATGACTGCCTGAATAAAGTGATGTATTTATTTATTTACTTATTTTATCTGTAAAGGAGCCTTCTCTCTTTATACCTTATGTTCATATTTAGCTCTGCGTATGTTATAAATCAATAACCTAGTTTTTGTTCAGGAGCTTTCTCTGTTTTTTTAAATGAAAATATAACAATTTATTGGGACTGGAGAGACTGCTCTACACTTTCTTTGACTACAAATAAACAGGAACAGACTGAATAATAAGCTGTGTGTGTCTTTTTTTTTGTTAAATAATGGGAAATACCAATTTATGTCTGTGTGAATAATTATCAGTCCAGACACAAACTAATCAATTAAGCATTTGTTATTGTAAAACTGGTAAAACACTTTGGTTTTAAATCTTTCAGAAAACATGCAAACAAACAGCCACTTTTATCATGTTCATTTAGTGATCTTGCTAGTTCCAGTGATTTATTTCTGATCACTTTTCTTTGTTGGTGAAATGATGGGCTTTGTTCTTGTTGTTCCAGGTCCAAAGCTATTAGCGCCACCTACTAAAAGAATTTACTCGCACTGGCCCCTCAGTGGAAACGACCTGAAAAACACTTAGCCTCTTTGCTAATTAGCACACAAAATACCATTGGTATACTCCTTCCACCATCTGTACTGAGAACTGTACCCAAGTTCTTTTTTACAGTGGCACCCCTGGAAACAGATGGATTACAATGTGATTTTTCTAAAACAAAGTGTCTGACAAAACATTAAGGCAAACAAACGGACACTAAATACTACACAAATGAAGAAGTCTAAGTTGTTATAGAAATGGAAGCTTTAGCTTAAGTTCTGCCAGGAAGACTCAATTACTTCGTCACTAATTACCTTCATCATTATCCAATCACATCTTTATACTTTGGTATAAAAGATCGTACTTACACATGTTTGAATTCGCAGATGCCAACGTGATAAACTCCACCCTCCCCACCACCACCAGGATGGTCCTGTCCTTACCTTCCAGGGGGGTCGGCTGCGCCCCTGCCTTCATCTTCAGGCAGGAAATGCAGGTCAGCTGCCCTCGGATTACGAACCATGGACGGGGCCTTCTGTAACAGATTAAAAATCTATTAAATTGTAAATTTAGTTTCCCAGCCACACCAACACAGAGAGAAAGACACAAAAAATCTCAAATGGCGTTTTATTTCATTAAAAGCTAAGCTTTAAAAAAAAAAATATATATCCAAATCTTGTTCAATATTCTGCCCAGGGTAATACCAATGTCCGGTCTGAAATCAGGCCAGTGATTCCCCTGCCACTGGCAAAAAAAAGTCAGTTTCAGTAGGATCTCAAATGACAGGCTTCAACCAAATCCAGGACCAGGATCTCCACAGCGCCGCCCCGCATCTGTCAGTGGGAAATCGGAAAAGTCAATGGGTAGTTTGCACATAGCCCACAACTGCCAAAACTCAGATGAATGGAATAACCACTTTCCTTTCCTATACTTCAAATGGTCACATCAGCAATACTATCGCGTCTGCCACTCTGCCGTCGGCTCCCCCGAATCTGTCACCTTTACAGATATAAACAACTAAGAACGACTTCTTTAACCCAATGTTAAGCAAACACACACGCGCGCATCAGTGTGGGAAAAAGAAAGAATCACTTCCCTTTAATCGGGGGTTCGTGAGCGTTGACACTCTAGAATCCGAGGTTCTTTTGTACCAGTGTACAGGAGATCCAGTCAACAACAACACAGAGGGGCGAGAAGATCAGCGAGCGCCCATCCGCTTCAGTACACGGCTCGTTCCTCCGTTCAGAGCGTTTTCTCGGTAAGCGATCTGGCTCCCTTTTTATCGGAATGACTTGATCAGCTGGCAAATTAGATCGCTGATATAAACGGGGTTCTACAGGTGTGTCAATTAGTGTTTGTTGTTGCAGTTTGTGAAGGAGGAAAAACAGCACCAAAAATCCAAAACACCACAGCAAACAAGAGAAAAACCACAGCACACCATACAATTAATCCACAACAAACATAAAAAAATACACATTGCTATAACAACATAAATTTCCACAAAATAAGGTTAACCCTCAATCACACTGCTCCACTTGTTTTATAATATATGACACTTCCGCCAAAGAAATTTATAATTATGCTTGCTGAGTTGTCAATAAATATATGCTTTGTACGTTTTATCTCCCGAGTCTTTCTGGTAGAAATTAACTCCACCATGTTTGACATAAATTTATTATTGATTAAATATAGTTCTGCCTTTAAGTGCGTGTGTTACAGTCAACTGCCGTAAAAATGCAGTTTTCTGCAAGAGCATCAGTGACATAATCCACTAGCACAGTGTCAAGGCCATTGCACACTGATTCCAAAATGTTCTGCATTTTTTTATCTTCGTAGCAAACATTTTGAGGTGTTTTGACAATTCAAAGCCACTGTACAAGCGAACGCCAAAATCCAGAATGGCATCTGACAAGTTCATCTCCTTCATTTCGCAGCACTAAGTAATGTAATGTACTCTAAATGTACATATAAGGAACAGCTGGAGGACCAATTTGCAACTTATTAGGTCAATTGGGAACATGATTGGGTATAAAAAGAGTCTCTCAGAAGTCAAGATGGGCAGAAGATCACCAATTCCACCAATGCTGCGGTGAAAAATAGTGGAGCAATACCAGAAAGGAGTTTTCAATGAAAAATTTAAAAGAGTTTGAAGTTATCATCATCTACAGTGCATGATATCATCCAAAGATTCAGAGAATCTGTAACCCTGCTCCTGGCGATCGACTGTCCTGCAAAGTTTAGCTCCAATCCTAATCAAACACATCTGAAGCAACTAATTAAGGTCTTCAGGCTCACTTAAAAATTAAAGGCAGGTCTGTTTGATTAGGGTTGGAGCCAAACTTTGCAGGACAGTCGATCGCCAGGAGCAGGGTTGGGCACCCCTGACATACAGGAATGCTACTTTAATGGAAATCACAACATGGGCTCAGGAATACTTCCAGAAAACATTGTCGGTGAACACAATCCACCGTTGCCGGATAAAACTCTATAGGTCAAAAAAGAAGCCATATCTAAACATAATCCAGAAGCGCAGGAGTTTTCTCTAGGCCCAGGCTCATTTAAAATGGACTGTGGCAAAGTGGAAAACTTTTCTGTGGTCAGACAAATCAAAATGTGAAGTTCTTTTTGGAAAACTGGGACGCCATGTCATCCGGACTAAAGAGGACAAGGACAACCCAAGTTGTTATTAGCACTCAGTTCAGAAGCCTGCATCTCTGATGGTATGGGGTTGCATGAGTGCGTGTGGCATGGGCAGCTTACACATCTGGAAAGACACCATCAATGCTGAAAGGTATATCCAAGTTCTAGAACAACATATGCTCCCATCCAAACGTCATCTCTTTCAGGGAAGGCCTTTCATTTTCCAACATTCAAGTTTATTTGTATAGCGCTTTTTACAATACGAATCGTTACAAAGCAAAGCATGACAATGCCAGACCACATACTGCAATAATTACAACATCATGGCTGCGTAGAAGAAGGATCCGGGTACTGAAATGGCCTGCCTGCAGTCCAGATCTTTCACCTGTGACCTAGGCTTGGTGGTTGTTATTAAATAGTTGACCAAATTGACTACGCCACCCACAAATTCTAGGACATGGGACCCTAACAATGATCTAATCTCTTTTTTGTTTTTCTTTGAATCACACAGGTGGTTCAAATAAATGAACTAGAAGCCAGAGTACAAAAAAGGGTTGCTTTATTTTCTAGAATGAGCAAGATTGTATCTTCTCTTAAGAGGAGAAGGACTTGGTAAAACCATCCATGACACAAAAAAACCAATAGAAAAATAAACTAATTACAACGATTAAACACCACTCTGAATGGATTTAAAATAAACTAAATTAATTTCCAAAAGAAATAACACTCCAAACAGATCGAAATCTAACATAATACAATAAGAGAAACCAATCATTAGACTAATATTCACATTAATTAAACAGAGAAATCATACTTTAAACCAAAAGAAAACATAAGAATGGCACTCAAAATAACACCAAATCAACCTAGAATACTAAAATGGGAAATATACCACATGGGAGGAAGAAGAAAAAACAAACCCAAAAGTCAAACCCAATCAAAAAAATAAAAATAAAATAAAAATCAAACCCAAAGAAAAATCAAACCCAATCAAACCATTATACGTAAAACACACAAATCAAACAAGGCCTCCCAATACAGCACTATACCATTTAAATAAGACAGGCAGATCCCGCAAAATGAATGCCACAAATAAAAAAACAACCAAATCCCAAGTTCGGTTGGGAATAAAACGATGGCCACTTGCCAAGGAAGTTTTTGACGTCCTGTAATTAAAACCATTTAAATTTTATTACACACCACATTCTACATTTGACAATCAAGAAAATACTCACGTTGTTAATACACTAATGCTCCTTTAATGGGTACTTAACATGTATAAGTCTTTAAAAAAATGAACTTGATCATTACTTACATCCAGTGGCCGTAACAAAGCGCAAAATGACAAGCGCACTCTGCTCTCACCTCGATTATTGAAACCAGAACAATCCTAAAACACATTTACCATGGTGAACGCAAATCTTACTACCAGGCATCTCCTTTACGATAAACATGATTAAAACAACCGGTTTACTCACTCCGAATTGTCGGACACAATGGGTCAAGCTGTTCTTTCAACGCGCCAGCAGAGGAAGAAACACAAACTCGCTCACCAAGCGTAGAACGAGAGCAAACGCTGTTTCCTTGACGCCCGCGAGACTTTATTCGCCACCTACCCATTACGTCATCTACCCACCTAACAGCACAACATACTCAATCCGGTTACACACCCATAGAAAACATTTGGTGCATCATAAAGAGGAAGATGCGACAAAGAAGACCTAAGACAGTTGAGCAACTAGAAGCCTGTATTAGACAAGAATGAGACAACATTCCTATTCCTAAACTTGAGCAACTTGTCTCCTCAGTCCCCAGACGTTTGCAGACTGTTATAAAAGAAGAGGAGGGGCCACACAGTGGTATACATGGCCTTGTCCCAACTTTTTTTTTTGATGTTTTGATGGCATGAAATTTTTTTTAGTTTAACCCTTTCGAGTCGATTAACGCATATATGCGTTTTGAGTCATTTTCTCCTGATAACCCGAAAAGAACTTAAATTACACTGTCAGTTTTAATCGTACAGATAAGAGCAATACATCAATCGAATCTGTATTTGAAATGGATGCAGTCATGAGTCACCACCACCAGTTTTGAAAATGAACTCCTTTTCCCATTTTTAAATTTTGAAAGTTTGATGCAGTGTTTTTGAGTCAGTCAATCAACCAGTCTGGTGAAACACCTCTACACAAATTTACCACTTTAAGAGAAAGAACAAGTAGATACAATCAAGCACACACAGAATTAAACCCTTGGTTTTAAAGTGCCATAAAGCATGTAAACAGACAGCAGATATTCAAACATTTACCATTTACAAAGTAAATACACTAATTTTTAATTTTAATTTTTTATTATTACATTTAACACATGGTTTATATATATATATATATATATAACTGTCACACCCAAAAATGTAACCCATTAAACAAACCAATAATGTTCAAATAAATTCTTATGTGTTTTTGCCCCTGTGACCCAATTTCTGTCTCCCATGTCTGGTTAATTTAATTCCAGGTGAGTCTAGTTTCTTCTTCATGTGTTCCATGTCCCCATTAATTTAGTGATTCCTCTCACCCATGTTTCTCCAATTATATTTTGTATAAAAGTCCTAGTCCTTTCAGTCCGTGTTTGTCGGGTCAACAAGTCCATACGTGTGTCTTTCTCCTGTGCTCTGTGTTGGATATACCCCTGTGTTGGATTAAATATATATATATATATATATATATATATATATATATATATATATATATATATATATATATATATATATATATTATTGTTAAAGATACAACCATCTTTCCCTAGGCTTGTAAGTAATAAATATTTCTGCAGTAATAATGATACAAAAATAAGTCACAGGTGCACAAACACCTCTTAGTATCAGTAACTCCACAACCCTATCTAGTAGTTTTCTGCAGTGGTTGCGATGTCGGTAACACTTTATAATAATTGCACGCTATGAATCATTAGTTAAGCATCAGTAAATAGTTCATTCATCATTCATAAAGCATTGTCCCAACATTAACAGACATTAGTAAATGGTTTATAAATAGTTATTATTCTTCATTTATAAGCATGTATATAATGTGCTTAATAATTGTAGTTTCATTCTTCATTAATGATCAATTTATAATTTCTAAATTAAGTTTAATTTACAAACCAGTTAGGAGTTGTCAGTTGTTCATGAGATTATTTAGAAAGTGTAAATGATTAATAAACTATTTGAATGTGCTTATCTATTTATACATTTTATTTTTCAGGCATATAGTAACAATTACTCAGTGCTTTAATAAAAGCTTTATTAACATGTATTCTTACTTTAAATCATGATTATTTCAGGTAGTTATAAAACATTTACTATTTGTCAGTTAATTATTTTGTTAGTTCATCTAAATTGAGGACTATTTATGACTTGTAAAGCATTTACAAATGACATTTAAAGGCTCAGTTAACAGAAACAAGAAAATAAACAACACAAAGGGATAAAGAAAATATTAATATTTACCTTCACAAACAATTTGCAACGGAAGTCGCAGCACAAGTGTGTTTGCTGGTTTGAGTCCGCAGTCGCATTTTCCCATCCAACGCCAGCCATTTAATTAGCAATTGCGTTTGCGCTCATTTTTGCGCCCATGGGCGTACTGGTCTAAAAAAGAGGTGAGTTCAGGCGCATCGCTGGCTCATTGCTATTTCAAGGAGATAAAAAATAGACTGCACCATAGACCAGCTCAATCCTGATCTAAAGTCTGGCGCAATGTTTTTTTATGTTGTTATTTAAAGAGCATACAGGTTGCTTATTAAACACTTGGATGCACCTAATTAATTAAATAATTAATTGTATTAATGCAGTAATTGTTACTACAGTATATCCCTGAATAATAAGATGTATAAATTAGGGCAGGGACAATAAATAGATTCGTGGATTGTTTCTTAGATTTTCAGAATGCATCGTGATTCCTCTGGAATCGATTCTGAGCTTACATTTTAACAGTAGATGGCGCTCTACTCTAGTTTTTATCTGCATACTCAAATGCTCGTGAAGAAGAGTGCCTAAGTAGTGTTGTATGTTCGGCTGAGTCATGCAAGAAGCTAAAGATTACTGTTTGTAAAGATTTAAATCAATATTTTTCTTAGACAGGTGTCTATGTTGGGCTGTCAAGATTAAAAATAGTTTATTCAGATTAATTACATGATCTTCAGACTCATGGACTGTTTGTAGTGTTGTCTTCCTCATGTCCTCTGTTTGACCTAGTTTCTGTCTCTGTCTGATTTTTGTCATTTGTTTCAGTTATGTGTCATTAATTACTATCATCAGCCTTCCTATTAAAGTTATTTAATGGGGTGTATTACGTCTCTACATGTGATCCTGCCTGTCTGAACTGTGTTACCCTTAGAGTAGTTTATTAAAGACTATTTGCATTGTTCATTGTCTTCTTTGTGCATTTCATTTACTGTAGCTGGACAGAAGATCAGAACCTACAAAGTGATAAGCACACAGCGCCTTTGGAGCCAGGATTTGAGGAATTTTGCTCCTCTTTCAACAATGAGAGGCTAAGTTCCTGTTCAATATTGGGGCAAACTGCCATTCCCCCGTTAACCTCCACATCCCTCCACAAGATTGAACAGGAGGGAGGCAATCGTCCAGTGTATGATATATTTAGATATATTACAGACCAAAACAGTTTGGTTAATAACATTCTTTGAAAGATATTTTTTAATGTTCTGTAAAAGAACATTTATTTCAGCTTACGAAGACATGAGGGTGCATAAATGTAAATAATTGTAGGTCTAGGGCAGGGCAGTTGAGAGTTAACTGCATTCATTTAATTTGTTATAGAAAAATTATACAAATAAATTAAAGTCATCAGCACTCAGAACCTCAATACATCAGAACAGCTGCAGGTATACATTTTTAGAAAGAAAAAAAAACATCTTTTCATTTCAGCTTTCCTAAATAATTCTCCCCGGGAACATATTCGAGTACATATTTGGATATGAAAATTGAGTTAATGGAGTCAAACATCTCCAAGTCTCAGGAGAAACAGAAGCAAGCATATGCAAAAATAGTATAAAAGAAGTACCAATATATGCTACTGTTTATCATGTTGGAGATGAGGTGCTTAACTTTAACATTGGGAAACAGTGTGTCATGATTCTGCCCTCGTGTCCTTGATTTTTCCCTAGTCTTGAGGCAGGATCATGACAGACCCGTGTTTTGTGTACAAGCACATGGCCTTGTCTTTGGGCCATGTGCTTGTGTTGTCTCGTTCCCTTGCCCCGCCCCCCTTGTTATCCTAGTCTTGTCGTGATTGTCCTATCTGTGTCACCTGTCGTGTCTTAATTGTTCCCCCTATTTAGATCTCCTAGTGTGCTCTGTCTTTCGTCGGTTCATTGTGATTGTACCTCATATGTGATTGTTCCACTGAGATTGTGCCACACTGTGAGTGTCCACCTTCATGTGAGTGTCCACCTTCATGTGAGTGTCCACCTTCATGTGAGTGTCCACCTTCATGTGAGTGTCCACCTTCATGTGAGTGTCCACCTTCATGTGAGTGTCCACCTTCATGTGAGTGTCCACCTTCATGTGAGTGTCCACCTTCATGTGAGTGTCCGTTTATAGTTAGTATTTAGAGTCCTTGTTTATCTTGTCAGCCCAGTCCTGTTTAGTTATTTAGTCTTTACCTTAGTCAGTGTTTTCCCCCTCGTGGGTTTTGTTTTCCCCTTTTTGTAAATAAACCCTCTGTGTAACCTGATTCCTGTCTGCACTTAAGTTCCTCCTTTGCCAAACCCTGACACAGTGAAGGAAGAGAGGAAGAATTGAGTCAAATTTTACCGGACATTATGCCATTCAGTCAATGTGTGACAAGCTTGTTACACTGTATTTGTTCTTCAAAGTAACGCCTTCAGAATCAGACAATGTAAGCCACATCAAACCATACAGAAGAAGCAAAACTGATGATGGTCCAGTCCCCAGGCAGGATATACACAAGATCCCAGAAGAGAACATGACCAGCACGTGGAAGCTGTAGCCCACCCTCTTTTACCTTTGAAGAGGATTTGGAAAGCATGACTGAAGACGTTTCTATGCCACACAGGCCTTCAGTTATTCAGAGCCATGATGACATGAACAAGGTAAAAGCAAAATCACTACCTGCATAAATTCTATATTTTGTGCAGTTTATTCAGGAAGTTTTTATTATGCCATTGTTTTAATTAAACAATCATTAAAGACTTATGCCAACTTTACATTTAAACTACATGTAATATGACTGTGTAACAAATGTCTGTGACGATAACCCCCTTACCGAATTAATGAGATGCTGACCGCAGTGTTGAGGTCATCACTGCCATCAGCGCACTTTGTTTGCAAGGTATTTGCAGGAGGAAGCTAGGTCTGCATGACTGCGGGATATGACCTGATTTCTTGCGACGCAGGATTAAATTCACGAATATGAAGATGTGCTTTCCTTGAGGGACATTCAACTTAGCTGTAAACTCACCATTTTCCAGTCCAAGAAACCCACGTCAGGCAAATCTGACTCGGGACATTCTTCTCAGGGATGTTTAAAAGTGATTTAATTTCGCAATGGCTACAAACCAATGGTTTTATTCATATTTTGCTTATAATTTTTTTTCTTTCTCTGCCGCACTGTTTTGACAGTAAAATGCCAGATTAATTTTGTATTTTGATAAGACAATAAAAATAACAAATAGGCTACAATTTTTTTTTTTATCATTATTTTTCTCTCTCTCTCTCTCTCTCTAGTGGAAATTTAAGTGTGAGATTCTGGAAATGAGATCTACATTTAGCGGGAGCAGTCGGGTCAGAAATAAATTTATTCTGAGCAGACAGTGGGTGAACAAAGAGTGAATATATAGCGGGAGCAGGTGGATGCGGACCGGGTGGGTGCGGATGCCAAATATAATCTTGTATAGACTAGACTATAGTCTAGCCTTATGTTTCCCATATGAGAAAAAAAGCCTCTTTTATGTTGCACTTTAAGAAAAAATGGTTGTTATTATAAATGTAGCCTAATAGTTAAATAATATTAATGATAATTTGCTGTTACATAAGATTAAGTATTCAAAGTTTTAACAATTTGCGTTTGGACGAGTGCGTTTATATTCACAGAAAAACAATGTCTAAAGAAATAGGAATCACCAGAACTAAGCAATGTTGGGGCAAGTCGAGCTCAGCTTGTTCAGTTCTGCAGCTTTCTCAGACTGTTATTCTTTAAAATAATTTATTCTACAAAGAATGTGTTACAAATGATAACAAAGACTGTTCCATAATCCCTATTAAATTCAAAAGATTTCGAAAAAACAACAGTTATAAAAATAAATATTATTTTATTTTAATACAGTTAATATAATCTGCTGTTTTATTAAGAAGAAAACTTTATTATTATTCATTTCCATGTTCATTTACAAGCTAGTCATTGGGGGGGCTAGGATGAACCGCCAAACCACAAGATTTGTTGCTTCTTCGCTGTGGTAAGAAAAAAATCCCATACCGTCATAGCCCTTGTAACAAATAACGAACTTGAATCTTGAAGGATCCATGAAGTTCATCATTGAATGTAAAGGAACAAGTATAAGAACGAGGTTGTAGTTACTGATTTGTGTATCAAGTTTGACTCATTGGTCATGGTTTATTCGGCCTACTTAAGTTTACTGATTGCATGAAGGGGCTCAGCCTGTTCAAACTGTTTGTTATCCTTTTGGCTATTGTGTTTTTCATATGACTATATTGCCAAAAGTAGGTGGATACCCTCTGTAATTGATGGAGTTGGCCAGGCATGTTCATTAATGAGAGATCTTGATGCTACAGCATGCACTGAAATCAAAAGAATTGTGTACATCCAGTTTTGTTGGACCAACTAGTTATGAGTTTAAAAGAAAATGTTAAACAAGCACATATGGGTATGTCTTTCAACATATTGTAGAAACTTTATAATTTTTAAAATTAAGGATTGTGGCCTAATTTTTTATGATCCTTTTATTTTGCTATCATTATTAATATTTCTGATTCTGCTAGGTGTAATGTATATGTAAATATTTGACCAAAACTGTACTTATTTCATGTAAATAGCCATTTTTTAAGATCCTAACCTATGAAAGATGCAAACAAAACAATACACAAACTGTCACCTTGGAAAACATATGTGACAATCAGTTTCAGTACATGCCCATTCCATGTACAGATGACTGGATGAAAATTGCAGATGTATTTAGGAAAAGGAGTAGCTCCCAAACTGCATTGGAGCTCTAGATGATAACCTTGTCATACAGGTGCCATGAAGCTCTGGATCCACTGTTTATAACTTAAGGTGACCAGACATGCCACTTCCCGGGAATACGTTCTGCACAGGATTTCTAAATCACCTAAAATAACCAGACCAGAAAATATTACTAATGGATTATTTCACCACCACAGGAAATCCTGACTTATCTGTTCTAGTTGTCCATTACATTACCTGGGGTTGAGGTGTGTGTTGGTAGTACTAAAAAACACTCCTAAATGTATGCCTTGTCCCTGAAAAGGAATATCTGAATTTGAAATACCTAAAAATCAGTAGCATCCATATGCATATTGCATTCAGAAAAAAACAATAAAATAAGCCACCTCTGTTTTTATGAATGAATGGCTTATTAATTTCTAAGGTGAAATCAGTATTCCTCAGCAGGATTGAAGGTATTTGGAATTTACTTTTTTTTTTTTTTTGTCTACCTTCCACCTGGATACACTGACTGGGAGGATGAGAACCATCAGCTCCACGATGGGACATGGAGACAAGAGAGAACCCTGCAGTCAGTTAACATGGGAGAAGGGGAAAATCAACAAAGAGCAACGTGACCATCTTAAAGAATACTTTGTCTCCCCAGCTGACTGTGTACCATGGCAAGATCAGTATGTGTAATGGATAAACTAAAAAACAACAACAACACTTCATTGTCTATGTTTTCATTATTATTTTTATTATTTTGTTAATAGCAGCATTTTTTTAAATAGCAACATTGTATATATATAAAAAAACGTTACAAAACATTTTGAACAAGTGAAACATCTGTTTCTTTCTGTGTTGCCCACAGCATTTTTGAACAGTACTCTAGCTAAAATAATGGCAAAAAATTATACAACTACAGCTCTTGTAGCTGATTGCACCCTGTATCATCTAGCTGATGCATTAATGTGTAATTTGGCTGGGATATTAAGGGGTGTGGGGGTGCAGATGGTGGATTAGGAATGTATGTAGGATGGGGAGAAAAGTAATTTCCAGACATGGGGAAGCCTGGATGAGTTTGCATAGGATGCACAGAAATTTCACTTTCTTGAGCATCATAAATCTGAGACATTATGGCTCTTTTTAACCTCAGTACTAGGGCGGGATTTTTATTTCGGCCAAGTTCCTCCCCAACCTGTTTCCCAAAGGAGTTCCAACCTTTTTCCTCTCTATTAGAATTGCATTCTGCAACCTTATTGCGTATTTCAAGTTTTTGTTGCTCTATGTTGTTATTTTTCTGAAGCCTGTACTTGGCCCGACGTGATGATTTCTAAAGGCAGGTGGTCAAGAGGCAGGTTGTTCCTTTTCACAAGTGTTTGTGTGTCACAAGAACTCTGCTCTGAACCAGGTGACAGACCATGTGAATGACCATATGTCATTTTCCATATCACTGTCTGCTACTGCACTGTCTTCAAGCTGTAAAAGATGCAACAATTAAAATGTAAATCAGGAAAATGACAACTGCCATCCCTGTTCCCACTATCTTCTTAAATTATCCTACCCTGTCCTCCTGTTACCCTCATCTATATATATTTATCCCTTGCATTTTTCTCTCTCTCTAGTAAGTCTACTTACTTCCAAACTTCTTTGACAGAGTTTTCTGAAGGGACAGCAATGACTGTTAATGTAAACATGATCGCTCATGATTAGCCTGTGTGTGACATCGCTTTTTGTTGACTTCAAAACTCATTAGCAACTCTAAAACGAGTCAGATAGGAAGCTTTAATTGAACGCCGTTAATTTTAGCTTATAAAAACATAATCTTTGGCAGTATTCAGTGCATATGAATGCGCAGGACTCATTTGCTGTAGAAGCGCGGACTCAAAAAGCCTACCGGAAGCATTCACTCAGATGAGAGTGCAAAAACACGGCACAAAAATGAATGAAACAAATCGCTGCAGCTTAAGACAAGCTATTTTAAAAGTAACTGCTGAACATGATATTGAGCAAACCACTTAACTCTTTACAAAATTAAAATAAGATTACCATCGTATAAAAAAATACAATAAATAAATAAAAAAATCCAAAACCCAGGAGTCGGGAGCTGGGCTGCTACGGTAGGTGCTGCTGTCCTGTAAGAAATAAAAATCTTTTTGTACATCAATAGTTGTACTACAAAGACAATGCTTGAAATACAGTTAGTGTAAAAAAAGAACATTCTATACCTCTCCGGCATGATGAGCTGGGGGCATCGACCATCAGTCCTGCCTGTGGCTTCGGTGGCTGCACAGCTCTCTCCTGGAGCCTTATGACATACCTGCAGATATGCATTAGAGGGATAAATGAAGGCATGATGTCCATCGTGGCCTGTTGTGAAACCCAACCGTATCCGTGTGAAACGCTACAATACTTACTTTTGTCATAGCTTTTGCACATCAGCTCTTGGGTTGCTAAGAGAGACACCTGAAGCTCCCAGGAAGAACCGGCCCCTGTTGTCTCTCTCTGGAGTTCGGGCCTTTAAATATTCTGTCTAGATATGAACAAAGTAGCAGTCCAACCAATAAAGCAAAGATTTACACATATTTTAGTAGTGTTCTCTGTCACAAGACTGTTAATGAACTGATAGTGTGTTGTGTAGTGTGATCCTCTTAAATGTTCTTCTTTTCTGCTTCCCTCAATAGCTTCTTTGGACAGCAACATACAATACCTCCAGTTGCTCCAAAGTTGCTCCAAAGGCTGTTGAAGTTTCAATCCGCTGGACAACTTCTTCCTCTGGTTGGTCTTCAATATACTCAGTATACTGACTTCAGTTCTGTGCTCTTCCACTTGAGGAGTTGGTCGTGGTCATGGGGGTGATGGGGCAGCAGAGACAGTGACTTTATAAAGCACAGATTCATGGAATTGCCACACTTGTGGGTGGCGGATCAACAACAGATTGGACAAAACCCCTAACTGTTGAAAGTGCTTCTGAACGAGATAAGATAAATAAGCACATGCTCCTTTTGCATGCCACGTGGAAGGCACTCTAGACACCGTTCTAGCCATGGCATGCCATGCTCTGTACTTCTTGACGTTACATGAGAACACCAGCTCCATTTCCTCAATTTGAGTTCCGATGTTGCCTCGATATGAAGCAGCGAGTGATGTAGCAAAGGGGGCCTGGTGGAGCTCTACAAAGTACTTCTTATTCCTCTTGGCTTTGTAGTGTCACTTTTCATCCAAATATCAATATATAAAATGTTAGTGACTCCCTCCAGCACTTTGTCATTGTACTATAAATTATGCCCCCAAAAGATTACAGGTGCGCATCACAGCACGCATCATGATCCATCATGAGAGAGCACCAGAATTAAAATAAACAATATTTCGTGTATCTTTCACTTTTTTTCAGTTCTCATTCTGTTTGACACTGTATGCTACAAAACCATGCGTTTTTTTTTTTAGCAGACTGCAAGAGAGGGGCATAACATGAAGTAGGGGACGTAAATTGAAGTAGTCCAAATTACACAGAACCATGCGAGATGTAGAAACAAGATATTGTTGACAAGATGGCAGCTTGTAATGTGGCAACAGAGAGAATAATTTTCCCAGAGATTAAAGTTTAAATGTAAGTTTATAAGTCAGTTTCATGTTGTGTATTATTGATTCTGGAGCTGATAATCTATTAAAACTATATCTTCCTCGCTTTGCGTTGTTAAGTAAGCAATATATTTAAGTTCTTACGGGCAACATTTGGCGGTTAAAAGAACAAAATTAGCTGGGTATGTTATAGATGTATACTGTTAAAGCACCCCCGCAAGTAGATAACCCCAATTTCTGAAGGCCCGAACTACAAATGCCAGATCTGCAGCAAAATAGGAGAGTATGCATATGTTGTGGCACATATGCAAACCCACGAAAAGACAGCTGTTAAACATGGAGGTATTTGTTATGTTAGATAAATGTTGTAGATCTTGTAAAATGTACAAATTGTTCACTAGTGTAAGGTCCAGGCACTCGGCCCAAGGAAGGTATCCGGTGCTGGATGAAGGCTTCCTGCGTGTTCTGTCTTTCAGCGCGTAAAGTTATTCAGTTTAGGTTAAGCTCAAATCTGACTCCATTTTATTATTTAATCTGACTCCATTTTCTTATCTAATCTGACTACATTTTAGTATGACCTCGAATTTAGGTTGAAAGGCAAATTGGTTGTTTGTTGGTCTCTAATTATTATTGTTATTCTTCTGAGATTTGATTATTCTAATTTAACTCTTTACTTTATTTTACTCGTTCATTAGGAATCTATGTTGCTCAGGGTGCCCCACGACGGCCGTTCTTCTACGTGTGCCCCACGATCACAAACTCGCCAGTCTCAACAGTAGTCAGAGGTTTATGTCTAATCCATTTAGTCCCCCTCAGCTACCCATGTACAACTTAGTTAAAGCTCAAAACAATAATCAGCGGTTCTGCTAGCACTATCTGTCTAGCCCCCCCGACAGTAATATAACTTCGTACAACTTAATTAAAGCTGAGACAATAACCAGCAGTTATGACCAGTTCTTTTACTAGCCCCCCATAGTTAATGCAACTGAGTACAACTTAACTAAAGTCAAGCGGTTTAGCCAGAAATCTAAAACCTCACCTGATGCGCCCCATGCTCCATCTAGTCTGAGTTTTAGTATGCACTTAACCCTGGACGCAGATTTGCGGAAACATAGCCTTCACTTAATCTCCTTGAGAAAATAGTTTCAGAGTCAGTCAGAGTAAATCAAATGTAACAATTTATTATCAGTCAGGTAAGGATTATGCCAATTACATAGCCAATTCATAGATATCAAATCAATACTAGACACCAAATTCTCAAAGATGAATCTAATAGTAAAAGATGCATACCTGACTTTTAGAAAATACATAGTAGGAAGTGTGTGGACACACTTCATGCTATGGGCTCATTCCAGCTACAGAAGGCGCTGATCCTTTTGCTGCAATCGTTTAAATACCTCAGACCAACACAAACATCCCCCGAGATGAAGACAGAAACTAACAATTGGAATTTGCATTAGGTCAGGTCCCAGACCAGGGTAGTTTACACCTCAATGGGAACAGGAGGTAATTTACATGGAGGACCCTAGGAAGGGGCACTCCCTCCCATTACAGATATACAGAATATCTCTTAATTCTTAGAAAATGAATTATCTTTTAATCTACTTTTGTAAGACAGACACCATTGTACCAGTTGCACTGAGACAATTCAAATGACACCAAACATGACTGTAAATATCACTTGCATTAATATATACCATTATATTCTACTATTGACCATTCTGAGTGAGCTATGTGAAGGGAAGGAATGGAATGAGTAGGAACTGTTGCATATGTGAGAGAGGCGTTTCCTGCATTTTCTCTCAGTGAGATGTGAGAACAGATGTCTGTATTGTTAATGCACTGTGTGTCCTTAGTATATCTCAGAAGATCAAAGTGTCTGAAGTTTCTGTAATTCTTACACTAGTAATGTTAAGCTATTTATTTCAATGTTAACTTCTGTACACTTTTAATTCTGAACATTGCATCATAATAAAGAATGTATCTGTATTTTATATACCTGAATTTCTCTTTGTTTGTAGGGTAAAAAATGTACAGATGCCACAGTGTTTATTCCAAAAGCCATCATTATCACTGCTGTTATTGTGCAAGGATTATAACTCGTCAAAATGTGTTTTTGAACCATGTGCAGAAATGTGCATTAACTGAAGTGTCCTTGTGTTTCTACACCATCCAGCATCTGTGCACCCTCTGGCATCTCTGCACCCTCCAATGTAGCTTCCTATCCAACTCCAGACCACACCACCTGCTCGAGTTACCCAAATATAATTAGGTCAAAGCCCCAAAAAACTACATGCACATACTGTAATTTGACTGTAAACAAAAAAAAAGAAACAAATTCAAAAACATCACTCATCAGCAAATACAAATGTAACGGCTAATCACCATCTTCCATCCCAATGCATATACCTTACTTATGGGGTTTCAGTGCATCCATTTGAAGTTATTATCATCCTGTCCTATGTTGTCCAAACCAGACATCATCATTAAGGAAGAAGTTCTGTCAGATGCAGTAAGAAAAAAGTGGATTTCTGACAACACATAGAAAATGTGTCCTGCAAGGAAGCAAAAAGCAGAGACTGAGAGCTACCCACTGATTAAAGAGGTTCTATTTGGCAGTGGAAAAAACAACTCAGAATGTGGAAAAGTTATCAGTAACTTACAGTTTTAAGTTTTGTTAATTCATCATTAACCAGACTTACATTTTGTTGGGGTGTATGTAGAACATCATATATTTTTCATAAAATTAAATAACACATGGAAGCCAAGAATGCTGAGGAAGGTTACGTTTTAATAGATTATCAGCTCCAGAATCAATAACGCACAACATAAAACTGATATACGGACTTAAATTTTAACTATTGTCTTGGAAAAAATTATCACCGTTGTTTTAATATGAGCTGCCATCTTGCCAATATCATCTCGTTTCTACGTCTCACCTGATTCTGTGTGATTTTGGACAACTTCAAGTTATGCCCCCTTCTTCAAGTTATGCCCCTCTCTTGCAGTCTGCAGAGATACATGCTTGTTTTTTTTTTTACAAACAAGACGCAATTTTTTTGAGTGTAAGATATTCCACAACAGATCAAACAATAACTATCCCTGAAGAAATATGGATTTATAAAAGGATTTTTGCACAGGTTCTGCTGTACGCATGGTATAAATCTGAAAACTTTTGTGCATATGCTAAATCTAGCTTTTGTGCACGTACACTTTTAGGTTTAGGAAATTTATGGAAAGTTTTATATATGAGGCTACAGGATTTTAACCAACCCACTTCCAATATTGGAAATCATGCAAAAAAAAAAAAAAACGTAACAATATCATGCATTGGCTTCTTTTTTAAATATCTTTAGTTTAATTTCCTTGGAAACAACACACACAATCAGCCCTTTTCTAACAATCACAACAAAAACACAAAGCATAAACCGCAGGTGCACTCAGGGCGTGTCCAAATCCACTTTTGCTATTTTAACAATGGAAAAATGGTTGGCGTTCCCGGGCGCATGGTCTAAACGGGTTGTACATATATATATATTTATTTATTTAGCGTACAAAATAAATCTTATGCATTGCAATCCTTTAATTTTTCATATTTGCCATGTTTGTGTGCTGCTGTACGTCCCTGTGTTTAATAAGCAGTGTGTACGCTCTTTAAATAACAAAGAAAAAAACATTGCGCCAGTCTTTAGACCAGGTTCAAGTTGGTCTATGGCACAGTCTATTTTCAGCTCCTTAAATAGCATTGTGCCAGCAATGCACCTGAACACACCTCTTTTGTAGACCAGCACGCCCATGGGCGAAAAAAATTAACGCAAATGCATTTGCTAATTAAACGACATGGCGCCGGACGGGAAAATGCAAACGGCGCCGGACTGAAACTAGCAAACACACTTGCGCTCCGCTTTGCGTCGCATTGTGCCGGGTGTATTATAGGGCCCATAGTCATAAAATAGCTACTATACAGGAATAATATGACATCAAGCACCCTTAAGCGTAGTTCACACTACAGGATTTTAGGCAATATTTAAAGGGATAGTTCACCCAAAAATCAAATTATGTCATTAATAACTCACCCTCATGTTGTTCCAAACCCGTGAGACCTCCATTTCTCTTCAGAACACAGTTTAAGATATTTTAGATTTAGTCCGAGAGCTCTCAGTCTCTCCATAGTAACTGTGTGTACAGTATACTGTCCATGTCCAGAAAGTTAAGAAAAACATCATTAAAGTAGTCCATGTGACATCAGAGTCACGGGTCAGTCTGTTGTTCGGTATCTGGCTCGGCTCTGTGTTCATCTTCAGTTCTCTCTTCACAGCAGTTCAGTCAGTGTACTGTTTGAGTAAATGAATTACTCTGGGATATTGGTTTGTTTGAACTCAGAGGGAGTAATAAGTCTCACATTTGATTATTCCTATCCTGAGTGCTACTCCATAATCCAGTCATATTAGTTACACTACCTAGTGACTAAATACATCACATTGTATTATCACCAGTGACTAGATTATGAAATTCCACTCTGAGGGATTACTGGACCAAACATCTCTCTCCTTTTTTGACTAGGAGCAAGTAAAAGATCCAGTCTCCCTAATTCCTTTTTCTAATAGTACACAATGATAAAAGCGTGAGCCTGCAATTGGTTCAGCACTTGCCTGTGGTTATCACAGTTATGTATAAAATAAATAAAATACATACATTACAGGGTATCCAGGGTATGGTTCACCCTTAGACATCTTTATCATCCTCAGAGTCAATAGAACTATCGTCAAAAGTTTGCTCATTTAAGTTCAGTTTGTTTAGCCATCCTTCATAATATTCCTCCAGACTCCTTTCAATGATCCTTTGTTGAGTATTCGGGACTTTTATCAGTTCCATTTGCTTAACAGTAGCATTGACGATTAATGATCTTAATAAAGGTAATACACAGCAAAATAATAATCCTCCTATTAATATGGCAACTCCTAGAAACATTCCTAGTTTAACAAACCATGCTTCCCATGCTCCAAATTTCACATCAATCCAATCCCAAATGTGTTGGTCTCTTCCGGCATTTGCTCTGATTTCATTTCTTAATTTTTTAATTCTTGTTATAACTTCACTGAAAGCTCCTCCAGGGGCGGTGTTATTTGGGATAAATCACTGATCTAAATAACACTGATCTCCAAACATAACACAAACTCCTCCCTTGTCTGCCAAGAGCCAATTAAGAGCCTGTCTGTTTTGCCATGTCATTCTACTTGTTGCATTCACTTGGTCACCTAATAAGGTTAATGCCTCATCAGTATAATTAATTAATCTTTGTTGATTATAATAGATATAATTAATCCACTCTGTATTTTTGTTTGGTGTCATCCAAACCAGGATTGACTCAAAACCTCCTTTTATTTCACTTCTTGCCTTGAATTTATTAGGAATTCCTCTTGGCTGTCCAATTGAGTCTAAATATACATTGGGGTCTGGCTCGTATCCTCTTTTAGTTCTATTGTCTTCCTTGTTCGTGCTCTGTTCTGTTCCCCATTGTGCCATGCTAACTTCTTGAAGTAACCGTACTCTTACACATATACCTTTCCATCCAGCTGGTAAAGAAGGCAATAATATTTCCCCTCCACAGATCCAAAAGAAATCTGCTATTATTAATGATTGATCTTCATAAATTTCTATTGGAGGTAAGGCTATAGTTTGATTTTCACATTTTTCAGGTGCTATCTTACTTCCTTTAGTTGTTCCGAATGCTAAAAGTTCTGGAGCTCTAGAAGGAACTCCTGATTTCCAAGAATATTTCTTATCTATATACCAAATAATAGCACATCTTCCTTTGTATTTACCCACATCTTGGGTTCCTTTTGGTTTATGGAAACACTCATATTCTTGTTTATAATCTATGCTATACCATTTTGGAATCTCTACTTTTTGTTTTTCAATTTTTATATTTTGACCAATATCTGAATACTGACACCAGGATCCCCAGAGTGGTCTAAAGAAATAATCTGTTAATTTAGGATTTCCTAAAAATCCAAGGCATTCAGCAATACAATATGGCCTGGTAAAATCTGTTAAATGACAAAAGTTTCTCCCAAATTGGGCACATTTTCGGTAGTCATATGGATTTGGTATGGCTATTACTTTGTTTAACAGAGATTTGGAGCACAGCAAGCAATTTTCTTTTCCTGTTTCTTTAGCTGTAAAGGCTGCCCATTTATACCATTCATTATTTTGGGCTGTATTGCCCATAATGCATCAATTTGACTAACGTCTTCATCACCTTGAACATCATAATCTCTCTACGATTTTTGATTATCATTGGTTCTGTTGAGTTGATCACATTGTCACTTTTGTTCAAAGGTTGTAAAGTCAATTGAAGGGAAGTCAGGTTGCTTTCTATCGGTTGAGTTTGAGTCTGCATTATGAGATGCATTAGGCATAGGATGGTCTTCAGACATGTTGTCAGACTTATTCTCTGTCCTCTCCAGTTTGTCTGACAGGAGGAAAGAGCTCTCGTCAGTTTGCACTTCATCATGTGTCTCTGATTCTCCCTCATTGCTCTCAATATGGCACAGGCATGGGTCGACCCGTAAGCATTTCATGCAGTGTTAAGTGCGTGTTCCTGTTAGTTTGCATGCGATAGCTCATTAGTGCGAGCGGTAATGCATCAATCCAATTAAGTTTAGTACTTTCACATATTTTGTTTATTTTGGCCTTGATAACTCCATTAACCCTCTCCACTAACCCTTGTGACTGAGGTCTATAAACGCATCCTAGTCTCGGTTTTATTCTTAATTGTTGCAACACTTGTTTCACAGTTTTTTGTATGAATGCCGACCCATTATCTGAACTTATTTCTGATGGAATTCCAAATCTAGGAATTACCTCTCTTGTTAGAAATGTAATTACTGTTCCTGCTCCTAGATCCGCGGATGGTACCGCCTCCACCCATCTGCTAAACCTGTCTATGATAACAAGCATGTATCTTTTGCCTTGTACACGCTTTATCATATCCACATAATCGCATACAAGATGTTTAAAGGGGCCTTCAGGTGTTGGAATATGGCTTATTGGTGTCACTATGCCTTTTCTTACATTGTATTTAGCATATACTTCACATGTGGACAAAAATTAATCCACCATTGCATATAAATAAGGAGACCAATATCCTTGCTGTTTAATTTTTCTTACTACTTTTCCCCTTGCAAAACCATGTGCATCTGTAATAAGAATATTCAATAGTGAAGTAGGTGCAACAATGTGTCCTTCAAGTGTACGCCAGATCTCCTGTGAGTCTTTTTTAGCTCCCCTTTGTTGCCACATTGATTGTTCATAGGGGCCTGCTTGTTGTTGAATTTCGAATAATGTCATCCAATTGAGGATGAGGTTCGATAAGTACAACAGGTGCTAATACTGCTAATACAGGGTGTCAAGTAGCTAATACTGCTACTTGACACCCTGAAGCTTTTTTAGCTTCTAAATCTGCTGCATTATTTCCTTTGATGACATAGTCATTTCGAAAGTGACGAAAGTGACGTGACATTTCAGCCAAGTATGGTGACCCATACTCAGAATTTGTGCTCTGCATTTAACCCATCCGAAACACACACACACACACACACACACTGTGAACACACAACCAGAGCAGTCGGCAGCCATTTATGCTGCGGCGCCCGGGGAGTAGTTGGGGGTTCGGTGCCTTGCTCAAGGGCACCTAAGTCATGGTATTGAAGGTGGAGAGAGAACTGTACATGTACTCCCCCCACCCACAATTCCTGCCGGCCCGGGACTCGAACTCACAACCCTTCGATTGGGAGTCCGACTCTCTAACCATTAGGCCACGACTTCCCGACTTCCCTTCTTGTGTGCTTGACATTTGATTATTGCTAGTCGTTTTGGTAGCATCATAGCAGAAATCAATTGCCCTATTTGTTCACTATGTTGGATGGGAGTCCCATCACTCTTTTTGAAACCTTTGTTTCCACACTGCTCCGAATAGATGACATACACCATGAACATACGCTGAATCTGTAAAAATGTTAGCAGTTTGTCCTTTTGCTAACTGACATGCAGTTGTGAGAGCTTTTAATTCTGCTAATTGAGCAGAGCAAGGCTGTACACAATGTTGTGATATCACAGATTCAAATTCTTGTTTTTCTTCACTACTGAATATCTTGTATGATTTCCTTCGTGATCCCTAAAGCTGGAACCATCTACAAAGTAAGTTAATTATGCTTCAGTAATAGGTGTTGATTCTAGATCTGGTCGTAATTTAGTAAATGCCAAGGACTCATTCACACTCTCATGAGGTTCTCCTTCGAAAGCCAAAGGAATTAATTCAGCTGGATTAACTGTATGGCATCTTTTAATGGTAACATCTGGATATGTGAGTAAGGAGGAATAGGCTAGAATTTCCCTTGTTCTATTAATTCCACAACTTTGTGATGGGTATATATTGTTATTGGATACCCCATAGTTATTGTGGATGCTTTTTCATAGGCATAATACACTGCAGCTAAACCCTGTTGGTAACATGGTGGGTATCCCTGGGCTACATTGTCTAACTTTGTGCTGTAGTATGCTATAGGCTGTTTTTTCCTCCCACTACAGGTCTCTTGCATTAATACAGCTGATGCATAACCATCAACTCTATATGCCACATATAGATGAAACATTTTATCATATTCTGCCATTCCCAGGGCAGGGGCCTGTTGTAATTCTTTTTTTATTGTTTCAAATGCTAGTAAGGCATCTGTGTTCCATTTTAATGGATTGCTTAAATGTTGTAATCCTGCTTGTTTCATCATTTCTCTCAAAGGCCCTGTCTTTACTGCATAGTCCTCTATCCAGTCGGCACTAAAGCCCGTCATTCCTAGAAAAGTCATCATTTGTCCTACTGTCTGAGGTAAAGGTGTTTTACTTATACCTTCTAACTGAGCTGGAGCTATAGCTCGTGTACCAAATGCAATTAATCTTCCCAAGTATTCCACTTGAGGCTGGCAATACTGCAATTTGTTTTTAGACACCTTGTGTCCTCCTTCTGCTAATTTTGTCAACTCCTTAATTGAGTCTTTGTGACATTGTTCTAGTGAGGTAGAACAGATAATTAAATCATCGATGTATTGTAATAGTGTACCGTCTATTACGAGGTCTTCTAAATCAGCCTTAAGAATCTTAAAAGTAAAAGTCAAGTATTTGGCATCAGGAGGGACATTTGTCAGTAAAGTGTGTGGGTTTGGTACCTCAGCTGGCATATCTTCCGTTATTTCATTTATTGTTCGGAAATCATGAATAAGTCGCCATCTGGTTTTGTCTGATTTGATTACAGGCATAATTGGAGTGTTACAGTAACTAGTATTTTCCACAATACCCCTGCCTTCACTAAGCCTTCAATTGTGTCCTTTATTCCTGCTTCCGCATCTGCCCGTAAAAGGATATTGTGCTTTTCTAGGCAGACGTGCATTTGGCTTAAGTTGAACTCTTACTGGATTTGCTGATTTTATTAATCCAATATCTGTGTCATGTTGAGACCATAGCTCAGTTGGTACCTGACACTCCATTTCCTTAAATAATTCAGTCTCATTTGTGTTTATTAAATCAGATGCTGTAGTCATCTGTGTCACTTTCTTTTGGCTGATAACTACTTCCTGTGGAATTCCCATTTTGATGTAATTTTTGTCAGCTGATTGAAAAATCAATGGGTTTTCTGTTGATTCCCATTTGCTTTGTTCTGCCCTTTTCATCATTGGTCCTAAATCTTTCGCTTCCCAATTTCTTCCTACATATACTGCAATATGCGGGACAGAGTTATTTACATTGAACCATTTTTTGACAAATTCACCTTCTGGTATGTTCTGCCCCCTCATGAATATCAGGAAGGCGAGTGACAAGCCCCTCGAGGTCCTGTGAAGCCCAGGGGACATACTGTCCCTGCTCACCCTTGATTAAAATAAGGAGCTGTGCGGCCAGTGGTCTAAGTGTCCCTTTATATCTGCCCTGTTCCCATTTACCGTTATCAAATAACTCCTCTGCCTGATTCTCATCCTCACTACCATAGAACAACTTACTCTTTCCTCTTTCCAACCTATTTACCTCTCTGATCTTTTTCCCTGATTCTCTAATTTTCTCTTCCATTTCTTCTTCCAAAGCTTGTGCTTGTGCTACAATATCTCTATCTTTCCTTCTCTTTCTTTCTAATCCTTCCTCAAACCAGGTTTTATCTTCTTGATTAGCTTTCATTTTTTCTAATGCTGTACGTGCTTGCCTGTAACAGTCAAGTTGCAAACTTTCTGCACTTTCCTTTCTGGGTTGCCTCTGTGTTTTTACAGCTGGCTTCTCTTCATCATCAATCTCTAACTGCCCTTCTAACTCTAGTTGTCCTGTTACCTCCACGGTTCCCTTGAGTATTGGGAACTCTCCTTCTACTGGCAGATGGGGGGAGGCTCTGAAAATAACTTTTCTTTTCTCATGTTATCTTTCTCTGCCCCCTTCAGGACTTTCCTAGCCTGCTTTATACTCTTCAACATATCTTCACCTTCTTTTTTAAACAGAGCAATTACTTCTTTCTCTTTTTCCCCTCTTTGTTTCTCTTTTTCCTCTTTTCATACTGATGCTTTTAGTTTTATAGTTTTTTTATCAGAGTTTCCATTTCCTCACACAATGCTATATCAAATGTCCCTTCCTTTGGCCATTTTGTCGTCATATTTTTTGTTCTCTTCTGCCATTTTTTTGAGATTTTGTTTATTTGCTCTTTACACAGTGGATATTTTAATCCAATTATTTCCACTGGTGCGGCTGTCATATCTTTATTTATATTATTACCACCAAAAATCAACTTTTTAATTTTATAGTCACTTGGTTACAATCTCTTCTTTTCCTTTCACTTAATTTAACTATTTTTTACCCATTTCACCCTACTTTTAATTCTTTACTATGTGTCATACCTTTTTGAATTTAGTTTTTTATTTTATCTCATGCATTTACACTTTTTTATTTATATTATTATTTGACTATTTTATTTACTCTATTTTATTATCACTTTTTAGATAACTATTTCTAACAATAATTATTTATTTTTATTTTTACTTCTCTTTCCTTTTTTGTCCACCCATGCAATACAAATTTAATGTGGAAACTTCCTCCCTTGCTCTCACTCCCACTGCACGGGGCTCAGAAAATTTTCTCCGCTTTCACACAGACATCCAAAATGCAAAACTCTATTATAGATCTCGGTTCAAACTTTATTGATACTATTTTCCTAAATTCACACTTTCTACACTCTTTATTGAGCCAGAGTGCTTATTCTTGCATACTTTTTCCCTTTAGCTAAGGGATAATCAGTCATTAATTGTCCTTTTATTATCAAGGCTCATCATACATTCATCCCAAGTGCATCTCAAGTGGATCTGGGTCGAGCCCAATTCTACCAGGTCACACCGAAGTGACGGTCCAGGAACGGTGCTCGACCCTTACCCACCCAATACGGAATTTATTTGTTCATACATTCATCATCGTTCACACATTCATTCGTCCGGACACAGATACATCCACACAACAAAACACAGCTCTTCCTAGAGCTCGCTCTACCTAAAGCTCCTTAAGGGCCCACCTATTCTGACCTTCGAGAATTTTCACTTATACTTTCTCAAAGGGGTATCAGTGGGGCTTTTCCTCACGATTCCTTAACTAATATGCTTATCTGTTTATCACTGTCCTTACCTAGGCCCAGCTATCCAATAAACACAGACCATTGCATACAATGTCTTTCTGCCTACACCATTTTTGTTTTAAATCAAGGTTACCTTCCAAGGCTTTCCTATTAATAACCCTACTATGTGCATGCAGTTATTTCTTCTGGAGTAAAACCCCTTTTTCAATTTAGATATCCTATTTATTTATTTTTTTTCTAAATTTGGAAGAGTCAATTTTAAGTGTCCTTACCACTCAGAACTGACCTCAACCAACACAAACAAATTTTATAAGCAAAAACGCTTACCTTATTTTATGGTGGCCACCCGGTTGTGTTGATCATCGGTCAGCTCAAAAGCGGCTGTCCACTCTGCTACTCTTGTACCCTGTATGTATGTCTGACCATGTGTTTCTCATCAGTTTTGTACATTCCAGGGCGTAGGCAACTTTCTATTAGATTTTAGACCTATAAGATTTTAATAGAATAATAACTAGCAGCAAAAATGGCTAGATTCACATTGATTATATACTTGATTAATTAAAACCTTACTAATAAAAATCTTCCACATGAACTGGTTCAAGAAGATCAGGTTACATCGAAGGATTCATTCATGAACAGGATATCACAAACTGCAGTGAACGCTCTCACAACAGACGCGAAAGAGAAGACAATGCTGAATAAAGTCGTAGCTTTTGCTATTTTTAGACCAAAATGTATTTTCAATGCTTCAAAATATTCTAACTGACCCTCTGATGTCACATGGACTACTTTAATGATGTTTTTCTTACCTATCTGGACATGGACAGTATACTGTACACACAGTTACAATGGAGGAACTGAGAGCTCTCTGACTAAATCTAAAATATCTTAAACTGTGTTCAGATGATGAACAGATGTCTCACGGGTGTCATTAATGATATTATTTAGATTTTTGGGTGACCTAAACCCTTTAAGCCCGATTTGCTAATTAATGAGCTCACCAAGAGGTCGTACTGTTATCAGGGGAAAATCGGGGTAATCAGCATTCATCAGCCTTTATATGTGAACTACACAATGACGCATCAGAGAGGCTCACTGATACGTAAATGTAAAATATCTAGCATGCTAAATATCTAGACCGGTCGGCCAACTCAACATCACGTGGTGTCAGGTGTTGTGATGAGCTACAGCCAATGAGAGAGCAAGGCATGGGTTGAGGTCACCGGAATAAAAACATTACCAGCAACATGGCTTGAAGAAAAGTTTGGACACAAAAAAAAAAAAAAATCTAATTTTAAATCAAGCAAACAGCTTGCAAAACAAAACATAAACAAATAACAGGGACAAGAGCAGAACCAGAAGCAGCTGAAATGCATAACACAATTAACAAGTCAACCAGGTGTGTAGAGTTAGGGGTAAATGAGCCCGGGAGATGGGGAAATTGCGCCCTCTGGGTCTGGACTCATGACTGGGCTTACTGAAGTGGTTCATTGATTTTGTTTAATGGACTTCCCCAAATGCTGAGGACTTTGGCCCTTTTCCATTTCATATTAAAAGTGACACACGGGCCAGATCCAGTTTTTTTCTTATCTCGATGTCGGAGTACTGTTGTTTTCCTGGGCATAGTTGTCCATAAGTTATGATCATTCGCAGACAGCCTCAATCAAACATGAGGTGAGAGCGAGCGCTGCTGCACGAAAGGTGCCTCATGTGTGCGTCACCTGTCTACTGCCTTCACCATAAAATCCATTTTTTTATAATAATTTATATATGTTCATGTTGAAATATTTATTTATTCTCAAGTAACTTGCCAAAGTGGTCCTGTCTGAACTGGAAAATGCGTCATAGCATAATTCAATAACATTCAGGCATTGTTTCTTTTCCTAAATCTTCACTGTCTATCCCTCTAATTATTTGCAGGTTTATTTTACTGTCTTTTCTCTTTAATCACTGTTTATATACCGTCACCATCACCGCATGAGCCACACGCAGCCCAACTTTAATCGATCATAGATTAATCGTTGACAATCCCTACTGTTGGCATTTCTGTGCTTTATAAGATGTACAACTTTCTTGTCCATCCCTAAGGCAGTAATAAACCCATCAATACACTGTTTGCTAAGGTAAGAACTATGATTAAAAATGTTATAATTTCCATAATACGTGATTACAAATATGAAACAATCAAACTATCTCCCAAATAGCCAAAAACATTTACCATTTAACCCAGAGTTTGTAGCTAAAAAGAACAATTACTTACCTGTATATTTTATGTTTGCTATGCTTCAATGCAGGATTATGTTTAATGAACAAAATGGCGGCGGAACATCAAACACGAAATAAACATTTTGCCTACATTTTTAAAAGTTTTCACTGCTTGGGCATCCCTCATCTGCAGTTTGATTTTTTGTTGTTTTTTGCCGCCATCTCCTCAATCCATCTCGGGAAGAAGTGACTAGATGAGTCAACATGGGTTGTACATTCAAAATTAGAGTGCATTGTGGGAATAAAGAAGTGATCAAATGTTTTCCACTCTTTTTTTTATATTTATTCTTGTTTTTGTGAAACACATTGGTCAACAAAGTTGCAGTTAAATCTGCTATGTGAATAAATAAAATGTTGAACTTGAAATTCATCCAGAATTTTCACCTCATAAAATAGTTATGTTTTCCAGGACTGAGATCGGGTTGGAAATGCACACCATTTTCAATTTGTGATGCAATAAGCGTCATGGAAGATATTCTTATTGCATTGACACTTCTTCATTTATTGTTACAGTTATAGCCTAATGGTCAGATAAATACGATTTTAAATGTGACATTGACATTCCAGTAATGCCAAAAGAATTGCCAATTGAATTGCTCTAAAATATATAGTACAGATAAAATATGTAGCGCCTCTCTAGCGTGCTAAACTATAATGAGAGGTGGCTATCCTGAGTTCTTTAAATATCTTTTAAATGAAATAAGTGAGGTTTCACAAATAAATGTTTGAGTATCTAACTTGTGTGTGATTACTATCTTTTCAAATGAAATAATATTCCCCTTTTAAATCACAATTTACGCAGTAATATTCACACTTTAACAGGAAATTAAAAGTCTTGGAATTACTCTTCTCCAATAAACAATTTCACATTTAACCCAAATTTTACTCTTTTTCTTAGTTAACTGAAAATATCGAAAGAATCAGTAACCACAAAGGTTTTAAAAAATATAAAACAGATTTACTTAGAAAAGAATGTCAGAAATTAAATGTCTGTTACAACTCACTTTTCACATAACAGCTGCATTTAAATTCACAATAAACACATAAGGGCCCAAGAAAATAAAATAGCCGGCAAAAACCTATCTTAAAATGAAATACCCTTCAAGTGTTCAAATGATGCAGGCCTGAATGTAGCTCGGGTACGTTGTAGCCTTAAACTCAATGGCTGTTTCACCATAAAGGCCAAACAAACAAATTGTAACTTTCTTCAATGTGCATGTAATCTCACGTGCTTCGGATCAACGGCGTCAGCAGCAGAAGACAGGTGGAGAGGATTCGTGATGATGAGAAGATTGATGAAGAGAAGGTACACACGGTGGACGATCTCAGCAAAGTTCATCACTCGACAACGCTATCCGGCTCCGGGAAAGTCTTTGATCATCGTCTGTTTCATATTTTCACACAGGCTTAACTAATTAAGGTCGCTGGCCGCTAGCTTATCAGCAAAGTCCATGTAAAACACTAACCACTAAATCAGCGGCTAACTGAAACATATGTCTGTCGTAACGGATGAGTTTTTCACTCAAACAAACAGAACTATCACCACTACTTGTATAAGTGTTCGTGTTGAACACTTTAATTTTCAGGTGCCTTACATTAACAGCAACCGTCTTTTTTTCTCCGCACCAACGCACACACGTTCGTCTCACTCACGTCTGTATCTCACTTCCTTCTTACCCTTGACCTCACCAGTGATTGGCTCATACACAAAACTTTCAGAAATAAAATAAATTCACAAAACATTTGTGTAACTCTTTCTTACTATTGTCACATGCATCTTTTAAACATTTTCACATATATTATTAACCAACAAACATTTTACATATTAAATGCTGTATACTATAAATGAAGATTACACCATATGTATTTCTCTCATTGAGCAAAATCAACATTTCTTTGCCAGTCAATGAATTTTAACCTTTTTTTTTACCTTAAACAATTTATTAAACTATGAAATTAATTATTAAAACTAGTACATGTTATACTAAAGAACATTATTTCAACCGGGTTACAAATATATAGTACAGAACCAGGTAAGTTAAACTCCATGTTATATACAAAGTGTTTTGTAACATGCATAATATATTGATTTTGATGAGAAATCAGGAGATATGCAACCACATCTAAATCCATTAAGCTTTAAAAAATGCAGCTTCAGACAATGTCTTAAGGGGGAAAAACACCCACACAACAGAGGAAGAGGTTTCTAATGACAGAAACCAAACCAGTTATGATACTCAATGGATGTGGATTAACACTCTGTGGTTAAAGTTAAAAACATTTATGTATGAAGCTTTAAAGAAACACATACATGCACACATAAAACTGAAAAGAGTCATGTGATCGCTGTTGGTGTGCAGCTGAATTCACATCATTCACCACCATTGCTTTCTCAATTACACATGACTTTTTTTGGACACACTCATCAGTCAGCTCTTCTATTGTCTCTCAGTCACATATTCAGCACAATGACGTTATGTCAGGGGAATGTCTTTAAATTCTAATCAATCGTTTATTAGTTTGTGAATTATCATAAGTAGAGAATTTTAACATTTCATCTGTTCAGTAAAAATTTTTTACAACACTACTACATCAATCACGGACGAGGAAGAACTGAACAGACAGGGTATTTGAACACACAGGAGATAATCAGGGAACAGGTGGGGATCAATCAATTAACAAAACAAGAATAGGAAAAAGACCAAATAAGGAAACGGAAAGTCCTTGAAAATTACAGTTCGCCCCCTCCCAGAATGGTGCGTCTTCGGTGGAGCAGGTGGGATGCCAGGCCACGGTGGAGACGAGGGAGCTAAGAGCCAAGGCGGAGCCGCTGGGTCGAAGGACCGAGGAGGAGTCCAGGGCTCAGAGGCTGGAGGCGGAGACAGGGAATCCACACGCCAAGGCGGAGCTGGAGACTGGAAGTCCATCAAGCCCAGATGGCGCAGACTGAGGGTGAGCTGCGGGACTGACTGGCACCAGCGGAGATGAGGTCGAGGAGCTAGCTGGTCTAGGAGGAGATGAGAGAGGGAGGATGGGAAGAAACACAGGAGGATAAGGGCTGGACAGAGCCAGCGGAGAAACAGGAGATACGAGGCTGGATTGAACCAGCGGAAGTTGAGCAGGAGAACTGGCAGGTCTAGGAGGAGGTGGGAGAGGGAGGCTGGGAGGGAATACAGGAGGATCAGTGCTGGACGGAACCAGCGGCGAAACAGAAAATTCAGGGTTGGGCAGAACCAGCGGAAATGGAGCAGAGGAACTGACTGGAGGAGGTGGGAGTAGGAGGTTGGGAGGGAATACAGGAGGATCAGGGCAGGACGGAACCAGCGGAGACAAAGGAGATGTTATAGAAATTAGAGAGCGAGCGGTCGGGGAAGTGGGTAAGGCACGCCAGATCTAGAAAGTCCCTAGTATGGTCCTCCAGCAAATGGTCCAGTTGCTCCAGGCACAGGAGTTGGACAGCTGGGATGGCCATTCTGAGATGCGGGAAAACAAAACAAAAAACAGGCTAAAATTGACAATTCTTTAAAAAAAACTTATCCCTTGATTCTGATTGGTTGATTGGAATGTTGTTCCTGGATCAACAAGGATACTGATCCGGGAACATATTGTACTTGGTGAAAACATGTTCACCGTTACGATACATGTATTCGTATTAAACTGTTGTGTACCAGACTTTTGGTTTGGTATGCATTACAAATTGAACGTTAGACTAATCCTATTACAGCACATTATCCTACTAGGTTAGACTAGTCTGAGCAATCATAGAGAGTGTGTTCTTTCACTGCATGATTCAGTCGATTAAAATCCATTTAGAATGATCACAAAATTCAAGATATGGGGGCAGAAAATTTATATATTTGCGTAATTTCATATAGTTAATCAATATCACAGAAGAGTGCCATTTTTTCTCTTAAAAAATCAGAATGATTACAAATTATTTTTACAATAGTTCAATAAGCAAGAAGTTTAATATAGCATATTGCCTGTTTTTTGCTCAATTTCGACAACAAAACTAAATTCAAACATAGCCACAGCGCTTTTTTGTGTTTCTCTGAGCAACATGATGGTGTTTCGTTCCTGAATTAATCAACTGTTTAAATGATTCGGTTCAATCGCAGTGACTCTCTTATTAACAAGAGAATTGCTGCCACCTACTGGCACCTACTTTAATTTCACATTTAAAGTATTTTTTTTATATTTTAAAAGTTGCCAATGTTTTATGTTTGAAATATCAAAACATTATTTATGCATTTGTAACTTCAGGTTAACGCATTACATGTCCTTCAGAGCAGCATTAAACAGTGTGTAAAGACATCTAAATTCTGTTCAGATGCAACTTCTGTGTTTTCTCTGCATTGCAAATATGAATTGATGACTCTATTTAATGACTCTATTTGTTTGGTAACAGCCCAAATGTCTTATTGACTCAAAACTTACTAGACTCAAAGGGTGATTCACACTAAAAAAAATTTAATAAAAAAAAAAAAAAAGACTTTATTAAGGTAAAACGTGACGATAAAAGGTTCAAATCAATTTAAACTTGACAGTAGGCTACATCAGCTGGATTACTTTGTATCATATCAAACCAAACCGTGAATTTTGTGAACTGTTACAGCCCTAATGTTAACTTGGCATGTTTCTTAGCATGGTAGAAGAACATCATTGAAGAGCAGGACTGCACGATTAATCTGAGTCTGACCACTAAACCAAAGCTGAAGCTGAAGCTGAAACAGACTGAGGTAGTTGTAGCGGCAGCCAGTAACCGCTAAGAGACTGAGTAGAGGGAATAAATGATGACGCGTTTCCACTGCAAATCCTGGTGATTTATTGTAACATTGAATAACAGTAAACTAAAGTAAACAAAACAATGAAATGAAATGAAATGAAAACGGTCAATAGAAAGTGAGCGTCCCAGCTACTCACTCCCTTCCTAACTTCCTAACCACACGCAAACTAACAGATAATATGCACCTGTGTCAAGTGACATCACAGATTGAAAGTGAATTTCAAAATAAAAGACATCAATCCAAACCTGGCACCTACAGTAGTGCTTCACAAATATCACTGTCTGCAATGAAACCTCTTTGGGTTTTTTTATTTCATGTAATGGTCATGTAATGCATCACAAATGTAATGATTTTACATTATTAAAGTTGTGGTTGCATGTGCATTAAGAATTCATTATGTTTAATGCATCTTTCTTCATTTGCTCTTTCTTTCAGCTCATTATCTGACAGAATCACTCTTCATTTACTGCTGTTTCTGGAGTGAATTCAGACTATAAAAGAACAACCATCAGCTCACAGACACCATCATCTACTGATGAACATCTTCAAGACACAGTCTGATTCAGGTAAGATCAAGTGTTGTCTCATATTGTCTTGAATATTGTTTCATATAGCTTCTCATTTTAGGGGTTGTGTTCCATAATGAGGCGATCAGCTCATAAACATCTTATAGCTACACATATTTCTGTTTCCTGAAGAAAACATTGAGTTCACAAAGCAGCAGAAGTCAGAGCATTTGTGCTTTCTCTTAGTATTCGCAGGTTTCTGACCGAGGAAATGAAAAGACTGTGAAAATAAACTAGAAAGCATTTTTAGTGTTCTCAGGTAGTTGAGGCAAAATATATTTTTTAAAGATTTTCTCTACCATTTTTCAGCTTTAATTACAGTTTAACAGTCATTCGAAGTCATTTACTGAGCGTGTTTAATTACATCACATGATCTCTTCATCTGCTTCTGTGGATTCCTGCATGAAAAGTCTAAGTCTATAGTCTTATTTTAATTCTCATCGATGTTATTGTGTTCTGTTCACCACTCTCTTGTCTTATTTCAGTAGATGTTATAACTGCTGCTCAGTAAACACCATTCACTGCAGCTTCCCCGGTCATCTTGATCTTTACCTGACAGTAAGATCTCACAATCTCAATTAGAAATGTTAGAGTTAACCTTGCCTACATGGACTAAAGGTTTATTCACTTTTGTTTGCATCTCAACTATGTTCTCCATCAGACCAACAACATGGAAGTGGAAATGTGATGCTAAAAGTTCTCCTTTGACTTCTCTGTGGAAGAAGAAACACAAACCCACTGAACTGGCCAAGTTCTGTCATAAATGTAAGTAGTTCAATATATATTTCTTGTTTATTGAACTATTTTATTAAAGCAATATTACACTAGCAGCTGTGAAACTGAATATTCAGAACAACATTCTTACAATATTGTTTAAATAAAATATTTTTAGGACAGAGGAATTGTAAAGTTTATATCAAGTTAAACTTTATTCTTTTCAATGTAAGTGATTTTTTTTTTTTTTGATGTACAATGTACTTTAAGCATTTTACAGGGATATTTCACCCAAAAATGTAAATGATCATTCACTCAAGCTCATGTTGTTCCAAACCTGTAAGTTTCACATTCAGAACACAGATGAAGATAATTTAAGTTGAAATCTGAGAGATTTCTTTCCCTCCACTGCCAGTAAACACAACTAACAGGTCATAAAAAACCCAGATGAATTGAGCGGTTCAGTCTGCATCTTCTGAAGAGACTCGATTTGCTTTATATGATGAATCAAAACTGTCCGATCCTGCAGATTTGCTTTATTCAACATCAAGAAGATCAAGCCCTTTCTTTCGGAACATGCTGCACAACTCCTTGTTCAAGCTCTCGTTCTGTCCAGGCTGGACTATTGCAATGCCCTCTTGGCAGGTCTTCCAGCCAATTCTATCAAACCTTTACAATTAATTCAGAACGTGGCAGCAAGATTAATTTTTAATGAACCAAAAAGAATACACGTCACACCTCTGTTTATCAATTTGCACTGGCTTCCAATAGCTGCATAAAATTCAAGGCATTGATGTTTGCCTGCAAAACTACCACTGGCTCTGCACCCATTTACCCAAGGTCCGTGTTCCTTTGTATAATTCATTTTTCAATTTAATAATTTTTTTGTTTTTCATTTATTCAAACAAAACTAAAAATCTAGAATTCTGCTTAATTTTTTAGTTTTTATGTTCAGGGACAGAAAACAAATGAACATCTTAAATATTCGATCTCTTCATGTGGGCGGGAATGAAACGCCCCTCTCCACTGATTGGTCAACTAAACATAATAAGAGTCCTATGCTTCTATGTGGGATATTCTTGAGTTAAGTTTATTTCTACTATATTTTATCTCTTTCTCATCATCAAACAGTGAGAGATGCATTTCCCAAAAGCTTCGTATGTCTAAGAAGTTCATAAAAACGATCATACGACTGGTTTCCCAAAAGTATCATAACTTAAGTAGCACTTGAAAATCATCGTATATCTATGGGTGCTCTGGAGTATTGGAACGAATAGATTGAATAAAAGGCTCTTTTATTAATGCAATAAAATCCCGCCATATAGTGGTGAAATTACTTTCACCTGCAGGACAATTGGCAGATTACACCTTTAACTTGATTAAAGTGCAAAGAGATTATAATATAATGATTTGATTGTACTTTATTGTACACATTATAACTTTTTTTTATATATTTTTTTTATAAATGAAATGATTAAAAAGGGCAGAAAAATAAAAAAACATCGAAATTAAATGATTGAGCAAATAAAATGAATTAAATAAGTAATGTAGTAAATATTCTTCAAAGGGGTGGGTGGTATCTGTCAATGGCCAGCTAAAAAATATAAAAACCAAACCCAGGTCACAGAACCGCTGTGTGACTCACAGTAGGGGGCAAAGAGTGGTGTATCATTCCTTAAAGGTGCAATATGTACCTTTTCTGCTTTAAAAATAGCAGAAATCACTATATCTATTTCATATATATTTTTTAGTTGTGTACTTACATTATCCCGACTTTCAAATCCGGAGAAAATTATAGTTTAATTAGAAGACACGGCACGTTTCTTTATTTCAGTTTTGTCGCCCGTCTATGGCGTCATATAAACTTTATCTAACTTCCTGCGGAACCGCCAAATACAAAGGTGAACAGAAACAAAGACGAGACGAAGAAGAAAAAGTAGTAGCCTTGATCGAGACTATTATATTTTATATTTATATTGTTTATATTCATATTTAAACCGCAATCAATAACTTAGTTATGGATCATGATTATGCTTTGCCTGCACGTTCTGTGAAGCGCAAACGTACGGGTAAAATAAATGACACGAGATGGTTTTGGGACAAGAGAAGCAACAAGACACGGGGAAATATTGGACTTGCATTTCCAAGATAGAGAGAGCTTCGTGACAAGCTGAAACTACAGAGAGATGCCGAACTCGCTTGCATTCTGATAAACAGGTATGCATCCATTCAGCTAACTGTATCTATCCGTATATTTTGTGAAACGATGATGTCTTGTGTAAAACGCAGATGGACTAGCTCTCATGTAAATCTACATTTGTTCTATATCTAGCTGGATAAAGTAGCTTCAAATGCAGTTCACTATCTTGTTCAATATCATAGTATAACGTAATTATAATTATTAACAAAAGGCGAATATTGATTTGATAGGGGTCTCATAATTCATATATCTCTCTGTTCGCAAATACGTGATTGTCAAAATACTAAGTTAGAATGAGTGAGAAATGTGGGGAGCGACAGAGCGTGTGTTCCAATGAACAACAACTCCCATGAGCCTACGCTCTTTCCCGACGTCATCAAAGTACGTCTTATGTTATTATTTTGATGGAGTGACCCCTGGTGGACAAAAATCCAATACTGTACGTTTAAAGAATCAGTCTTTAAAAGACCCATTATTATAGACAACAATTCAATGACCAATTACTATAGACAGCCACTTGATTTTATTCCTGAATTAAAGAATGAAGCATTTTTAACAAATAGAATAAAAGGCTCCTTTTATTAATGCAATAAAATACCGCCACCTAGAGGTGAAATTACTTTCATAATTCAATTTTTATTTTTATTTCATTTAATTTAATTTCAAATCATTTCATTTTGTTCATATTTCTGTATTAAAAATTTTGTATAACATTAATCTTATTTCATTATACATTTGTAATTGCTATGTAAATGCACATAAAGCCGTCTGATCAGCATTAAACTGTAAATACATCTAAAAGCTTCTTTAGGCACAGGTTCTATATCTCTGAATACTGTTTAATTGGTAACAGCCTATTGTCATATTATTCAAAAAAAATTTTGATGTGAGAATTTAACATTAAAATGACAAATAAAAGGCAAAAGGTAAAAAAATAAAATAAATAAAATAAAAGAGAAAATGAAATCAGGTGAAGGAAATTCCACCTAAACGGGTCTTTGGACCTTCTACTGCAACCAGGACCATCTCCAGTCGTCTTGACTACGTCTTGCCACTGGGTACAGATGTGGCTGGTCGAGAGAGAGAGGTTGAATGCTGCGCAAATCACCCTCACTTAAATTCAATTCAATTCAAGTTTATTTGTATAGCGCTTTTTACAATACAAATCGTTATAAAGCAACTTTACAGAAAATTATGTTTCTACAATATTTAATAGTAGCTAGGATTTTAGAAAAAATAAAAAAGAATAATAATAATACAAGATGTAGAAGCTAGATGATGAACTATCAATTTTATTAATTAATAGTTATTATATGATGCAGTCACACATGTAGCAATAATTGTTAGTTCTGTTTGTTGATTCAGGGTAAGCATCATCTGAGGTCCTCTGAGGGTCAGCATCATCTCTTCTTAGGTGTTCTGGATCCAGACTGGAGCTTGTGTATATCCTAGTTACCACGGCATGTAAATCCCGTGGCAAAACATAGAAACAAAATAGAGACATCATTAGCATAGCTGCTGATCCAACAAAGTAAAATTAGTTTAACCCAAGCTAATGAATAAAAATGCACCTTTGATCAGATGCAACTACAGTCACAATTTAAAAGATACATTATTCGTATGCTTGGCGAAAGAGATGTGTTTTTAATCTAGATTTAAACAGGGAGAGTGTGTCTGAACTCTGAACATTATCAGGAAAGCTATTCCAGAGTTTGGGAGCCAAATGTGAGAAAGCTCTACCTCCTTTAGTGGACTTTGCTATCCTAGGAACTACCAAAAGTCCAGCGTTTTGTGACCTTAGGGAGCGTGATGGGTTGTAGCGTGGTAGGCTAGTTAGGTACGCAGGAGCTAAACCATTTAGGGCCTTATAGGTAAGTAATGATAATTTGTAACTGATACGGAACTTAATAGGTAGCCAGTGCAGAGACTGTAAAATTGGGGTAATATGATCATATTTTCTTGACCTCGTAAGGACTCTAGCTGCTGCATAGAAGTGCATTACAATAGTCCAGTCTAGAGGTCATGAATGCATAAACTAGATTTTCTACATCAGAAACAGATAACATGTTTCGTAGCTTGGCAATGTTTCTAAGATGGAAGAATGCAGTTTTTGTAACATTGGAAATATGATTTTCAAAAGACAAATTACTGTCTAATATAACACCCAGATTTCTGACTGTACAGGAAGTAACAGTACATCCGTCTAGTTGCAGATTGTAATCTACAAGATTCTGTGTAGTGTTTTTTGGACCAAAAATTAATATCTCTGTCTTATCCGAATTTAATTGGAGAAAATTATTTGTCATCCAATCTTTTACATTTTTAACACACTCTGTTAGCTTAGATAATTGGGAAGTTTCATCTGGTCTCGTTGAGATATATAGCTGAGTATCATCAGCATAACAGTGGAAGCTAATTCCGTATTTTCTAATAATATTACCAAGGGGCAACATGTATATTGAAAATAGAAGGGGACCTAGGACGGATCCTTGTGGCACTCCATATTTTACTGATGATAAATGAGATGACACCCCATTTAAGTAAACAAAATGGTAGCGATCGGACAGGTAGGATCTAAACCATCTTAGAGCCTGCCCTTGAATACCTGTATAGCGGTTCTTTGGCTACAGGTAACAACTCTTTCAGTAATTTAGTGGGTACAGGATCTAATAAACATGTTGTTGGTTTAGATAAAGTGATAAGTTTATTTAGCTCTTCCTGTCCTATATTTAACATTGGTGGAATATTTGAATCAGGTGGCATCTGGTAATTTGTTAACTTAGCCACTGTGCTAAATAAAAACCTTGGATTGTTTTGGTTATTTTCAATGAGTTTGTGTATATGCTCTGCCCTAGCAGTTTTTAGAGCCTGTCTATAGCTGGACATACTGTTTTTCCATGCAATTCTAAAAACTTCGAAGTTAGTTTTTCTCCATTTGCATTCAAGACTACGAGTTTCTTTCTTGAGAGAGTGAGTATTACTGTTATACCATTGTTTTATGGTGTCTCTTTTATTTATACACCTTTTACCTGTTTCTTTATTATTCTCAGGTAGGTAAGGAAAGTCGACCCTGGACAAAACTATAAGCATTTCAAAAATACTCACAACTTGCTCAGTAGACTTCCCTGTGGTCAGTTCTTGCTTACGGCTCTTAAATTACTACTCTTGCAGACCATAACTTGTCAATAATAAATTACAAGTTTTATTAAAGTTAACAAAAGTTATATCAAAGTACAATAGTAAAGTTACAAAATCAAGGTATAATCAGCTGGTATCAGGCGTCGAGGGATACTGTGCTTGTTCAGTATCCGTCGGTCAAGTCTCTCTCTCAGTCTTTTATACCCAGACGTCGAACGCTGGTTCTTCTGATGTCATCACCTGGAGTGCTGCCAACTCCTCTGCCGAGGCTTTCAGTTGTTTACGTCGCATTGCTTTAGCCCTTTTCCTCTTCTTTTTCCTCTTAACCGTCGGTGAAATACACCTTAAATACTATATTGTCCATTTATCATAAAAACTATTTCTATTTGATGGGGGCAACAGCTTCTAATGTATTAGAGAAAATAGTGCCCATGTTGTCAGTAATTTGGTCTAATTCATGTGTATTTTTGGGTACAAATAGCAGTTGAGATAGATCAGGCAGGTTATTTGCGAATCTTTCTTTGGTGGCTGGAACAATACCGTCTGGGCAGAACTATCGCTGCGACATATAGTTAATATCAGTTATACGCAGCATGCACGATGCAAGGAAATGGTCTGTAATATCATCACTTTGAGGTACAATATCTATAGCAGTAAGATCGATTCCATGCAATATAATTAAATCTAGTGTATGATTAAAATGATGAGTGGGCCCGGTGACATTTTGCTTGACTCCAAAGGAGTTTATTAGGTCAGTAAACGCAAGTCCTAATGTATCATTTGCATTATCAACGTGAATATTAAAATCCAATCTCTGCGTAAGTCATGGCACTTTTTCTTACCATCGTCATTATCCAAGTCATCTGTGGCGATGGGTGAGTGACGGGGGTTAGAAAAGGTACCCTAAACATTGTCTGCTTCAAAACATCCTGGCCAGCCTACCGCAGCTGGCGGGATCCCATACTTGCGGTCGAAAAACAGAAAGAAAAACAAATAAAATGAAAAAGACCAAAGTGATACCACTCACTGTTGGTACCTGGAATGTGCGCACCTTGATGGACACATCTGGATCAAAAAGACCTGAGAGACGCACCGCCCTCATGGGCAGAGAGCTAGCCAGATATAATGTGGATATTGCTGCCCTTAGTGAGACCAGACTGGGCGATATTGGACAAGTGACTGAAGTGGGTGCAGGTTACACATTCTTCTGGAGCGGACATGGCCAGGAGGAGAGACGTGATGCTGGTGTTGGTTTTGCAGCAAAAAATCACCTGGTCAACCAACTGGCAAGCCAACCCAAGGGGATAAACAACCATTTAATGACCTTACAGCTCCACCAATTTGGTAAAAATGCGGCCACCATCATCAGTGCCTATGCCCCTACCATGACCAACTCTGACGAGATCAAAACCAAGTTTTATAATGACTTGGAAGTCAGTATTGCTGCTACAACCAGCTCGGATAAACTTTTGATACTGGGTGATTTCAACGCCAGAGTTGGAAGTGACCATCAATCATGGAATGGAGTCATAGGTGCACATGGTATTGGAAAATGTAACAGCAACGGTCTTCTACTGTTGCAAACATGTTCTGAATTTGACCTACTCATCACCAACACGATATTCCAACTACCAAAGCATAAGAAAACTTCATGGATGCATCCTCGTTCACACCACTGGCACTTGATTGACTATGTCATCGTGAGGAGGAGCGACCGGCACGATGTCAGGGTGACCAAGGCTATGTGTGGTGCTGAATGTTGGACTGACCATCGTCTCATTATCTCCAAACTTAACATCCGGATTAAGCCTAGCATAACCCACATGGACAAAGACGTGTCAAGCGTCTTAACATCACTCGCCTACAACAGGAGCACACCAGGCTGGCATTTGTTGAGGCTTTAGACCATCACCTGGAGTCTCTAAGCTTCGAGCATTCAGACGTTGAGGCAGACTGGACTGCTCTGAAGACCGTGCTGCATTCTACAGCCCTTGAATCACTTGGTGTTCCATTACGTACACATCAAGACTGGTTTGATGAGAACGATGCAGAAATCCAAGCACTCCTTGACGAAAAACATCGCCTGCATAAAGCATATCTGAATGACAGCAGCTCAAGTTTAAAGAAAGTTGCCTTCCTCAACATTCGCAGGATTGTTCAGCAGAGACTCAGAGTCATGCAAGATGCCTGGCTGTGCGCAAAAGCTGTGGAGATTCAATCCTACGCTGACAGTAACAACACCAAGTGTCTCTATAATGCACTCAAGCAGGTCTATGGTCCGCAACACTCAGGAACTTCAGCACTTCTGAACTTAGATGGAACAACACTCCTTACGGAGAAGGACAAAATACTTGAAAGGTGGGTCAAATACTACAGTGCGGTCCTCAATCAGCCATCATGCATAAATGAGGAGGCAATTGCGAGATTGCCTCAAGTTTAAATAAACCAGTCCTTGGCTGTTCTACCATCCATTGAGGAAATCAGCAAAGCCATAACACTTCTCTCATCAGGCAAAGCTCCAGGGTCCGATGCCATTCCAGCAGAAATCTACAAGGCTGGAGGGCCTCGCTTAGTCGAGAAACTGACCGAGCTCTTCCAGGCTATGTGGAAATTAGAAGCCGTTCCCAAGGAATTCAAGGATACTACTATAATCAATCTATATAAAAGGAAAGGCAAACGGCAGGACTGTGATAACCATAGAGGCATCTCCATACTATCAGTCGCTGGCAAAATCTTGGCAAGAATTCTTCTGACCGCCTAATTGTCCATCTAGACCAGGGTCTGCTACCTGAGAGTCAGTGTGGTTTCAGAAAAGACAGCGGAACCACTGACATGGTATTTACTGCTCGGCAGTTACAGGAGAAATGCCAAGAACAAAATGTTGATCTATATATGGCTTTCGTTGATCTAACAAAAGCATTTGACACAGTCAGCCGGGAGGGCCTATGGAAAATCATGGCTAAGTATGGGTGTCCAGACAAGTTCATTGGCATTGTGCGCAATCTCCATGATGGCATGATGGCCAGCGTCAGAGACCAGCAAGAACTATCTGATCCGTTCCCAATCACAAACGGTGTGAAGCAAGGCTGCGTTTTAGCGCCAACGCTCTTCAGCATGGTTTTCTCTGGCATGCTGCAAGACTCATTCCAGAATTACAACACTGGGATTAACTTCATCTACCATTTTGACGGTGGGCTATTCAATCTGCGCAGGATGCAAGCCAAAACTAGAGTGGAGGAAGTCACTGTTCGAGAACTTTTGTTTGCTGATGACTGTGCTCTGGTTGCTGGCTCAAATAAAGATCTACAGGACAGTATGGACCACCTCTCCTCAGCTTGCAATAACTCGGGCCTAACAATCAGCACAAAGGAGACTGAAGTCCTATACCAACATGCTCCTGGGAAAGCCTACACTGAGCCAACCATCTTTGTGAATGGGCAAAAGCTTTCAGCCATTGACAAGTTTACTTACCTTCGTAGTACACTGTCTCGTGCTGTGCACATAGATGATGAAGTTAACATCAGGATTGTCAAGGCCAGCGCAGCCTTTGGACATCTACGTGACTCGGTATGGGAGAGGACTGGCATCAAGCAGGAGACAAAACTGAAGGTCTACCAGGCTGTTGTCTTACCAACTCTTCTGTATGGGTGCGAAGCCTGGACAGTTTACCAGCGCCATGCCAAAAAATTGAATCATATCCACCTGAGCTGTCAGAGGAAACTGCTGAGGATCAAGTGGCAAGACAGAATCCCTGACACGAAAAGTCCTCAGCAAGGCAAATATCCCCAGCATCTACACCATGCTTGCAAAGGAACAGCTTAGATGGACTGGCCACGTGATCAGAATGCCCTACGTGAGACTTCCAAAAAAAGTCTTATTTGGCGAGCTGAAAAATGGCAAGCGAGCACAAGGTGGCCCAAAAAAGCGCTACAAGGACACCCTTAAAGCTTCCTTGAAGAGCTTTGGACTCGACCTGAAAAGCTGGGAACCCGTAGCACTGGACCGACCTGCCTGGAGAAGAAAATTCCAGGACGGTGCAGTCCTATGTGAGAGCAGGAGAAGCTCCTGTGCTATCTTGAAGAGGCAGCAGCGCAAATCTACCAAGGAAGGACATGTGGCTGTACCTCAGAGCTCTACATCCTCCCTAACCTGTCCAGTGTGCCATAGGGAATTCCGGGCTCGGATTGGCCTCTTCAGCCATCTGCGCACTCATCAAAACCCAACAAAATGACAAAACGTACCATGGTCATCATCAACTGTGATGGACGAACAAGAAGTAGAAGAAGAAAGAAGAAGTGAGAGAAAAAGAGAGAGAGAGTGTGTGTATGTGTGTGTGTGTGTGACAGTTACTTATATCTAGTCTTTTCACTTTATTAAGATCAGATTCAAAATTAAATTAAATTAATTACAATAATAAGGTGGCTTGACTTGGACTTGACTTGACATAGCTTGTGACTTGACTTGACTTGCCCAAGAAAAAAATACTTGGGACTTACTTGATACTTGAAGGTTAAGACTTGAGACTTACTTGAGACTTGCACATGTGTGACTTGGTCCCATCTCTGGAATGACCTCCCCAAGTCACTTTTACGGACTTTTAAATTAAATGTTCCCTCCTGGTTGGATGACCTCCCCAACTCAATCCGAGCAGCTGAGTCCTTAGCCATCTTCAAGAATCTGCTTAAAACACATCTCTTCCATCTTTATTTGACCCTCTAACTTTAACACTCACTATTCTAATTCTATTCTTATAAAAATCTAACTACCTTTCTAATCTTTTTGTATTCTATTTTTCTTTTCATTTATTATGCAATTGTATATGTGTGTAAAGACCTCTAACACCAACTTGCTCTATTCTTTTTTATTTTATCTGTTTTCTTTTTATTTATTATATTATTTAAAAGCCCATGCTACGTGTACTGTGTTAACCTAACTGAGACTTGTTATAGCACTTATATATCATTGCTCTTTTTGTTGTTTTTGATTGCTTCCACTGTCCTCATTTGTAAGTCAATTTGGATAAAAGCATCTGCTAAATGAATAAATGTAAATGTTTATGTTTGCTGATCAGTGTAAATATTTGAACAAAAGCCTCAATTAAATCTGTTCACCAGAAAAAGTGATCAAATCACTTCAGAAATTTTGACTGAACCACTCAGTGTTAGTGGAGGGACAGAAATCTCAGAATTCATTAAAATATCTGCATTTGTGTTCAGAAGATGAATGATTTTCAGGTTGGGAAGACATGAGAGTGAGGAAATGACACAATGATCATTTTTGGGTGAACTATCCCAGTAACATTACTAGGGCTGTCACTTTTAGTTTGAAAATTGATTGCACAGTCGATCGGACATACCAAAAAAAGTTTCGAAAATGAAAATAAGGAATTGATTTTAACCAAATATGTACGCTATTAATTTTAAAAGAATTAAACAATTAAAAAATACAGATGTAACAAAACTCACAAACAAGCAGAAAAAGAAAATAAAGAATTCTGAAAGTGCAGTATGCGTTGCGAAAGCTAGATAAAAAAGCTAGATATAAAATATCAGCAATTTAAGCCCCTATAAGACCCAGTGACGTCAAAAGCGACCTCTCTTCACACCAAACGCGAATAGAGCATCTGGCGCGAATGATTTCAATGTTAAGTCAATGTAAAGACGCGTTTACGCACGTCTAAAGGTCTCGCGGTGCGGTAGACGCGAATTCGCCTCATTCGCGCATCTAGTTACAGGAGATTCTGAGTTATGAAAAGGACCATTGCAAGCTGACAGTGACTGGCTTTTGTGATGGAAAATTGGAAGTAATACCCCCACCTTGCGCAGCTGTACCTGAGTGTCCCTGGGACATCAGTGCGGTCGGAACGAGTCTTCTCAACAGCTGGACATACAGTGAATAAAAATTGCTCTGCTCTGGACCCCGAAAAAAGTTTAATTTTTTTGAACAGTTGTTTGAAATGGATTGAATCATTATTTAAAATTATCTTGGAAATTTTTGAATTGCCCAAATCATAAATGCAGCCGGGTTGAAGCCTGCAGTAATGTTTTTCTTTTGTTATGGCAGCCGTCCCCTCTGCATATATCTTTTTTCGAGAATGTTGCACTCCTGTTGCTGTTCTGCACGAAATTTCATGCCAATAAATAAGAAATATTGCTGAATTGTGCGTTTCCAGCGCTCTCTTTGCATTCGTCTGTTATTTGACGTTGAAAAGCAAACTTTTTTTTTTTAGACATGGAAAACCAATTTTACAATTGATTCAATGAACACTTATGTCTTAAAAATCGAAAATGATTTTTTCACAAAAGTGACAGCACTAATTTAAGAATTTAAAGAATTTCTTACATAAAACTAACGGCTGGTTTGTTATTTAGTGCTGCCTCTCAGGAGCTTGAGAAACAATGGCACAACATAACATCAGCATCAATGACTCAACAGATTCTGATGTATTCTATAATGAGAACCGTCAAAAGAAAGAAGATTATGCATACTTTGTATTTGTCAGTGTCCTCTCAGTCGTTGAGATCCCAGTCATGATCTTAACTCTGATTGCCTTGTGTTTCCTTGTCAAATCTCGACCTGCTGCTTCTGTTTTTGTTAGTCAGTTGATACTCTCAGATCTCTTACAGGTTATTTGTATGTTAATAGGAACAGCAACCTCATGGACACGGACACTGTATTGTGCATATTTCTATTCTCTGATTGTGAGTTTGTATTTTATGGCATGTGTAGCTTGTGAACGATATCTTCTGGTTTCTCATCCTATCTGGTACAAATCTCACCATTCACTCAAACTCTCCTGTTTTATTTCTGTGATCATCTGGTTTATGCCTCTGATCTGTGCAGAAATAGATCCCCCTCATATGAATTTAAAAATTCTACCCCTGTGTATAACATGTTTAATTCCCTATATCATAATCATTCTCTGTTTTGTTGGCACTTGGCGAGGTCTTTCTCACTCAATATCACTGACTGCTCTCAAGCGCAAATTAATTTTGGGCAGTTTGTTCCTGGTTCTGTTGACTTACACATTTCTCATTCTCCCTGGTGTGATTATGGTATTTATTATTTTCTTTTTCCCCAGTTTCATTCATTCACTTAGGACATTTTTAAACTTGGCAGTATTGTTTGTTTATTTGAATCCTCTTGCGGACTGTATTCTGTACTTGTTGATGAGGCCTGATGTTGGTGACTTAATGAAGTCTGTTCACTGCTGTTGTAGATGTCAGAGTTCGAAACACAATCCAGATGAACACTAGTGAATCCACACAACAGCTGCACTACTGTAGTGTGCTGTATTTCAGCTCAAAAGCCTGAATCTCATTCAATGTACACCTGCAGCTCAGTTTAACCCGCTGCTAAATGAAGAGCACTGCACTACAGTGTATTAAAACAAAATCAATCTTTACATCGCAAACACTCTTCATTTTAAGACAAATTGAGGTTTATTTATTTTCAAAACAAGTAGTAAACTAAATTTTATTAAGAAGAAGGAACAAGAAAATCCTATTTTGTGTTTCTGATTCTGCCATCTTTGTGTACTATCAGTAATTAATCATATGATGGAGAAAAGGGTTATGTCTGGTCATAATCTAGTGGAGCTAAGGTTTTACATCAAATGTATTATTAAAGAAAAGGATGTTAGAGCTTATGAAGTGTCAAATATAAAGCAGCACTAGAAAGTTGCATGGCAATCTGAAGAGTTTGTTAAACTGGTAATTTAGATAGACTTGTGTTGCATAGATGACTGTATTGTAATGAGACCTTTCTTTTCTATTTTTTTACTATAATAAACTCAGACATCCCACCCTTCAAAAACTAATTTCAGTGAGGTAGTGCCATCCCCAACAGCGCTCAACAGCATTCACTGTTCTGTGATGTGGCTTGCTTTGCAGATTTGAGTGTTTTATTGGGTGGCTCAACATCATAGCAGTCTGTGTCAATGACTTTATTTAGCATGAAATAAGAGATAACTGTTTGGTCTACTTAGCACACATGGGACCAATCATCAGAGGATGCTCATTTGGTTGCAATTCAAAACTTACTATCATGGCCGTAGCCAGGGTTTGAAAATTAGTGAGTTGAGACAGAGATGAAGATGTTTGTGAAAGATGTTTTCTGTTTTAAAAGGATAAAACACTGTAAAATTACACCTTAATCTGTTTATAGCATTGTTAATTTTAACTATAGATTAGGGGTGGATAATTTTACCAGTTATGGATGCAATAATCCATGTTACTATAGTTTTCATTAATAATCATTGCTCTATGATAACTGTCAAGTGCTCTTATGGATGTGTTTAGCATGATTTTATGAAAATGTAATGACTACTGAATTAAATGGCTATTTCATGGCTAGTGTTTGTGTATTTCGTTCTGTAACCTACTTGTTGTACAGATCTGTGTACTAGTGTTAAATGATATTACTTGTGTTTCCCTAACAGAATGTGCTATTCTGTCAGTAATGACATGTCCATGGGCTCTTTTGATAAATGTCAGTTTAAGTGCCGGCGATGCAGTGTTACAAGATATTGCTATTAAAAAATAAATAAAACATATATATACATAGACCGATATCGATGACACTAAATTGCAAATTCCCAGTCTTTTAACTTTCTGAAGTGTCAAATTAAGTGGAAAAGACAAATCCTATATGCCTATAATTGATGGATCTGGCAACATGGTAGAAGACTTTAATTTATTTCATTATTTACTTATAAGATATTTAAAACAATTTAAGCATGAATAACTTTCATTCATGTTTTACACAAGGTTTTGCGTAGGTCATGTTTGCTGTGTATGTTCTTCTGTGTCATCCACGCCACAAGAATGCGCTGTTTCTACGTGTATTTAGCTTTGATTTGTAAGAGAATCCTTGTGCATCCTTGTGGCATGGCTGATACAGGAGAGCATACACATGCTGTGTCCAAATATACTCCCTATCCACTATATAGTGCACTATATCGGGTGTCAGCCATTTTGTAGTGCTGTCCGAATTCTGAGTGAACTACTTCATTCCCTACATTCGTCCACTACTTTTAACCCACAATGCATTCTGATTTTGAGTGTACAACCGATGTACACTCGCTGAAGCACTATTTCCCACAATCCAATGCGAGGCGGCGATAGAAAATGGAAAATGGCGGACGGCAACGCTGGAGGTGGCAACTTTTACAAATGTAAGCAACTTTTTATTGTTTAAAGTAAGTCTTTATAAAGAGATTCTGAATCGAAATTAGACGGGGGTGATTTGTTGTCAAAGTAATACATTTTTAGTGTGGTAACTTTTAAATTTACAACACTGTTTTGTTTTGTCTAACGTTACGTCTTAAAAAAAATGATTAATTAATTTGTATTTACTTTAGGGACAGATGAGGATGTTAGCAGTCTTATCCTATAAAGAAACGTTCACGGCCATCTCTTTTTCTGGCCGGAGAAACGCTGCTCCGCATGGATGGGAGTGAGTTTCAAGTATATATTTTTTTGTAAATTAATACAGTTGAGGTTTAATTTGGTTGATTGTGTATACATTACGTTATTTTTAATACAGGACAGTGCTGAAGGACATCGGCTTGCTTGGGGTGGTATCCCCTGCCAGATCCGCCAAAAAATGGGAGAATAAAAAAAAAAAATTCAAGGTAAGATAATAATAATAATACTTCCTTACATTTATCCAGGGCTTTTCTAAGCACTCAAAGCGCTATACATTGTCAGGGGCTATCTCCTCATCTACCACCAGTCCACTATCCATTTCCGTATGGTGGAGCTCTCTGTAAAGAAAGATGGATTTGTAAAGAAATGCATTTTTTTAATACTAAAAAAAGATAATAGTTACATACAGATTTACTTGTAACTATACACCCTTTGAGAATCGGATGTTTTTTTTATATTTTTTTAATTCATGAATTGATAGGTTGAAGGTGGTTTTATGTAGTGCTAGCTATTTAACATATACAATTAGAAATTAAATTAAAATGCATATTCAGCAGTAAAACCAACTCACATTACCAACACCAACATCTAACAAAAATTAGTGCTGTCTCTCAGTCGATTTAAAAAAGAAAAAAAATATATATACACACATTTTTCTGTAATTAATCATGATTAATTGCATAATATATTGTCATGATTTCACACTTAACCTCCAAATTAATGTAGAAACAACTCATATTTTAAATGTTTACAGAGAGCTCCACCATACGGAAATGGATTGTAGACTGAATATATATAATCGTTTGTCAATGTTTTATTTGGTCATGTCTGTGAAATATTTTCTAATACCTGATATGGATAAAATCCAGGGAAACCTTTTTTTTTCTTGCCATATCTGTTCATGTATGTCATAACCTTGCCCCACTGATGGTCAGAACAGGGGCAGATGATTATTAGAAACATTCATGAGACTAAAACGGATGAATTTATTTTGTTCTATAATTATAATACAACTCTTACTCACCATCATGCTTTAAATTGCCAGATTCAGTTAATTTATGTTGGGTTGTATATAATTTGTTTTAAAAATTATGTTTAGGAGCTAAGGAAGCCACCAACTGTGACTGGGACTGAATCGGGAGAATCCACTGCAGGAACATGGAAATGGTACAACCTCATGGATGAGGCAATAGGTGGGAGGCCATCCATTCAGCACCCCATCCTAATTGCCTCATCAGAGGAAGACTCCATCGTTCCTGCAGTGAGTTCTCCTGATTCAGTCCCTGAAGAGGCAGAGCAGCAGGACAGGAGAGAGAGTGGAGAGCCAGGGCCAGCAAAGAGGCAGAGGAAAGATCCAGTGCTGGAATTTTTAGAGCGGGAAGCTGAGAGAGGAGAGACTTCTGTATATTCTTGAAAAAATGGTTAAAAAAATTTGAATTTTATTTTAAATAAATAATTTTAATTGACACATTTGCGCTTTTTTTATTACTCATTTTTTTTACAGGAATATTTATCCTAAGAGAATGTACACTGTTTTAACCATTAATTATATAATTTGCATCAAAATATTCAAACAAATTAGATTACAGGAAAAGGAAGTGGTACTTCTTATTTTGAACTGCAATACATGTTTTATGTTAACTGTAACTTACATTAGATTTCGTAAGCATTTACTTACCTTCATTTCATTCTAACCACACATTGGTAAAATATATCAATATAGCATACAAGTGGCTGGGCTTTTTAACATTTTATAAATAATCATGGTGTCTTAGGGCTGGAGGAAGATTGTCGTAATTTGAAACAGAAAGAGCTGCAGCCAGTCGATCTCTGGTGTGTTCTCCACTCTGCGGATCTCTCACTTGCAGGTCATCAAGATCATCGCCATCCAGTTGTCCTTCTTCTGGCTCCACGATGTCACCATTTGTGATACAGATGTTGTGCAGTATAGTACAACAAGTGATGACCTCTGGAGCAACAAGGGCCTTGAAGAAGAGTGACCACCATGGCGTTTTCAAACAGCCAAAAGATCTCTCAATAATGCACCGAGCTATTGCATGGTGGAAGTTGAAACGATGTTGACTTCCATTGTGTAGTGGCTCTCTATATGGAGTGATAAGAGAGACTGGGTGGCTAAGACAGGGGAAACCTCCATCTCCTAAAATGTGGTATCGGTCTGGTGGGTACAGTGCTTTCAGGTAGATTGGGCTGTTCCTGAGCACTCTGGAAAAAAATGTCCAGGTGTTAACCTTGGTGGTCACAGAGTGCTTGTAGCTGGATGGAATGAAATAACTTTCTATTTAAGTAGCACATAGAATCAGCAGATGGAGGCTTGATTCTATTGTGACAGCCATCAATGCTACCAGAAATTGAATTAAAGACAGGATTGCCAGCCAGGTTTGAAAAGCCTGTGCAGATTTCCTCAAGCTCTTGCAAAGATGGGAAGTGGATCACTTTGCGTTTGATACAGAGAAGCATTTTCGAGACTTTGTAGACAATCATGTGGACTGTTGAACGGTGCATATCAAATGCTCTGCAAACAACCCGGTAAGAAGTAGCACTTGCCAACCATGTTCACGATCCTCACGGAGGATGTTAATGAGGTAGGTCAGTGTTTGCCTGTTAAGCCGAAAGTCTGGCCTCAGGTCCCTTCTCCCATCCAGGTACAACCTGAGGACAGGCACTTGTTGGTTCAGCAGGCAGTATGGAGCTCTAGTGCCAAACTGAAAAAAAAAAGATCTACCCTTCGTCTGACCCAGAGGACAGAAGGTTGCCACGCCTGCCTTCATCCTAGAGCTGACTTTTACTTTGAAAGTCAGTTTTTTTTGTTTTTGTTTATTCAGGATTTAGAAGCATTGTTTTAAATACTGTGTATTTAACAACTTGTCACAAGATTAAAAAGAGCCTACTTTTAATTATTCCAAAAGAAATCACTTTGATTTAACAAATTTAATTTTAAATTGTTAATAATAAACCTATAATAATGAATTATTACGCATTATATTTTATAAAGCTGAACCGATCATTAGAGCTGCAGCGCTGGTTAAGAGTATCATCAAAAACACCGGGAAGCACTGCATTCATGTGAAATCAAAGGTCTATGGCTCATGGTCTCCAGAGAATGAGACATTGTTTCCGTCTCTGCGTTGTGTTTTCTGTCTAGTCCTGGGTTCTTCAGCCGACTGGATGTTGTGTGTCCTCTGAGGAACTGTATTCTTGACCCTGTCTTCATCCAGTCTCTGTTTCATCATCTGATCATATTATTTAGAAGAGGACCAGAACATTAAAATGTCTTCCAGTCAGTTCAGTACTGTTCAATAACTGCTTCGTTTTCTGACCATAATTCAGAAATGAAAAATACAACAGTACTTGACCTCTAATGAGAACAATTGCAGATCTTCTCTTCGTCTGACCCAGAGGACAGAAGGATCCACGCCTGCCTTCATCCTAGAGCTGACTTTCAAACCATTGGTGCTGTAAGATCTGCTCTAACGTGGGCCGCTTCGCTGGACTGCGCTCCAGACACTGGTGGATCAGATCACTGCATGCTGTAAAAGTTTGGAGGAGAGAGACGGTCAGTCAAGAGCACGTAACACACCAGAGCTGACGTGTGTAAACACCTTCTCAAATATCTGATAAAAGCTAGAGTGAGAGGTAAATGTTTATCAGTTTCTCACCGCTGGATAGCTCAGCTTTCCAAGGGAAAGGACAGGCTTTCAATATTTGCTTAACGCTTGAAAAAGGCAGTTTTATGTTGACCATCATGTACAGCGTCACACCTAGAGTCCAGACGTTTGTTGGGACGGCGTAGTATTTGGGTTTGGAGAAGACCTCTGGTGGGCAGAACAGGAATGCTCCTGGAAGAAAGACATTGTATGATTAATATTTTTCAGAAAACAAAATAAATCACAGTGCAATAGAAAAGGCAGCTGACCTATATATTTGAGGCTGTCATAGCCAGCGCTGTCAAGCAGGTGACCGGAGCCGAAGTCAATCAGCTTCAGCTCCAGAGTGTCGGTGTTCACCAGGACGTTGTCAGCATGGACGTCATTATGAAACACGCCGTGGTTTATGCAGTGCTGCACCGCCAGGACTAACTGACGCATGAAGCCACGCGCGACCGCTTCACTCAGTCCTGACGAATCCATGATGAACTCTCGCAAGGTCACGCAGGGTTGAGGGAACTCCAGAACAAGCGAGAAGACCAGGGGCCGATCGAACCACTCGTACATTTCTATGATGTAGGGGCACACTGGAGGACGTCTCAACATCAGCATCAGCCCCACTTCTGTAGCCAGACGTCTGGAACAACGAGGCTAGAGAACAGCACAAGACCAACAACCGTTAGACAGCTTTCAACAACTAAACATGTGTTCTTTACTCTTTGACAACTCACTATTTGAAGAGAACAGCAGTTGTTCCATTTCCGCGTTGTTTTGATGGCAACCTGCAAAGAGAGACAAAAACACATATATTAATAATATTTCTCACATTCTCCAATCTGTCTTTTATTTTAAACACATGTTCAGATCAAGTGGACATGGATCTCTACACAAGGAGCCAAATGTTCAGTAAAAGCGTGTTACCTCTCGACCATCGGATTTTCGGATTGCCTTATTCACCTTGCCGAAGCTTCCTGTTCCTATCAAATCTTGCATTGTGTACAATTTGTGCAAAGATTCTGAAAAACACAAGAGGTTGTTGAATATGTTTAGTTATTTTATATTACATTACATGTTTGATATAATAGTAGCTACTGCTGTCTGTATCAAAAACAGACGAAATAAGATCCATGTGACAAATGTTTCTTTAAAAATGAAATGTGTTATTAATATTTGTTAGACAAGCAAAGCTTTATAACTGTGTTAAAGTAGGTGACACTAGGATGACAAAGTAAGAACACTTCAAAACTGATAAAGTAAGTGTGCATCTGACAGCAGACTCACTGGTAGTTGGCCTCCAGTCGGGGAGATCTGGAGCAGATGTGGGCTCGGTGTCAGGCTCGTTCTGGCGCTCAGAGGGTCCCGGGACAGACACCGGCTCGGGATCAGACTCCACTCGTGACCGTCTGCAGCGGAGGAACGGTTTCTTCACGGCCTTCCAGGCTCTCTTGAAGAACGCATGGATTCTGCTCCTCCTGTTGCCTCCAGCACGAATCTCTTCATTGAAGAAAAACAACAAGAAACATTAGAAACATGTCTGACCACAAATTAAACATTAGTGATTATTAAAGATGTCTGTGTAGTGCATGTTTGCTTGGAAAACAATGAAAAAGTAGCGCAGTGCATTTCTAAAACTATTGTGAACGACCTCTTACAAAAACCATTAATAAAAAGTGTGAGGCTAATTTTTTACTACAATATTTCTCACAAAAATAAAAGTTATGAAAGTATTTGCTGATTATAATGTCTGTTATTTTATAATGAGATGAAAGGGTTTATTTATTTGAATAATCTGACCTGTGGGGCTTTTCTCAGCAGAAGGCTGTGCACTCACTGCTTCTGCTTCTGAAGCCCTTGTTGACTCGACAGGCTGCTGGGAGTCAGCTGGCAGTGAATCGATCAACTCTTCGTCGATCCACTGACAGAAGCCGCTGCAGAAGCTGATGTTATCCAGCCACGCAGCCGCTTCTGTCTCATTAGACACGGACTCAGATGCTGGACACATCGTGACGCTGAGAGTGAGTGGACAAACTCTCGAGTGTTTAGTAGACTTTAGTCTGTACACTGTGTGTGTTGTGTCTGCAGACTTTCGTATGTAGATCTTCTCTAGCACTCAAACTCGCTCAGATTCTCACTGTCTCTGATTGAAGACAGTCTGCGAGCGCGGTTATAAGGGACTGTCAAGTGATGTCACAATGCACGAATGTTCCAAATGGAACGCAGCAGAGCGCGAGTCTCGAGCGCATTTTTTAAAAACGTGAGCGAGTTTTTTTTAACAACTTAAAAATCTTACAACTCAAACCTAAACATATGCTTGTTTATTCAAGGCCAGAATGTAAGAGATTCATAAATGAGTGGTCTATTTATGAGGTGTGTAGTCAAGTTGTAGGACATCCGCAGTCATAAAAATTAATACAATTAATTAATTGATTACATTTCATCCATAAAATGTGTAAAGGTCGTCTTTCAGAAACTAGAGGTGTATATTACATGTTGTGTGTGTGTGTCTGTGTGCATCTTATAATAACGTTAACAATTGCCAGCAGAATCTCAATCGAGTTTTTTAATTGGTTAAAGTTAATAGAGAACGTCTCGTGTATTTCCGTACATTCTCGGCAATTTCTGATCTCTGCACAGAGTAAACATATAGAGTATAGAGAAAGCGAGCAAAGAACACAACAAGCAAAATGATTCACAGTTTCGAAGCGCTCCAATCGGATCGTGAATCAAGAATCATTTGTTTCAGCTCGGGACGTCAGAGCGGGTTCGCGGAGAAGGGTATTCCTGCACAACCGGAGGCTACAGTTACAGGACCGCAATTCTGTGACCGCAGATTTAGGACCCTAGTATTTTTGTGACAGCGCCACCTACTGTACTGAATCAACACTAATTAAAGATGGACGACGTGGACAGCAACCAGACGGTGAGTACCGATATTTAATTAAGTTTTATTTTATAACGTTTAAACGGTGCAAGGTTTACATAGTGAGAACTGCTAACTATTAATTAATAATTAATTCCCACCAAATTAAGAATTTGTGAGCTAGTTTTATTAATTACTACGACGTTAATTCGTGGCTATGATTTCATAAATTATAATTGTGTTTTAATGACGAAGTATTATAAGTGAATCTAGCCTGCACATTAATTAAACTTATCAGATGACAAGAGCCTGGTTGTTGTAAGGTTTGTAAGATTTACCTGCAGCTTAATGTATTAATGTGAATACTGGCTTAATAGTCGTTGTTTTACCATATTTAGGTATAAAATATATTTCATAATTAAACTGCACTGACTGCCTAGTTGCAGTATGTGTTAGCCTGTTGTTTTGGCATTGTTTTGCAATGATAAATTAGGCATTTGGCAATTTTAATAGTTTGTTACAATTTGGGCTAATCTGCAGGTCTATTCCACATACAGTTTTACATTGCTATCATGTGTTAGTTTCTATGTGTTATGTTCTGCATGGCCAATATGAAGTGATTTTATGGATTCGATTAGGCTCATTGTAGGTCAGATGATTAAAAAAGGCACTAGGGATATTTTCATGATCTCAAAATATTCTAACAAGTGCACTCTCTCTTTTCCAAGATACATATAACAATCAAAAAGGGAAATCCCTGCCCGAATTGAAGAGATGCACCACATGCTGCAAGGACTTTCACTTTTCATATATATATATATATATATATATATATATATATATATATATATATATATATATATATATATATATATATATTCCAGTTGAATATGTTAAACAAATGTTTCTTATTTATCTCTCTCTGTCTCTCGCTCTCTCTTTCTCTAGAGTTGAAGCCTACAGCCATTCTATCCATGCAGCAACTGATGGAAAAGGGGTTCACTTTGGTGCTGTTGTGATGTTGTCACAAAAATGACATGTATATACTGTACAGACCAAGAGTTTGGACACACCTTCTAATTCAAAGAGTTTTCTTTATTTTCATGACTATGAAAATTGTAGAGTCACACTGAAGGCATCAAAACTATGAATTAACACATGTGGAATTATATATGGAATTATATACATGACAAAAAAGTGTGAAACAACTGAAAATATGTCATATTGTAGGTTCTTCAAAGTAGTCACCTTTTGCTTTGATGACTGCTTTGCACACTCTTGGCGTTCTCTTGATGAGCTTCAAGAGGTAGTCACCTGAAATGGTCTTCACACAGTCTTGAAGGAGTTCCTCGAGAGATGCTTAGCACTTGTTGGCCCTTTTGCCTTCTGTCTGCGGTCCAGCTTACCCCTAAACCATCTGGATTGGGTTCAGGTCTGGTGACTGTGGAGGCCAGGTCATCTGGAGCAGCACCCCATCACTCTCCTTCTTGCTCAAATAGCCCTTGATGCCTTCAGTGTGAATCTACAATTTTCATAGTCAGGAAAATAAAGAAAACTCTTTGAATGAGAAGGTGTGGCCAAACTTTTGGTCTGAACTATAATATATATATATATATATATATATATATATATATATATATATATATATATATATATGTAATATGTATATATGTATATAAATAAACATTCTTGAATCATTCTTGTGTCTTGTCTTGCTTCTCAACAACTTTTAAAATATTGGCAGTAATTTAGTGACTCCATACGCTGATTCCAACTTTAACTTACCTGATAATGAGCTAATTCACCTTAAGGAAGTGAATCAATATACTGTATAATTCAAGAGACAATTCAAGACTTTTAAGGTTCTTCATTTTTTACAATTGTTTTAACATTGATATACATCAATTTTACAAAATTGATATTTCATTTATATTTTGTGTAAATTCATGTTTAAATTTAAAATTGTGACTCAAAGCACACTTAGTAATTTAACTCTGCTGCATTTTGAATCAAAAATCACATTTAAAAACATGCTACTGAGATTAATATATTGATGCTATATACAAAGTAACGTGACTGCAAACTAAACCAACAGGATACTAGAACTGCGTTCCTGAAACTGCAGCCATCGCTATATTGGCCAGTACGATAGGTGGCGCTGTCAGGAAAAACTAGGGTCCTAGAACTGCGGCCCAGATCTGCGGTACTGAATCTGCAGCCTCCGGTTGTGCAGGAACATACTATTGGGTTCGCGGGATTTTTCAGCAGAGGCAGAGGCAAATCGCACCCTGGATATAGAGACCTAAACGCAGCACTAATTTCACACACAGGTGAGGCCACGTTTATAAAATGCTCGACCCAGATGTCTGACAGAGGAGGATAGTCTGCAGGAGATCAGCTTCACATCTGCAGAGCTGACCGCTGAGATAAAGCCTGTCCAGACAACAACAGAGGAGTTAGTTAGCTCAGACAATCATGGCCTGTCCTACAGACAGCATGAGAGTGACATTAAAAATAAATAAAATTAATGCATTTATTATGGAGAAAGTGTTATCATGTGACTTTTATCTAGCCCTGTATTCTTTGTAGCGTTCTTGGCTTAGTGTTTGATTGAACCTTGGCCTCATTTTGAAAAGAGCTCTCAGCATTTCAGGAGTATCAACTTTTTTCTTATTTGACAAGTTCAACAAATAAAAGCCATAGTTATTTTTACTCATTGATTTGTATTTTATTCTGGTGCAGACTCTCAGCAAATGCAGAGATGGAGATAGAGACGGTTTCAGCGCATGTAAATGAAAACTTTGTGTGGAGCAACATTTAACCTGAATGAAAATGCATGTAAAATACATGTATATAAATAATGAGCATATTTAATCAGGATTAATTAATAACACTAGGTCTGGACGATATGATGATATTATCGTTTATATTGACAATGTCTCGTAAATACCGCAATGTGGATGTCAACAGATAAAAGATAATTATCGACAAACCTAGTAAGTTGAAATAATATTTTACATAGCCCCATAGTCACCGTGCAGGTCTTTTTGCATGCAAGAATTAAATAATTTTAGAGGTTTGGGAATCTGAAAACTATACCAATTTAAATTCCGATTCTGCTTCTCGGTTCCTGTATAAGCATTTATTGTGATTTCAAAAGATTCAACTGCAAGAAGATGAACTAGAAAATATTTCTGTACTGTATTCGGTGCTGCGCACATCACACACAAAGCGCTTTTTCACTTTTTAAACTTTAGTTAGTCTGTAATGTTGCTGTTTGAGTATAAAAAAGATATGCATAGTTACAAAGATTAAAATCGGATTCAAAAGGAGATATTTTATTTAACAAAAATCACTTTTCAAAAACTACAACGAATGATTGTTTGGACTTCAAAACATATTTTCCAGGATTTGTGATATCACAAATATCAACGAATGGGATGAGACCTGGTTGAGCCACACTAGAGAAGGCAACGAGTGTTATCGCTGTGTCTGAGACATGCTACTGTTCCCAAGGCACACAAACTTAGAGTTGTTACAATCATCCATGTTTAAATCACGCTCAAAATGATTCTATTTTGAAACAATATTTAAACTGAAGCTGGTAGCCGGCGACTGTGGTAAGAGGCATGACATTTCCTGACCAGGCACCGAGTGCTGCCAATCACAACACACATTTACCCAGCTAACCAATCACAACACACACTGGCCCAACTAACCAATCACAGCACACACTGGCCCAGCTAACCAATCACAGCACAGAATGGCCCAGCTAACTTATCACAGCACACACTGGCCCAGCTAACTAATCACAGCACACACTGTAACCAATCACAGCACAGAATGTCCCAGCAAACCAATCAATGCACACTCTGGCCCAGCTAACCAATCACAACACACACTGGCCCAGTTAACCAATCACAGCACACACTGGCCCAGCTAACCAATCGCAGCACACACTGTAACCAATCCCAGCACAGAATGTCCCAGCAAACCAATCAACGCACACACTGGCCCAGCTAACCAATCACAACACACACTGGCCCAGTTAACCAATCACAACACACACTGGCCCAGCTAACCAATCACAGCACACACTGTAACCAATCACTGCAAAGAATGGCCCAGCAAACCAATCACAGCACACACTGGCCCAGCTAACCAATCACAACACACACTGGCCCAGCTAACCAATCACAACACACACTGGCCCAGCTAACCAATCACAGCACACACTGGCCCATCTAACCAATCACAGCACACACTGTAACCAATCACAGCACACACTGGCCCACCTAACCAATCACAGCACACACTGTAACCAATCACAGCACAGAATGGCCCAGCAAACCAATCACAGCACACACTGGTCCAGCCAACTAATCACAACACACACTGGCCCAGCTAACCAATCACAACACACACTGGCCCAGTTAACCAATCACAGCACACACTGGCCCAGTTAACCAATCACAACACACACTGGCCCAGTTAACCAATCACAGCACACACTGGCCCAGCTAACCAATCGCAGCACACACTGTAACCAATCACAGCACAGAATGGCCCAGCAAACCAATCACAGCACACACTGGTCCAGCCAACTAATCACAACACACACTGGCCCAGCTAACCAATCACAACACACACTGGCCCAGTTAACCAATCACAGCACACACTGGCCCAGTTAACCAATCACAACACACACTGGCCCAGCTAACCAATCACAACACACACTGGCCCAGTTAACCAATCACAACACACACTGGCCCAGCTAACCAATCACAGCACACACTGTAACCAATCACTGCAAAGAATGGCCCAGCAAACCAATCACAGCACACACTGGCCCAGCAAACCAATCACAGCACACACTGGCCCAGCTAACCAATCACAACACACACTGGCCCAGCTAACCAATCACAACACACACTGGCCCAGCTAACCAATCACAGCACACACTGGCCCATCTAACCAATCACAGCACACACTGTAACCAATCACAGCACAGAATGGCCCAGCAAACCAATCACAGCACACACTGGTCCAGCCAACTAATCACAACACACACTGGCCCAGCTAACCAATCACAACACACACTGGCCCAGTTAACCAATCACAGCACACACTGGCCCAGTTAACTGATCACAGCAAAGACTGGCCCAGATAACCAATCACATTACACAGCATAAATATCAAATACATTAGGGTACAGTGGGGGAATAAAGTAAGTGTGCATCAGAGTCGGAGTCTCACAGCAGACACGCCCCTTTCAAGCAGAGCAATCAAGCCAGAGGACTAAAATCAGGATATAAAAATTAATTTTATTTCTAAATTTTAAATATAAAAATCATACTAACAATATAAGTACACCTCAGGAAACATTTAAAAAACATTTAAAAATAAATAAATATTTACAAATAATTAACATTATGAGACCTTTAAGGAATGCTCTGTATAAGAAACGAATAAATATAATCAATAATAGCCTTTTGCATGTATTTCTCACCAAACCCTTTAATTTAATCTAACAACACTTAAAATATACAGCAATAGTCATACGGGCCTACTATTATGAGTATTTCCATACTTTTTGTTAAAGGGGAGGTGAAATGCTCGTTTTCACTCAATATCCTGTTAATCTTGAGTACCTATAGAGTAGTACTGCATCCTTCATAACTCCAAAAAGTCTTTCGTTTTATTATATTCATAAGAGAAAAATAGTCTGTACCGATTTTTCCCGGAAAAACACGACAGACTGGAGGCGTGACGTGTGGGCGGAGCTAAAGAATCACAAGCGCCAGTACGCATTTGCGTTGAGAGCGTTTGGAAGCTGTGACACCGTGAGGACAAAACCAACCAAAACAAACCATGGCTAACAGTCAGATTCAGCGTATATTTATGATCCAGAATCAGATCCAGAGGCTGAAATTTAACAAGAGCAGCATCAGCAACAACGTCTCTATGTGGTATGTACTGAAACTGTATATATTTGCTTAGCCGTTTTGGAAAATGACTAAGTTCCACTTTATGTCGTCTTTTTTTTTTTTTTTAAGCTGTACATGTGGAAAGTGCAGTTTGATGACAACATCGCATGTTGTTTACTTGATGTGCTTACGCGCCGATAGCCAAGTTAACAACACAGAGATATTTGAAGCAGTTTTACTCGTGCAGTTTGATGACAACATCGCATGTTGTTTACTTGATGTGCTTACACGCCGATAGCTAAGTTAACAACACAGAGATATTTGAAGCAGTTTTACTCACTGCATGCGGTTCCAACACACGATCGTGACCCTTTTTCGTTGGGACTGCATTATCCTTAAGAAATAAACGATGTGCAAATCCGGCGTCAAACTGGGCCTTGTTTGTAAAACAAGCATCTTCGAAATGCAGGGGAACAAACACAAACACTTGCACAACTCCGTTGATGCTCTGTAAAAATAAACTCCATCCACTGGTCCCTTAATGCTGTCTCTCTTTTGGTAATCTGTGCAGGGTTGTCTTGCCCTGGCAACCAAAAACACACTCCTTTTGTGACATTTCGCGACGCTCTTGCTCTGATCAGTGAAGTCTGTTGTGCTCTCAGTGCTCTGCTATACAGGAGCACTATCTTCCGGCAGACGTGCCCTCAGGACCCATATAAGGAAATTCCGCTCCATCTAACGTCACACAGAGCCATACTTGAAAAAAACTTTCCGAAACTTGTGACAAACCGGAAGGAGTATTTTTGGAACAGAAATACTCCTTCAAACGGACAACTTAATTTTTGAAACTTTGTCCATGTTTAGCATGGGAATCCAACTCTTTAACAGTGTAAAAAACTCAGTATGCATGAAATAGCATTTCACCCCCCCTTTACGGTTTACAATGACGGCAGGACGAGTAAACGCAGGTGTTCTGAAATATTCAGTTTCTGAGATTTTCAGTGATGCTGGGCGGAGCATACATGAATTTTCATGAGTTTCCTGTTTCGCGTTAAAGTGCCACTGAAAATATTGAATCTTCGGATCACACACACACTGTTTTCAGAATAAGCGTTATGGTTCAAAGTGTGATGAGATTCTGCTATTTAGGCTACTATTCATTTGGGCACAATAGTTTGTAGATTGTCATGTGTTATTAAGTCAATTATTACAGCTGTTAATTTGTTGCTGTGCCAGAGGATACTCTACAACAGGGGTCATCAACTATATTTGTCAAAGGGCCAGAATTTTTCTCTGCAGACACTGTAAGGGCCAGATACTCGTAATATAAAATAAAATTCGTATTGTATCCTAATTAGGGCTGTCAAAAATAGCGCGTTAACGACGTTAATTAGTTGTTTGTTTTTAATTACGTCAAATTTTTTAACGCATTTCACGCATGCGCAGTGTGACATATTATTCAGGTCAGGAAAGTCTCGTCGCTCTCTGAATTCTCAAGATAAAAAACAGCGGCGAGCGCCGCAACGAAAACACCGAAGAAGCTTAAGGTTTTACCCCAGTTACTCTCAAATACATTCATGCCAAGCTTGATAAACAGAGACGACTTTGATAGTTGATACACTGGAGCTTCTTCCTGTTATAGCGTCCTGTGTTTCACACTGCGCATGCACAGAACGCCTATATGCAATGCAGCGAAAATTACAGCTGTTTGGAAAAGCATATGCATTTTTACTTGGTTTTACTGGCACTTGAAGCCTTCAGAACGTGAAAATATCGATCCTAAAGTATTGTGGCAGAGCAAATGAACACCTCCCAAAAACAAGAGTGCCCAGAGTGCTGCTTATGTGATGGTGGCACATGTTTGTGTTTCTGAGTTTATTCTTTCGAGTTTCTCTATGCATAATTTCATAGATATGTAGCTATATTTAACCACTGGTTCACCTAAAACTCTTACACTATCTGTAGTTAAATGGCATGGTTTGATATAGTGCTCAGGTAAAATTGATCTAAGTAAATGTTAAACTTTTGAAATTCAGAAAAAAAGAACCACATATTGATGAATCAATACATGAAAATTATGTATCTGTGTCCTGTTATTTATCTTTTGGTATGCATTTCAGAAAAAAAATGGTTACGATTCAGGTGTAATTGCAAATGGTGATTAATCCTGATTAATCCACTGAAAATTCTGATTAATTTGATTAAAAATTTTAATCATTTGACAGCCCTAATCCTAATATGTTATTATTTCATATAGTAATTCTAGTTCAAAATTTATGTTATTTTTTTACATATTACCTGTACTGCAGCAAGCCACCTGGGGGCGATAGTGATATTTTATGCTTCATATTTGTGAGGCTGTCAAGCTGTCCACCACTGTCACATGCAGGTTGTAGTTTGTGGAGAACACTAGAAGAAAGGCCTTCTAAATATATTTAAATGAAAAAATAGCACTCTCAAAGAGCCTTAAGCGAACAGTTGATTCAGAAAACCGCAGTTTTAATGAAGAATGGACTGATAAGTACGTATTCATAGTGCCTGTTAGAAATGCTGTACCTGTGTGCCTCATTTGCATGTCTGAATATATAGAATGAAAGTCTGAATATATGGAATGAAAATATGAATATATAAAACAAATGTCTGAATATATGGAATGAAAGTCTGAATATATAAAACGAATGTCTGAATATATATGGAATAAAAGTTTGAATATATATAGAATGAAAGTCTGAATATATGGAATGAAAGTCTGAATATATAGAATGAAAGTCTGAATATATGGAATGAAAATATGAATATATAAAACAAATGTCTGAATATATGGAATGAAAGTCTGAATATATAAAACGAATGTCTGAATATATATGGAATAAAAGTTTGAATATATATAGAATGAAAGTCTGAATATATGGAATGAAAGTCTGAATATATAGAATGAAAGTCTGAATATATGGAATGAAAATATGAATATATAAAACAAATGTCTGAATATATGGAATGAAAGTCTGAATATATAAAACAAATGTCTGAATATATGGAATGAAAGTCTGAATATATAAAACGAATGTCTGAATATATATGGAATAAAAGTTTGAATATATATGGAATGAAAGTCTGAATATATGGAATGAAAGTCTGAATATATAGAATGAAAGTTTGAACATATAGAATGAAAGTTTGAATATATATAGAATGAAAGTCTGAATACATAGAATAAAAGTTTGAACATATATAGAATGAAAGTCTGAATATATGGAATGAAAGTCTGAATATATAGAATGAAAGTCTGAATATATGGAATGAAAATATGAATATATAAAACAAATGTCTGAATATATGGAATGAAAGTCTGAATATATAAAACAAATGTCTGAATATATGGAATGAAAGTCTGAATATATATGGAATAAAAGTTTGAATATATATAGAATGAAAGTCTGAATATATGGAATGAAAGTCTGAATATATAGAATGAAAGTCTGAATATATGGAATGAAAATATGAATATATAAAACAAATGTCTGAATATATGGAATGAAAGTCTGAATATATGGAATGAAAATATGAATATATAAAACAAATGTCTGAATATATGGAATGAAAGTCTGAATATATAAAACAAATGTCTGAATATATAGAATGAAAGTCTGAATATATGGAATGAAAATATGAATATATAAAACAAATGTCTGAATATATGGAATGAAAGTCTGAATATATAAAACAAATGTCTGAATATATGGAATGAAAGTCTGAATATATAAAACGAATGTCTGAATATATATGGAATAAAAGTTTGAATATATATGGAATGAAAGTCTGAATATATGGAATGAAAGTTTGAATATGTAGAATGAAAGTTTGAACATATATAGAATGAAAGTTTGAATATATATAGAATGAAAGTCTGAATACATAGAATAAAAGTTTGAACATATATAGAATGAAAATATGAATATATAAACAAATGTCTGAATATATAGAATGAAAGTCTTAATATATAAAACGAATGTCTGAATATATATGGAATAAAAGTTTGAATATATATGGAATGAAAGTCTGAATATATGGAATGAAAGTCTGAATATATAGAATGAAAGTTTGAACATATATAGAATGAAAGTTTGAATATATATAGAATGAAAGTCTGAATACATAGAATGAAAGTTTGAACATATATAGAATGAAAGTTTGAATATATATAGAATGAAAGTCTGAATATATAGAATGAAAGTTTGAACATATATAGAATGAAAGTTTGAATATATATAGAATGAAAGTCTGAATATATAAAATAAATGTCTGAAAATCATTGCAAAAGCAAAAGCAATGAGCGAGTCCACACGAAATTTTGTAGCAGCAATTTTAAGTAACGATCGTCTAATTAATAACCTGGCGAATGCGTGTCCGGGCCAAAATACTGGCAACCGTACTCAACATCATTCTAATGATGAAGAAATGTATTCGCTGTTTCATGGGCGAAGATTGTAGATAGCTGTGGGTGATCCCTGTGAGGTAGAAGGCATGTTTCTTTCTGTAATGTTTGCTTGATAAACAGGAACTTCCTGGGCTGTGAAGTTCATCACATTCGCTCTTCCGCAGTGAAATAGAGAATACATTTCTTCATCAGTAGAACGATGTTGAGTACGGTTGCCAGTATTTTGGCCCGGACACGCATTCGCCAGGGTGTTAATTAGATGATTGTTACTTAAAATTGCTGCTATTAAATTTTGTGTAAATTTTATGACTCGCTCATTGCTTTTACTTTTGCATTGATTTTCAGACATTCGTTTTATATATTCAGACTTTCATTCCATATATTCAGACTTTCATTCCATATATTCAGACTTTCATTCTATATTATTCAGACTTTCATTCTATATATTCAGACTTTCATTCTATATATTCAGACTTTCATTCCATATATTTTGAGAAATTTGTTTTATATATCCATACTTTCATTCCATATATTCAGACTTTCATTCCATATATTCAGACTTTCATTCCATATATATTCAAACATTAGTTTTATATATTCAGAATTTCATTCCATATATTCAGACTTCATATTATAAATATAATTATTTCCTGAACGGCTTGCCATAGTATATATATGTATATATATATATATATATACATATATATATATATATATATATATATATATATATATATATGTATATATATATATATGTATGTATATATATATATATATATATATATATATATATATATATATATATATATATGTGTATATATATATATATGTGTGTGTGTGTGTGCATATATATATATATATAATTTGTGTGTGTATGTATATATATATATATATATATATATATATATATATATATATATATAGACATATATATAATATGTGTATATATATTTATGTTTATATATGTGTGTGTATATATATATGTGTATATATGTGTATGTGTGTGTGTGTGTGTGTGTGTGTGTGTATATGTGTCTGTGTATAAAACACTACATATGTATTTTAAAGTTGTAATGTCATATTCATTCATTCATTCAAATCTGTTTTTTTTTAGGTTGCATGTGACTCTTGCAATGGCTGGTACCACTGGGACTGCATAAGCAGGCCAAGTTTGGAGTTACATTTTATATGCCCCCCCCCCCCCCATACGTCTTGTCCACATACACTTATGTAAGATAAAAACTTAACACCAAATAATTTGTCTTTTTAATGTATTCAACATTATACTCAATTTCTTTACAGTTGTAACTGTGCAAATTATTGTGGCAAATTAAAGATCATGTTACATAAGATATTTAGTAAGTTTCCTACCATAAATTTATAACTTATAACTACCATAAAATGTATAAATATAAAAACTTAACATTTGATTCACAATATACATGGCTAAGAACTTCATTTTGACAACTTTAAAGGCAATTTTCTCAGTATTTTTTATTTTGTACCCTCAGATTCCAGATATTCAAATAGTTGTATCTCAGCCAAATATTGTCATATTTTAATAAAAGCTTATTTATTCAGATATATCTACTTAATGACTGTTGGCTCATTTACCAGGAGTGTATCCTAATGATAGGAAGGCAAATCAATGGATGCAATTATGAAATAAAACATAACGTATAATGCAAACTTCAAACTATTGTGCTTGGATGAACAAAACAAAAAAGAAAAGAATTGAATCACTGCTGTCACTGAAACACACGTACGTAAAACTTCTGTGGGGTGATGATCCTAGAGTGCACTGATATTTTCAGAGTCGCTGTAACGCGAAACAGGAAACTCATGAATATTCATGTATGCTCCGCCCAGCATCACCGAAAATCTCAGAAACCGAATATTTCAGAACACAGGCCTCACTCACTAATAAACAACACCCTTACACACTCATTTGCCAAAAATAACCATACAAACATATCGTTTGACATGCAAAATACTTCAAACTATATCAGCAATATTATGAATGATAAGTAATAAAAACTGATTATTAAGATTATGTAGACCAAACAAGAAGACCCGTTTCTTACCGTTTCGAGATAGGAGCAAATTGGCTTCCTGCTAACAAGACCAATAGCAGCTGGATATATCCAGAGACAGTTTATAAGAGACATGCCACTTCCTCAATCCTCAATACAAATATATAAGGAAAACCCATTGTTATTCTGAAATAGCTGCCTGGAGGCATTGCCAAGATGGTGGCCGAGTGGCACAACTTGCCTGAAAGGACTTTGATATATCTCCTCACTTCCGGTCGTGGCGGCAGGGTCCTCATGGCGGGGTCCTGGCAGCACTGGTGGTGCTGCGGGTCTGCGGCTGGATATATCTCAACGAGACACTTGTTGTCTGCAAACACGTTACAGCTCCCTTAGTGGTTATAGGAATCAATACATATTAATCCTGCTTGCACAGGCCTATAGCCTATAGCAACGTTTATCATATTAACAAACCTAAAGGTCCCGTTCTTCGTGATCCCATGTTTTAAACTTTAGTTAGTGTGTAATGTTGTTGTATAAATAGTGCGTATAAATAATATCTGTAAAATTCTAAAGCTCAAAGTTTAGCCAAGCGAGATATTTTATTTAACATAATTCGCCTACAACGAACGACCCGTTTGGACTACAGCCCTCTAGTTCCTGCAGTAATGATGTCACTAAAACCGTTTTTTGACTAACTTCCGCCCACATGAATACACAACATAGGGGGCATGGTCTTGTTGTGCTCTGACAGAGAAGAGGAAGAGCTGTGTTTGTGTTTGTCACCATGTCGTCGAAACGCTGTTATTTTCATATCAGAGTCCAATCACCTTTATCTGGGCTTCCCAGGGAAGCTGTACTTAGAGATCAATGGTTACAATTTATGTTTAACTCGGTTCCCGAAAAAGATAATCCACATGTAAAACTATGTGCAGCACAAGATTATTCTTGAAAGATGGAGCAGTTCCCTCTTTGTCTGGAGAAGGCGTTGTTTATGGACCACAACCGGTAAGTGTATTTTATTATTTACATCTCGTCAGTAAAAACGCTCCAGCACATGCGTTCAGATCAGCATTGCCAGGTTTTCAAAATAAATCCTGCCCACTTGCTTCTCAAAAATACTCCAAAACTAGCCCAATCGTGTTTCCAGGAGGGCAGCGTGCACCGGCGGTGCCAGGGGGGGTCCTGGGGGGTCTCAAGACCCTGCCAAAAAATGCCTTGACCCCCCATTTGACCCCCCACCCTCTTCCTAATTATATATATATATATATATATATATATATATATATATATATATATATATATATATAAATATAAATATATATATATATATATATATATATATATATATATATATATATATATATGTTTATATATATATATATATATATACGGGATAAATATAAAAAAATATATCTTCAAACTACGCAGAACAATAATAAATAATTATTATTTCGACATTTATTCGTACTCTGAACGAGAACCATTTCTGTCGGACGCGTCCGATTTGAGAACCGAGGAGCTGATGATAACTGCGCATGTGTGATTCAGCGTGAAGCAGACTGACTCACAGCTCGTCTGAACCGAACTGATTCTTTTGATGATTGATTCTAAACTGATTCTGTGCAAGTGTTATGAGCGCGGGTAAACCGAAGGCTTGAATAAAGGGCAGTCATCGCGAATGACATTACATCGAGCGCAAAAGAACCGGTGAACTGTTTTTTTTTTTAAAACTGGTTTTATTTGATCGAACTGTCCGAAAGAACCGCTTCACTTGAGCACCTGCTCCTTTGCCCCTTAAGTGGCCCTTTTGTCAAAGCAAAATTTCCTCGATTTTTTTTTTGTAATAACATTCCCTTTTGTGAATGCCTGCCCACGCCCAATCATAATATGAGTACAATTTATTAATAATAATTTAGCCGTAAATAAAATGACAACATGATGACCTTTCACCTTACGACAACGACCTCATCCGACCGGGACGATTCCTCACGCGCATTATTAATTGCTTAAGGATATTTTCAACACCGTGGCAGCTGGTAAGTGGGGTTTCATCCTCAGTGAAGTGATTTTGATGTTTATTTACTTATTATTATTTTACAAGAACGATGTGATGTGAGAACATGCAGATATGTTGCTGTGTGTAGCCTGTAGTGTAGAAGTAACGCTAGCGTGCTGTTTGAGGGAGAAAAGTTTCACAGGCATCGAGGGGTCTGGTCTTTTTTATGTTATTTGACTAACCTATTATTATATTACAGTACTTATTTATTTTTTAACACATAGAGTGCCTTAAAAATAATTATCACTACACTGGTAAGGCTTATTCAGATTTTCTCATTCTCTGAATTCTCATTATAAAAATAAAAACTTTTTGAATTAAATGAATGAATATAATTATATTTTAAATGTGACGCATATATATATATATATACATATATATATATATATATATATATATATATAATTTTTTTTTTTTTTTTCTACAATAGCAACAGTGTTTACAACAGCAGGACCACTTTAGCCTGTAAACTCAATAATATCTCTCTGAATATGAATGTCAATTAATAATGCATTATATACCTGACATCAAAGTGCAGTGTGAAGGACATGAATTACAAATGTAGCCTGTCAATTGTTTACATTGCAAAGGTGTTCAATTTTTGACAATAACAACTACAACAGTAATAATAATATTAATCACTGTATTCCAGTGTATCATTTTTTGTGTGTTTTGTATCAATATTTAAGGTGGACTTATTGATTAGGTGCAAGAGTAGTAGTGATGGTTAAAATAATAGATTAATGCTGAAATAGTAAATTGAGCCTTGTTCCTAGATGGACAGAGAGTGGAAAGTAATAGATCAAATGAGGAGATGGAGAAAGAGGAAGAAAAAGAGTGAAATGCAGAGGCACAAGTGACAGAAAGAGAGCAGGGAACAGCAAGCCAGGAGACAGAGGCTGGTGAGAAAGAGGAAAATGTAGAGGCACAGGTGTTTTCTATAGTTTTTACTATAACAGCTGTTCTTAATTATTCTGTAGAACAGAGAAGAAAAAGCCATCAGGCTGGGACAATTTAAGACATTTCAGTTTCTAATCCCAGAGCGATTATTATTTTAAACTTAAAATTGTCTTCTGTATTGTTTCTTTTTCAAAACTGCATCAAAGCATTTGCTGCTGTATCAATACATAACCATTCATATCTATACGTGAATCAGCAAGGAATGCATCACAATATATTGCTGTATTGATATTTTGAACAGCGCCATTTAAAGCCTTGTTCCATGTGCCCCTTTTATACTTTGAGCACCTGCCCCTCCAAAGGTCTCTGCACGGCCCCGTTCAGAGGGAGTGTCAGCCACGTTAAAAAAGTTAACCGCTTTAATCATTTGTGGATTAATGATTATTGGTGACGCGAACCATTTAAAGCACCAACCTTTTAAAGTTTGAGCATATTGTTTGCAAACTGCTATTGATTAATTAATTAAAAACAAAGTAGTTGATATGCTGTGTTGTTTTTGTTGTTTAGTAGCAGTAATATGCAGTTATTAGCCGTGTCCACTGTATTTTTTGTTGGTTTTCATGAGACCCCCTTTGAAATGACCAGGACCCTCCATTGCCCCCCCCAATCAAAATTGTCTGGAGCCGCTACTGGCAGCGTGCACTCAGCTGCTGTCGAATCACAGCACAGGAACCGCTGGCACAATCAGAACTCGTTACATATTTCTGAAGGAGGGACTTCATAGAATGAAGAAGTCATCAGCCCGTTTTTGTGACAGTGAAAACAGCGGTATACAGATAGATGAATTGTGTGAAAAATACTGTGTTTTTTACACGCGAAACATGAACACGTGTTATACTGCACACTGTTAACACAGTCAAAGCTTCAAAAAAGTGAATGAATTCATAATTATACTCAGAGATGTATAAAGTACTAGAGAACCATACTTGAGTAAAAGTACAAGTGCTCTATCAAAAAAGTGACTTGAGTAGAAGTAGAAGTGCTCTTTAAGCACCACACTTAAGTAGAAGTACTAAAGTATTCAACATTTTTTGTACTTAAGTATTGCAAGTAGTCTATTTGAAAATTTACTACTCAAGTACTGAAAGTAAAAGTAGAAGTATTGTGTTATGTAGCCATTAAAGAAAGTAGTCAAAAGTTTGAACATATTGTTTTTACTATTTCAAATGATTAACCTAAAGGGCAATCCCAATTCCTTTGACTGTAACTTCTTGTAAACAAAAAACGGTTACTAGGGTTAGTTAGCCCAATTTGCAAAATTATGTCATTAATAACTTACCCTCATGTTGTTTCAAACCCATAAGACATCAGAGGGTCATTTAGAATTTTTTGAAGCAACGAAAATACATTTTGGTCCAAAAATAGCAAAAACTATGACTTTATTCAGCATTGTCTTCTCTTCCGTGTCTGTTGTAAGACAGTTAAAAACAAAGCAGTTTGTGATATCTGGTTCGCGAACGAATCATTCGATGTAACCGGATCTTTTTGAAACAGTTCACCAAATCGAACTGAATCGTTTTAAACGGTTCGCGTCTCCAATAAGCATTAATCCACAGATGAATTAAGCTGTTAACTTGTTTAATGTGTCTGACACTCCCTCTGAGTTAAAACAAACCAATATCCCGGAGTAATTCATTGACTCAAACAGTAGACTGACTGAACTGATGTGAAGAGAGAACTGAAGATGAACACCGAGCCGAGCCAGATAATGACTCGTTCACGAGTCAAGAACTGTTTCTGTCAGACGCGTCCGATTTCGTGAACCGATGAGCTGATGGCATGTGTGATTTAGCGTGAAGCAAACCGACACACAGAGCGTCTGAAACGAACTGATTCTTTTGGTGATTGATTCTGAACTGATTCTGTGTTAATGTTATGAGCCCAGGTGCAGTCAACGCCAATGACGCCATTGCATCGACCGCAAAAGAATCGGTGAACTGTTTTCTTCAACTGGTTTATTGAATCGAACTGTCAGAAAGAACTAACGTTACTGGTCATCCGAAAACCGATGCAACCGGTTCTTGACTCGTGAACGAGTCATTATCTGGCTCGGCTCGGTGTTCATCTCTCTCTTCACAGCAGTTCAGTCAGCACGCGCAGTCTAGCTTGATTCGCTCAATGATGTGGCAGCTTCATCAAACCTGCCATCTACAGTTCTGGCAGTGGTTTGTAATGGAATGATTCGTAACATTATTATAATTGTAACGAGTAACGATGCAGCACATAAAAAAAATATCGGAGTAAAAGTATTAAACTCAGCGAAAATATGTACTGAAGTAAAAGTGGAAGTAGGAGAAAAAAATAATACTCCAGTAAAGTACAGATACCGCCTTTTAGTACTTAAGTACAGTAGTGAAGTAGTTCTACTTCGTTACTATACATCTCTGATTATACTTACCACAACATATTGCCACATCAAATAAATGTTTGTTTTGTCTCTCTCTTTTTTTTTTTACTTAAATTTACATGCAAAACCAAAGGCAACATATATTGTTTTTTTTCTCACTAATTTGCTTTACTGATCCAAAACAGATGACATAATTATGCATTAGAATTCAGTGCATAAAATACTATAATATCAAGGAGAAAAAAAAAAACATGACCGATAAGACATATGAAGATGCTTTCATATTACACTGTGTGCAGAATTATTAGGCAAATGAGTATTTTGACCACATCATCCTCTTTATGCATGTTGTCTTACTCCAAGCTGTATAGGCTCGAAAGCCTACTACCAATTAAGCATATTAGGTGATGTGCATCTCAGTAATGAGAAGGGGTGTGGTTTAATGACATCAACACCCTATATCAGGTGTGCATAATTATTAGGCAACTTCCTTTCCTTTGGCAAAATGGGTCAAAAGAAGGACTTGACAGGCTCCGAAAAGTCAAAAATAGTGAGATATCTTGCAGAGGGATGCAGCACTCTTAAAATTGCCAAGCTTCTGAAGCGTGATCATCGAACAATCAAGCGTTTCATTCAAAATATCCAACAGGGTCGCAAGAAGCGTGTGGAAAAACCAAGGCGCAAAATAACTGCCTGTGAACTGAGAAAAGTCAAGCGTACAGCTGCCAAGATGCCACTTGCCACCAGTTTTGCCATATTTCAGAGCTGCAACATCACTGGAGTGCCCAAAAGCACAAGGCGAGCAATACTCAGAGACATGGCCAAGGTAAGAAAGGCTGAAAAAATGACCACCACTGAACAAGACACACATGCTGAAACGTCAAGACTGGGCAAAGAAATATCTCAAGACTGATTTTTCTAAGGTTTTATGGACTGATGAAATGAGAGTGAGTCTTGATGGCCCCGTGGCTGGATCGGTAAAGGGCAGAGAGCTCCAGTCCGACTCAGACGCCAGCAAGGTGGAGGTGGAGTACTGGTTTGGGCTGCTATCATCAAAGATGAGCTTGTGGGGCCTTTTCGGGTTGAGGATGGAGTCAAGCTCAACTCCCAGTCCTACTGCCAGTTTCTGGAAGACACCTTCTTCAAGCAGTGGTACAGGAAGAAGTCTGCATCCTTCAAGAAAAACATGATTTTCATGCAGGACAATGCTCCATCACACGCGTCCAAGTACTCCACAGCGTGGCTGGCAAGAAAGGGTCTAAAAGAAGAAAAACTAATGACTTGGCCTCCTTGTTCACCTGATCTGAACCACATAGAGAACCTGTGGTCCATCATGAAATGTGAGATTTACAAGGAGGGAAAACAGTACACCTCTCTGAACAGTGTCTGGGAGGCTGTGGTTGCTGCTGCACGCAATGTTGATGGTGAACAGATCAAAACACTGACAGAATCCATGGATGGCAGGTTTTTGAGTGTCCTTGCAAAGAAAGGTGGCTATATTGGTCACTGATTTGTTTTTGTTTTGTTTTTGAATGTCAGAAATGTATATTTGTGAATGTTGAGATGTTATATTGGTTTCACTGCTGAAAATAAATAATTGAAATGGGTATATATTTGTTTTTTGTTAAGTTGCCTAATAATTATGCACAGTAATAGTCACCTGCACACACAGATATCCTCCTAAAATAGCTACAACTAAAAACAAACTAAAAACTAAAAACTACTTCCAAAAATATTCAGCTTTGATATTAATGAGTTTTTGGAATCATTGAGAACATGGTTGTTGTTCAATAATAAAATTATTCCTCAAAAATACAACTTGCCTAATAATTCTGCACTCCCTGTAATTGTAGCTAGACAGTTGCTTATGGCTATGATTTTATTAATTCAGTTGTCTTCTAGATTTTATAGTCTCTTAAGCATTCAGAAATGACACACATTTTTTTTATTATTTCAATAAAACCAAGGATTAGTTTTAGTAAGGGTTGTGATGTCCACATGTTTTTGCTGAAGAAATTATAGAGGCTCGTATTTATATCACAAAACGGTGACCAAAAATGAAAGAATAATTGGATATTTTAATGAAATGTTTGGTCAATATTAAACAAGGATTTGATCGTCCTGTAAGTGTTACAACAGCAGTTATCAGGCTTTTGGCGCCCTTTGCAGGCATGTGTCATAATAGCCTATGTACAGTATTGTTCAAAATAATAGCAGTACAATGTGACTAACCAGAATAATCAAGGTTTTTCGTATATTTTTTTATTGCTACGTGGCAAACAAGTTACCAGTAGGTTCAGTAGATTCTCAGAAAACAAATGAGACCCAGCATTCATGATATGCACGCTCTTAAGGCTGTGCAATTGGGCAATTAGTTGAATTAGTTGAAAGGGGTGTGTTCAAAAAAATAGCAGTGTGGCATTCAATCACTGAGGTCATCAATTTTGTGAAGAAACAGGTGTGAATCAGGTGGCCCCTATTTAAGGATGAAGCCAACACTTGTTGAACATGCATTTGAAAGCTGAGGAAAATGGGTCGTTCAAGACATTGTTCAGAAGAACAGCGTACTTTGATTAAAAAGTTGATTAGAGAGGGGAAAACCTATAAAGAGGTGCAAAAAATGATAGGCTGTTCAGCTAAAATGATCTCCAATGCCTTAAAATGGAGAGCAAAACCAGAGAGACGTGGAAGAAAACGGAAGACAACCATCAAAATGGATAGAAGAATAACCAGAATGGCAAAGGCTCAGCCAATGATCACCTCCAGGATGATCAAAGACAGTCTGGAGTTACCTGTAAGTACTGTGACAGTTAGAAGACGTCTGTGTGAAGCTAATCTATTTTCAAGAATCCCCCGCAAAGTCCCTCTGAAAAAAAAAAGGCATGTGCAGAAGAGGTTACAATTTGCCAAAGAACACATCAACTGGCCTAAAGAGAAATGGAGGAACATTTTGTGGACTGATGAGAGTAAAATTGTTCTTTTTGGGTCCAAGGGCCACAGGCAGTTTGTGAGACGACCCCCAAACTCTGAATTCAAGCCACAGTACACAGTGAAGACAGTGAAGCATGGAGGTGCAAGCATCATGATATGGGCATGTTTCTCCTACTATGGTGTTGGGCCTATTTATCGCATACCAGGGATCATGGATCAGTTTGCATATGTTAAAATACTTGAAGAGGTCATGTTGCCCTATGCTGAAGAGGACATGCCCTTGAAATGGTTGTTTCAACAAGACAATGACCCAAAACACACTAGTAAACGGGCAAAGTCTTGGTTCCAAACCAACAAAATTAATGTCATGGAGTGGCCAGCCCAATCTCCAGACCTTAATCCAATTGAGAACTTGTGGGGTGATATCAAAAATGCTGTTTCTGAAGCAAAACCAAGAAATGTGAATGAATTGTGGAATGTTGTTAAAGAATCATGGAGTGGAATAACAGCTGAGAGGTGCCACAAGTTGGTTGACTCCATGCCACACAGATGTCAAGCAGTTTTAAAAAACTGTGGTCATACAACTAAATATTAGTTTAGTGATTCACAGGATTGCTAAATCCCAGAAAAAAAAAATGTTTGTACAAAATAGTTTTGAGTTTGTACAGTCAAAGGTAGACACTGCTATTTTTTTGAACACACCCCTTTCAACTAATTGCCCAATTGCACAGCCTTAAGAGCGTGCATATCATGAATGCTGGGTCTTGTTTGTTTTCTGACAATCTACTGAACCTACTGGTAACTTGTTTGCCACGTAGCAATAAAAAATATACTAAAAACCTTGATTATTCTGGTTAGTCACATTGTACTGCTATTATTTTGAACAATACTGTAATGTACATATATTTTTTTTATTACATTATTATGTATTTTAACAGTGTTATTTAATTATTATTAACCAATCATTACTTCCTCGATGTTTTTATGTAATGCATTTTACTGCATTTTAAAAGGTTGTTGTCCGCTTAGGTCTATATTTTTTATCACAAAAATATTATCTGTATACTTTGTAAATTATTATTATTATATATTATTATTTATAATTTGTATTATTCATAAGGGATTTGAAGTGATTTTAAGTATCAAAGCCATGGTTAATTTGTAGTAACCATTTCTACAAGAACCATGTTTTTTTTTTTTTTTAATTATGGTTTATTTTTGAAAGGGAAGATGGAGAATATTAAGGCAGAAGCGGCGTACCTAAAAGTTACACACGGGCCAGTTCTTGTTTTTGTTTTTCTTATCTCGATGTCGGACTACTGTTGTGTTTTCCTGGGCATAGTTGTCCATAAGTTATGATCATTCGCAGACAGCCTCAATCAAAATTGAGGTAAGCGAGCACGAGCGCGGCTGCATGAAAGGTGCATCATGTGTGCGTCACCTGTCTACTGCCTTTGTAGCTGGTTCAAATATGAATATTGTTATGAACTTCATCAAAACTTATGTTTTTGTGCTTCATATTTTTATTTGGAGTTATTATGGGGCATAATGTACATAATTAATTATAGTAGGAACCGTTCATGCAGAATACTGTCTTGTATGGGGCACATATTGGTGACGCACATGATACCTCGTGCGATTGGCCTACATCGCCATCTTTAGAAGCACATATGCTGCTGACGAGGTCGGTTGTGCTGTCTCTCGCTCTTCAAATGAGAGCGCTGGTAAGGACATTCCTCCAAGTGTAAATGATGTCATCGATTAATTTCATGAAATAAATAATGTTTAAGTGTAATGTAAGACTGTGATGTCATCAAATTTAATGCAATGAATTGCATTTTGAACATTTTACCGAGATTGGTTTTGCTTACTAGCTTCCTCCATGCTGTACGGGCAGACTGAAGGGGAGAGAAGGTGTATCCCCAAAAAAGTTTAATTGTGCTCTGTGTGTTTCTGCAGACCTGCTTTTTGCAGAATAAAACATCCTGAGACCTCCTCCAGCCGCATTGTCTTCATTGAGAACAACAAAACACAACCAGAGTAAACCTGTTACACCTTCACCGTAAAATGCATTTTTTAAAATAATTATTTATATATGTTCATGTTGAAATATTTATGTATTCGTATTAGTTAACATACATATAAAACTAAAGTTTAAGACAAACACCTCTCAAAAATGGGGATGAACACCCAGCAGGGGATAAACACCCCTTGCTACTTAAATTAAGAGGGGCCTGCAATTTTCTCCCTCCTTTTTGAGGGGAGAATACCCCTAGCCAGAATGCTGCATTAAAAAAGGAACAAGGATGGTTTTGGGGGGTTTGTCTTCAGACAGTAATACCTCTCATTATGTTTGGGGGGTTGGTGTTTAAGCTCTTGTATGTTCAATTAATTTGGGAGCAAGAACCCCCATAAGGAACCATACCGCCAAAGACAAATTGTGCTCAATGAACTCAAGTAACTTGCCGAAGTGGATCATGTGTCTGGATGCTGTTTGAGCCTAAAGCCTTCATTTATGTGGCTTTGTTCTGGTTTGCCGGTTGGTCAAAAATATCCGCAAATTCAACAAAGTTGCAGTTAAATGTGCAACTGTGAATAAAGTTGTGAATAAATAAAAGTTGAACTTGAAATTCATTCAGAATTTTCACCTCATAAAATAGTTATGTTTTCCAGGAGTGACATTGGGTTGGAAATGCACACCATTTTCAATTTGTGATGCAATAAGCGTCATGGAAGATATTCTTATTGCATTGACACTTCTTCATTTATTGTTACAGTAATAGCCTAATGGTCAGATAAATACAATTTTGATTGTGACATTGACATTCCAGTAATGCCAAAAGAATTGCCAATTGAATTGCTCTAAAATATATAGCACAGATAAAATATATAGTACAGAACCAGGTAAGTTAAACTCCATGTTATGTACAAAGTTGTTTGTAACATGCATAATATATTGATTTTAATGAGAAATTAGGAGATATGCAACCACTTCTAAATCCATTAAGCTTTAAAAAATGCAGCTTCAGACAATGTCTTAAGGGGGAAAAACACCCACACAACAGAGGAAGAGGTTTCTAATGACAGAAACCAAACCAATTATGATACTCAATGAATGTGGAGTAACACTCTGTGGTTAAAGTTAAAAACATTTATGTATTAAGCATTAAAGAAACACATACATGCACACATAAAACTGAAAAGAGTCATGTCACTGTTTGTTGGTGTGCAGCTGAATTCACATCATTCACCATCATTGCTTTCTCAATTACACATGACTCGCAGAGGAATATCTGTCCACATATTTACAAATCTGATTCATATGAGATTTATTTCCACATATGTATGAGGCCTGAAACAGACAGTAGAATATTATAATCCACATGATTTTCCCTGTTTACACATCATTGGTCATATCCGATCTGTACCACATGGGAGAGAGGAAAAACGCATTCGCACCAAGAATGATCAATTTAAAGATAACGATAATTAATGCCCACTCCAGGAGACAATATCGTCTGCATGTTACTTTAAATTCTCAAGCTTGTTATAGCAGGATGCACTGGCTCACATGATTCGTTCAAAAACAGATTAATTCAAGGAATCTACACCGCGTTGCTATACACAGTTGTATACAATTATTAGCATATTCATGTGTTGATATTCAGAAAAGTACATTGGTTGTGCAATGAATATCACAATATAAAAACTCATACATGGGTATTTTGTCTTTCATTGCATAAACTATAAGGGCTTTCTAACTGAATTCTAATGGGCTTCATCACACAGTGAATGCTTCTGGACTCTCAAGACTTTTTTTTGGACACTCATCAGTCAGCTCTTCTATGGTCTCTCAGCCACATATTCAGCACAATGACGTTATGTCAGGGGAATGTCTTTAAATTCTAATAAATTGTTATTTAGTTTGTGAATTATCATAAGTAGAGAATTTTAACAACTAATCTGCACAGTAATTTTTTTTATAATACACATTACTAATCTAAAGGGGATGGTTGGGGGGATGCTTCTTGTCAATATTTTTTTTTCAACGGGGGGGATCCCGCATCCCCCCTCAATTCTAGCCCTGCATTGATTACCAAACAATACATTTATTTTTTAGCTAAATAAATTTGTTTACAAAAGCAGTATTTGTGTGCGGCGTTTCACTGATTTTGTTGCGTTTTGGGAAATATATAATAATATATATATATATATATATATATATATATATATATATATATATATATATATATATATTATTTATATAAAGCAGATAATCCTGCTATTTTTACACACTGTAAATAGAATCTATTGCTATTTTCACTTAGTGTAAATAAAATATATCATTAAGAAAATATGCTATTTTCACTGCAAACAGCCACTACGTTCACTTAAATCATCAAAATATGAAGTGAAAAAACACTGACCAGTGATGCCACCTGCATTCAATTGAAAGTAGCTAAAATAGTCACTAAATGTTGCTAGAGAACATCGTAATGGTAAGTTCACTGATCAATATAAATATAGATCAGCGGGAGAGTCATGGAAACAAATTAATGTTTGACCAGTAAGTGGACTTTTGAAAAAAGTCTCAAATGGCTGGAGCCATTGATGATGTCTTCTTTATAAAAGTTTCCAACTCTTAAAAAGGTTTTACTTTAGTTTTTACAAATAATATTTTGACTCTTAAAGGTCCAAATGTAAAATGTAAAATATTGGAGAGGGTTTTTTTCACATGGCCCCTCCTCTTCAGAGTTGATGATGCAGGCTGCCAGATTGCTGACTAAAACCCCTTTCTTTTGGCAGTTTCCATGACTGCAATGAAATACGCTGTGTTTTTCACCAACTGGCAATCCAGGGTGCTGAAATATAATTGGGTAAATTGTCAGTGGGTGGAGTTACACAAACCAAAAACAAAGACAGACATTCCGAAATGGCACGCGTTTACAAAGGAGAATAACAGGCATTTTTTTTCAGATAAACAATTATGTTAACCAGGAGTGTAATGATACGGTTGCTGTGATTTTACAATGTACATGTTCCTGGATCAACATTACTGTCTAAAAATATAGACAATCCAATCCCTACCCCTAAACTAAACCCTACCCATAATTTATTCCTAAAATCAGAGAGAAATGATAGGTGAATATAACAAGGGTGTAGGAGCACCTAACCCTGATTGTAAGGCTAAAATTGACTTCTTAAAATTCCTTGATTCTGATTGGTTGATTGGAATGTTTTTCCAGGATCAACAAGGATACTGATCTGGGAACATATTGTACTTGGTGAAATCACATTCACAGTAACAATACATGTATTCATATTAAACTGTTGTGTACCAGGCTTTCACTTTGGTATGCATTACAAATTGAACGTTGGACTTATGCTATTACAGCACATTATCCTACTAGGTTAGACTATAGCGAGTGCTCATAAAGAGTGGGTTCTGTCACAATGATCAAGTCACGAGATCCAGGTGCGAGGAAAAAATTGTTTATTTGTAGCTCAGATAGTCAGCAATGAGAATGTAGGAAGACGATGGATCCCAGATGAATCACGTCCAGACCACTCAAGCAGCAGTAATCTCAAACCCAGCGCAGGAATCCTCTGCGGGCGAGGAATAAGGTCCAGATCAATCAAGCTGCAGTAACTAAAACCCAGTGCAGGAATCTCAGACACACGAAGAATAAGGTCCAGAGAATACCAATTGGAGGAACAGCAGCACAACAAACAGGACCAGGACTGGTGGATTAATGGGTGAATGAAAAACAGGCTTTAATTTGGATACATGAAACACCGAATGAATTCTCCAGTATGCCGGAGGGAGTTTGAGGCAGACTGCTACCAGACTAATAATCTTGGTGACAGTAAATGGGCCAATAAATTTGGGCCACTTTTTGACCTACGACATAGATGGGAGGTTTCGACCGGTGGCGATTGGCCTGAACCTTGGTGCGCGCCCCCACCCGGATCAGGGTTAATCTGGCCCTGGTCAGATTCAGCTCTGGATAAATGTGTGGGCAGAGGGAACCGCGACTTCGGATTCCAATTCTGAAAAAAGTGGTGGCTGGTACCCTAAACTACACTGAAAAGGCGATAGGCCCGTAGCTGAAACTGGTAACGAGTTATGTGCGTACTCAACCCATGAGAGCTGCTGGCTCTAAGAGGAGGGGTTCTGAGAAACCAAACATCGCAACACTCATTTTAGATCTTGGTTGGCCCTCTCCATCTAACCATAACTATGAGGATGTAATCCAGAAGAAAGACTAACAGCCGTCCCCAATAATTTACAAAATTCTCTCCAAAATTTGGAAACAAACTGAGGCCCCCTGTCAGAGACATAAACTTGATCTATGACAGTAACCGCTGTTTCTCTGGCACAAGGTAATTTAGGCAGAGGAATGAAATGAGTTGCCTTCGAGAACCGGTCCTCACAGAGGGAGGGAGACCCGAACCGAAATCTAGCAAAATGTGAGACCAGGGTCTCGAAGGAACTAAGAGAGCGGCTGGGAGTCGATTGGAAGATTACAAAACAGCACAGACAGAGCAAGCCAAAACAAAAAGACGAATGTCACGAGCCATGGCTGGCCACCAAAACCGCTGTTTAATGAGAAACTTGGTATGATTAACCCCAGGATGGCAAGCTACCTTGGAATAATGACCACATCGGATAACTTCGGACCTTAAAGCCTCTGGCACAAACAACCGACCAGGTGGGCATCCTGGCGGGGGCGTTACCCCTTGCGAGGCTGTGCAAACCTTCGACTTGATGTCCCACGTGACTGCAGAAATAAAGACTTTCTGCGGTACAATGGGTTTGGAAAAAGATGGGCGATCCAAAACATCAAAAATATGGGATAACGTGTTCGGTTTGTTGTTCATAGAACCTGGACGATAAAGCCGATAAAGGTAAATCAAAACAACCGAAAAAAAGATCCCACCAAGCCTGCCTAGAGTTTAATCATTTAGCGGATTTGATGTATTCAAGACTCTTGTGATCGGTCCAAACAACCTTCTAAACAATGACGCCACTTTTCCAAAGCTAGCTTGACTGCCAACAGCTCTCCGTTACTAATATCATAATTATGCTTGGCGGGGACAAACGGTGAGAAAAATATGTGCAAGGATGCACCTTACCGTCCGTGAGGGAACGCTGGGATAGAACCGCGCCAAGCCCCATCTCTGACGCGTCAACGTCTGCCACGAACTGCCGGGAAGGATCATGGGCAATGAGGATGGGAGCTGAAATGAAGCAGCTTTTCAGTTTGGAAAATGCAGCTTCCGCTGCACTAAACCACCCGAAGGCAGTATTGATGAAGGTTAAGGAAGTCAAAGAGGCGGCTAGCTGGCTGAAATTGCGAAAAACCGCCGATAGAAATTGGCAAAGCCCAAAAACCTCTGCAGGGCCTTACGAGACTCTGGGGTTGGCCAATTTACCACAGCCTGAATTTTGTCGGTATCCATGCGCACCCCCTCTGCAAATTATTTTTACAATAGCTCAAGCAAGAAGTTAACTGTTTAAGATAGCATATTGCCAGTTTTTTTCTCAATTTCGCAAACAAAACTAAATCAAAACACAGCCACAGCACTTTTTTGCATTTCTCTGAGCAACATGGTGTTTCGTTCCTGAATTAATAAACTGTTATCAAATTAATCAAGTTGGTTCAATCGCAGTGACTCTCTTATTAACAAGAGACTTGCTGCCACCTACTGGCACCTACTTTAATTTCACATTTAAAGTATTTTTTTATATTTTAATTAATTTCAGACATTAGTTGCCAACGTTTTATGTTTGAAATATCAGAACATTATTTATGCGTTTGTAACTTCAGGTTAACGCATTACATGTCCTTCAGAGCAGCATTAAACAGTGTGTAAAGACATCTAAATTCTGTTCAGATGCAACTTCTGTGTTTTCTCTGCATTGCAAATATGAATTTTGACTCTAATTGCTTGGTAACAGCCCAAATGTCTTATTGACTGATTAAATGTAAAAAAAAAAAAAAAAAGACCCAAAGGGTGATTCACACACACACACACACAAAAAAAGTTTTTATAAAGGTAAAACGTGCCAATAAAAGGTTCAAATCAATTTAAACTTGACAGTATGCTACATCAGCTGGAATACTTTGTATCATATCAAACCAGACCATGATTTTTGCAAACTTTTACAGCCCTAATGTGAACTTTGCATGTTTCTTAAATAAGTTTCTTAAATAGGTAACATCACTGAAGAGCAGGACTGCACGATTAATCAGAGTCTGACTAAACCAAAGCTAAAGCTGAAGCAGACTCAAAGACTGAGGTTCACAAATACCACTGTCTGCAATGAAATAGCTTTGTTTTTTTTTGTTTTTTTTTCATGTAATGGTTTTGTGTCACAAATGTAATGATTTTACATTATTAAAGTTGTGGTTGCATGTGCATTAAGAATTCATTATGTTTAATGCATCTTTCTTCATTTGCTCTTTCTTTCAGCTCATTATCTGACAGAATCACTCTCCATTTACTGCTGTTTCTGGAGTGAATTCAGACTATAAAAGAACAACCATCAGCTCACAGACACCATCATCTACTGATGAACATCTTCAAGACACAGTCTGATCCAGGTAAGATCAAGTATTGTCTCATATTGTCTTGAATGTTGTTTAATATAGCTTTTTCTGAGCCACTTCTCATTTTAGGGGTTGTGTTCAATAATGAGACGATCAGCTCATAAACACCATGTCTGTCTTGTAATTGATATTATGATTGCAGATTGTGTTTCCTCATTTATGAGAACTATATTTGTATTTCAGTCTCTGGTATCACTGATTTCAGTTTTACTATCAGCACAGAATGGAATAGCTACACATATTTCTGTCTCCTGAAGAAAACATTGAGTTCACAAAGCAGCAGGAGACGTCAGAGCATTTGTGCTTTCTCTTAGTGTAAACTAGAAAGCATTTTTAGTGTACTCAGGTAGTTGAGGCTAAATATATATTTTAAAGATTTTCTCTACCATTTTTCAGCTTTAATTACAGTTTAACAGTCATTATAAGTCATTTACTGAGCGTGTTTAATTACATCACATGATCTCTTCATCTGCTTGTGTGGATTCCTGCATGAAAAGTCAGTTTATTTTATTTCTCATTGATGTTATTGTGTTCTGTTCACCACTCTCTCGTCTTATTTCAGTAGATGTTATAACTGTTGCTCAATAAACACCATTCACTGCAGCTTCCCCGGTCATCTTGATCTTTACCTGACAGTAAGATCTCACAATCTCAATTAGAAATGTTAGAGTTAACCTTGCCTACATGGACTAAAAGTTTATTCACTTTTGTTTGCATCTCAACTATGTTCTCCATCAGACCAACAACATGGAAGTGGAAATGTGATGCTAAAAGTTCTCCTTTGACTTCTCTGTGGAAGAATAAACACAAACCCACTGAACTGGCCAAGTTCTGTCATAAATGTAAGTAGTTCAATATATATTTCTTGTTTATTGAACTATTTTATTAAAGCAATATTACACTAGCAGCTGTGAAACTGAATATTCAGAACAACATTCTTACAATATTGTTTAAAAAAAATATTGTTTTTAGGACAGAGGGATTTTAAAGTTTATTTAAAGTTAAACTTTATTCTTTTTAATGTATAATATACTTTAAGCGTTTTACAGGGATATTTCACCTAAAAATGTAAATTCTCTCTTCATACACTCACGCTCATGTTGTTTCAAACCTGTAAGACTTTGGTTCACATTCAGAACACAGATGAAGATAATTTAAGTTGAAATCTGAGAAATTTCTGTCCCTCCACTGACCGTCAACACAACTAACAGGTCATAAAAAAACCCAGATGAATTGAGCGGTTTAGTCTGCATCTTCTGAAGAGACTCGATTGCTTTATATGATGAATTATAACTCCTTCAAAAACAGCCAGAAGCCTAGGAGTTATGATTGATGATCTTACTATGACAGCTGACTTTCTCAGACCACATTGCTAAAACTGTCCGATCCTGCAGATTTGCTTTATTCAACATCAAGAAGATCAAGCCCTTTCTTTCGGAACATGCTGCACAACTCCTTGTTCAAGCTCTTGTTCTGTTCAGGCTGGACTATTGCAATGCTCTCTTGGCAGGTCTTCCAGCCAATTCTATCAAACCTTTACAATTAATCCAGAACGCGCCAGCAAGATTTATTTTTAATGAGCCAAAAAGAATACACGTCACACCTCTGTTTATCAATTTGCACTGGCTTCCAATAGCTGCTCGCATAAAATTCAAGGCATTGATGTTTACCTAAAGAACTACCACTGGCTCTGCACCCATTTACCTAAATTTGTTACTTCAGACTTATGTGCCCTCTAGAAGCTTAATCTAAGGTCCGTGTTCCTTTGTATAATTCATTTTTCAATTGAATAAATTTTTCATTTATTCAAACAAAACTAAAAATCTAGAATTCTGCTTAATTTTTTAGTTTTTATGTTCAGGGACAGAAAACAAATAAACAACTTAAAGCTGCGGTAGGGAACTTTTGATGCTCTAGCAGTTAATAAACAGAACTGCTTGCGTCTTGCAGAAGAACATCGTAGCTGGAACTTCTTCTCTCTGTTTATGTCTATGAAGAATCACAAAGGTACTGGGTTACTCCACCGTGGTACCCCCGAGCTTATTATGTTCATTTTTCTACATTTTGAACACAAACAAAGTTACGGACCGCAGCTCTGATTGGTTGTTTCTTACCGGGAGTGCATGACTTTCTGCAAATGGCAATAGGACCACTGGGAGGAGCCAGAGGAGCTTGATTTTTTTCACAGATTATCTGTCTCATATTCTACTGTCAGGACATAATGACCTTAATTTGGTTTAATAAATATGTAAAAAATATTTTTTTACAAAAGTTCCCTACAGCACCTTTAAATATTCGATCTCTTCATGTGGGCGGGAATTAAACGCCCCTCTCCACTGATTGGTCAACCAAACATAATAAGAGTCCTATGCTTCAATGTAGGATGTTCTTGAGTTAAGTTAATTTCTACTATATTTTATCTCTTTCTCTTCATCAAGCAGTGAGATGCATTTCCCAAAAGCTTCGTATGTCTTAAGAAGTTCATAAAACCGATCGTACGACTGATTTTAATATTATGGTCTGTTTCCCAAAAGTATCATAACTTACATATCACTTAAGTATCATAGTAGCACTTGAGAATCATCGTAGATCTATGGGTGCTCTGGAGTATTGGAACGAATAGATTGAATAAAAGGCTCTTTTATTAATGCAATAAAATCCTGCCATATAGTGGTGAAATTACTTTCACCTGCAGGACAATTGGCAGATTACACCTCTAACTTGATTAAAGGGGGGGTGAAATGCTCGTTTTCACTCAATATCCTGTTAATCTTGAGTACATATAGAGTAGTACTGCATCCTTCATAACTCCAAAAAGTATTTAGTTTTATTATATTCATAAGAGAAAGATAGTCTGTACCGATTTTTCCCGGAAAAACACGAGTGGCTGGAGGCGTGACATGTGGGGGCGGAGCTAAAGAATCACGAGCGCCAGTAGGCTTTTGCGTTGAGCGCGTCTGGAAGCTGTGACATTACAGTGAGGACAAAACCAACCAAAACAAACCATGGCTAACAGTCAGATTCAGCGTGTATTTATGATCCAGAATCAGATCCAGAGGCTGAAATTTAACAAGAGCAGCATCAGCAATCAGTCTCTATGTGGTATGTACTGAAACTGTATATACTTGGTTAGCGGTTTTGGAAAATGACTAAGTTCCACTTTGTCGTCTTTTTTTTTTTTTAAGCTGTACATGTGGAAAGTGCAGTTTGATGACAACATCGCATGTTGTTTACTTGATGTGCTTACGCGCCGATAGCTAAGTTAACAACACAGAGATATTTGAAGCAGTTTTACTCACCGCATGCGGTTCCAACACATGATCGTGACCCTTTTCGTTGGGACTGCATTATCTTTAAGAAATAAATGGACCTTGTTTGTAAAACAAGCATCTTCGATATGCAGGGGAACAAACAAAAACACTTGTACAACTCAGGACCCATATAAGGAAATTCCGCTCCATCTAACGTCACGCAGAGCCATACTCGGAAAAAAAACTTTCCGAAACTTGTGACAAACCGGAAGTAGTATTTTTGGAACAGAAATACTCCTTCAAACGTAGAACTTCATTTTTGAAACTTTGTCCATGTTTAGCATGGGAATCCAACTCTTTAACAGTGTAAAAAACTCAGTATGCATGGAATAGCATTTCACCCCCCCTTTAAAGTGCAAAGAGATTATAATATAATGATTATATATAAATGAAATAATTAAATAGGTTCAGAAAAATAAAAATACCTCTAAATTAAATGATTGAGCAAATAAAATGAATAAAATAAGTAATGTAGTAAATATTCTTCAAAGGGGTGGGTGGTATCTGTCAATGGCCAGCTAAAAAATATAAAAACCAAACATTTACATTTATTCATTTAGCAGACGCTTTTATCCAAAGCGACTTACAGATGAAGACAGTGGAAGCAGTCAAAAACAACAAAAAGAGCAATGATATATAAGTGCTATAACAAGTCTCAGTTAGGTTAACACAGTACACGTAGCATGGGATTTTAAATAATATAATAAATAAAAAGAAAAAAGAAAAGAATTGAGCAAGCTAGTTAGAGGTCTTTACACATACACACACATACATATACAATTGCATAATAAATGAAAAAGAAAATAGAATACAAAAAGATTAGAAAGGTAGTTAGATTTTTTAAAGAATAGATTTAGAATAGTGAGTGTTAAAGTTAGAGGGTCAAATAAAGATGGAAGAGATGTGTTTTAAGCCGATTCTTGAAGATGGCTAAGGACTCGGATTGAGTTGGGGAGGTCATTCCACCAGAAGGGAACATTTAATTTAAAAGTCCGTAAAAGTGACTTTGTGCTTCTTTTGGATGGCACAATCAAGCGACGTTCACTTGCAGAACACAAGCTTCTAGAGGGCACAGGCACAATCAAGCGACGTTCACTTGCAGAACACAAGCTTCTAGAGGGCACATAAGTCTGAAGTAACAAATTTAGGTAAATGTGTGCAGAGCCAGTGGTAGTTTTGTAAGCAAACATCAAAGCCTTGAATTTTATGCGAGCAGCTATTGGAAGCCAGTGCAAATTGATAAACAGAGGTGTGACATGTATTCTTTTTGGCTCATTAAAAATAAATCTTGCTGCCGCGTTCTGGATTAATTGTAAAGGTTTGATAGAATTGGCTGGAAGACCTGCCAAGAGGGCATTGCAATAGTCCAGCCTGGACCAAACAAGAGCTTGAACAAGGAGTTGTGCAGCATGTTCCGAAAGAAAGGGCTTGATCTTCTTGATGTTGAATAAAGCAAATCTGCAGGATCGGACAGTTTTAGCAATATGGTCTGAGAAAGTCAGCTGATCATCAATCATAACTCCAAGGCTTCTAGCTGTTTTTGAAGGAGTTATGGTTGATGTGCCTAACTTGATAGTGAAATTGTGATGGAACGATGGGTTTGCTGGAATCACAAGCAGTTCTGTCTTGGCAAGGTTGAGTTGAAGGGGATGGTCCTTCATCCAGCAAGAAATGTCTGATAGACAAGCTGAGAAGCAAATAGCTACCGTCGGATCATCAGGATGGAATGAGAGGTAGAGCTGAGTGTCATCAGTATAGCAGTGGTATGAAAAGCCATGTTTCTGAATGACAGAACCTAATGATGCCATGTAGACAGAGAAGAGAAGTGGTCCAAGAACTGAGCCTTGAGGCACCCCAGTAGCTAGATGTCGAGACTTGGACACCTCACCCCTCCAAGATACTTTGAAGGACCTATCTGATCGGTAAGACTCAAACCATTGAAGTGTGGTTCCTGAGATGCCCTTTGCCAGTAGGGTTGATAGGAGGATCTGGTGGTTAACCGTGTCAAAAGCAGCGGACAGATCAAGCAGGATAAGTACTGAAGATTTGGATTCTGCTCTTGCCAGTCTTAGAGCTTCAACAACTGAGAGCAAGGCAGTCTCAGTTGAATGTCCACTTCTGAAGCCAGATTGGTTGCTGTCAAGCAGATTGTTGTGTGTGAGAAATGTAGAGACTTGTTTGAACACAGCTCGTTCAAGTGTTTTTGCAATAAAAGGAGGAAGGGAAACGTCACAGAACTGCTGTGTGACTCACAGTAGGGGCAAAGAGTGGTGTATTGTTCCTTAAAGAATCAATCTTTAAAAGACCCATTATTATAGACAACAATTCAATGACCAATTACTATAGACAGCCACTTGATTTTATTCCTGAAGTAAATAATTAAGCTTTTTGAACAAATAGATTGAATAAAAGGCTCCTTTATTAATGCAATAAAATACCGCCACCTAGTGGTGAAATTACTTTCATAATTACATTTTCATTTTTATTTGATTTAATTTAATTTCAAATCATTTCATTTTGTTCATATTTCTGTATTAAAAATGTTGTATAACATGAATTGTATTTCATCATACATTTGTGATTGCTATGTAAATGCACGTACAGCCGTCTGATCGGCATTAAACTGTAAATACATCTAAAAGCTTCTTTAGGCACAGGTTCTATATCTCTGAATACTGTTGTGACAATACTGATTGGTAACAGCCTATTGTCATATTATTCACATTTTTTAGATGTGAGAATTTAACATTAAAGATGACATATAAAAGGTAAAAGGTAAGGTAAAAAAAAAAAAAAAAAAAAACAATAATAAAGAAAATGAAATCAGGTGCCCCTTATGGGAAAATTTATTTCTGACACTGGTCTCTGGTTTATTGTTCAAAGTGTTATTTCAAGGTTTGGATATGTTCTTACCTTCAAATTATGACATTGATTTCACATTTGACTACATTCAATCACTGAAACAATTACTCCGACAAATAGTCCCATGAAGTGCTCTATGAATAAAAAACAAAAACAAAATAGATGTGCTAATTTCTTTTCATATCTGTAATTTTAAGTTACTCCATAGTCCAAAACACAGCAAATGTCTAAAATAAAAGTTATGACTACTTTTGGCTGTTTGATGAAGAGATAAAATATAGTAGAAAAAAAACATGCTAAGATTCCGTAGAAGCGGATGACTCTTATTATGTTTTTTAGGACTATTATGTTGTAATGTTTGGTTGACCAATCAGCAGAGAGGGGCATTTCATTCCCGCCCACATGTAGAGATCGAACATTCAAGTTGTTTATTTGTTTTCTGTCCCTGAACATTAAAATGAAAGCCAAATTCTTGATTTTTAGTTTTATCTGAACAAATGAAAATCTAAAATATTTTCATTTAATATTAAATCAGAAAACGAATTATGCGAAGGTACATGGACCACCTTAATTCATTACCTCAGACTTATGTACCTTTAGAAGCTTGCGTTCTGCAAGTGAATGTCGCTTTATTGTTGTGGGTGATGTAGCCGCACTGGGTTGTACATAATAATTAACTCAAATGATATATAGGGAATTTGGGTAATTATTCAGGAATATGATTAATACATATATCTCATGACAGTTACATTAAAATTATTGAAGATGAAAAATAGTTCAATTGCATATATCAATAACTCATTACAGGGCACTGTAATTTACTCATATATATTCAATATTCCATTCTTCATATCAATTATAGTGATATCTCCTACTGTAAATTACTGCAAATCAAACAGTGGTTTGTCCAGCAAACGGCCGTAAGATTAACTTATAAATTTTCAATAAAGTTATCACTTCTTATAATTCAAGGAAAAATATTCTCTGGCCATGAAAACATTATCCTATAATTATGATAAATTTATTTACTAAAACTAAAGCTTGTAGCTAGATCAGGCATCTCATTGACTCGTAATGTGAGTGGTTCAGAGGCAATCATGAATATATATGGTCTTTAATAATTGAACTAATAATACATCAAACTACAAATCACACAGAGTAAATACGCGTACGACAATACAGACAGTAAACGTTGTACAAGACATAACGGAATTCAAATGAGGGAGAGAGAGAGAATGAATTAGAGAGAAAGGGCGAGAGGGAGGTGAGAGAGAGAGCGTGATCACAGAATGAGCAACTACGAATCAAATCATAGATAAACTTTAAGCAGCATTTAAATTTCCATAGAAAATGATACTTGCAAGTGTCTCTGTGTCTCTTTGTGTGCTGGAGCGGCGTGAGCGGGGTCTTTGTGGAATCCGGGGGTTGCTGCGGAATCGTGCGATATTTGAAAGGTCCAACAAAACAATGTTTCAGAATTCGTCTTCCTTGTGTGGAGAGGCGAATAGTTGAATTAAATTAGTAAGGAAAATAAACAAAACAACGGAAAAGGAAGCTCCCGAAGGAGCCATGAGAACGGCTGTCATGGCTCCTTCGGGAGCTTCCTTTTCCGTTGTTTTGTTTATTGTCCTTACTAAGACGGGCGGCGATAGGAGAGTGGACCGAGGCCGCGAAGAAGGACGAGCAGGGTCCGAAGCGTGGAAGTGAAGATCATCGTATATCTATGGGTGCTCTGGAGTATTGGAAAGAATAGATTGAATAAAAGGCTCTTTTATTAATGCAATAAAATCCCGCCATATAGTGGTGAAATTACTTTCACCTGCAGGACAATTTGCAGATTACACCTCTAACTTGATTAAAGTGCAAAGAGATTATAATATAATGTTTATATATAAATGAAATAATTAAATAGGGCAGAAAAATAGAAATACATCTAAATTAAATGATTGAACAAATAAAATGAATAAAATAAGTAATGTAGTAAAAATTCTTCAAAGGGGTTGGTGATATCTGTCAATGGCCAGCTAAAAAATATAAAAACCAAACAAATGTCACAGAACCTTTGTGTGACTCACAGTAAGAGCAAAGAGTGGTCTATGATTCCTTAAAGAATCAGTCTTTAAAAGACCCATTATTATAGACAACAATTCAATTACCAATTACTATAGACAGCCACTTGATTTTATTCCTGAATTAAAGAATGAAGCATTTTGAACAAATAGATTGAATAAAAGGCTCCTTTTATAAGTGTAAGTCTAAGTGTAAGAGGGAGGAACTTCCTGGGTCAGCTCTTATGGCTTGAAAAGGCATTTAGTGTAAAATGATTTCATTTTATATACCTGAATTCAACCCATGAATCGATGACCTGCATATCTGTTACAGTGAACAAACTGTGATGCTGTGTTTGTGTTGTAGTCACATGTATTTTGGCAGGAATGAACATCTGTACATGTACAGTCTGCTTACATTTAGCAGCTGTAAAAGCCAAACAGAGATCTTGCTGATGATCTCAGACATACTGATGCATATACGTCTGCAGTACATTCTCATAAAAATCATTAGAGCTGTAGTCAAGTCCAGCTTTGTCGAGTCCAAGTCAAGTCCAAATCCATACTTCACTACTGATAATGTATGTGAGAGACAGCATATCCTATTCTAAGAAAATAATTTTACATTATTATTTGTAAATATCAAAAAGCATGTGCAAAGTAAAAACTCTGTAGGACAGGGATCTCCAAACTACATCCTGGATGGCCAATGTCCTGAAAAGTTTAGCTCCAACTGGCCTTAACACACCTGGAAGATTAGTGTGTCTAGTAAGAGCTTGATTAGCTGGTTCAAGTGTGTATAATTAGGGTTGAAGCTAACAGAGGGGCGTTACACAAGATCCCGGGCCCTATGCATAGGCAGTCCTGATGGGCCCCCATGCCCCCCACCCATGAAAATATCCAGGTAAAATAAAATATATTTCAGATTCATACTTTTCAAGGGCCCTCTCTTCCTCTGGGGCCTGGTAATCAGTACTGGTTTTACCCCCAGTCCAACCCTGGGAGCTAAACTATAAAGGACACTGGCCCTCTAGAACAGAGTTTGGAGCTGTAAGGTCAAAATATTTTCATGTACTTTATTTTCATTTTATTTACTTAATAATGCTGCTTTTGCTGACATTATGTCTGTGGTCAAAAATCATATGACTGATGCCTTCGCACAGTTCACAGACACGCAATTGTCATACTGTACTAGTGCTTCCATAGACTACTCGGCGCTGTCGGAAACAATCAACTACTCCAGCATGCATTAACCATAATGCATACAAAGTGTTTGCAAGTACGACGTGAATTTTAGAATTACAATATTAAGTGTGGAGCTGTTACTTTCTATGACTTTATCTATTATTATTATTATTATTATTATTATTTATCTATGTTGCATGTAAAAATATTGGGTTGTGGGTGAAGCCGAATACCTTATTCGGAATGGCAAGGATAATGGCTTAAAAATGAATAACGGACAAGGAATAATAATAATAAGAACAATAATATATTTATTTTGTATAGCGCCTATAAAAGCAGCTTTCTCAAAGCACTTTACAGACAAGAATAACAGCAAATGAATAAACACAATGTAAGCACAAGAAAAACGCATAAAATCAAGTTCATGTAAAAGCAATACTAAAATAAAATGTTTTAAGAAGAAATTTAAAAGTCACTAATGAATTTGCTTCCCTGATGTCGGCCGGGAGAGAATTCCAGAGCTTAGGAGCATAGACAAAAAATGCTCGGTCACCCCACGTATGAAGCCGTGTCTTTGGAACAACCAAAAGACCACTCTGAGAGGAGCGCAGATTGCGACGTGGTGTGTAGGGGATTAATAAATCAGTTAAATACTCAGGGGCCAGATTGTGTAGAGATTAATAGGCCAGCATAAGGATTTTAAAATCAATACGGTACTCCAAGACCAGAGTTATATGGTCCCTGGCCATGACCCCAGATAGTACTCTAGCAGCTGAATTTTGAAGATATTGCAATTTATCCAGTGATGATTTAGATACCCCAGCTAGAAGACCATTGCAGTAGTCAATGCGCGAAAAGACAAAAGAGTTAATCAACTTTTCAGCTACCGAAAAGGATAACATAGGATGTAGCCGGGCTATATTTCTGAGGTGATAAAATGATGTCTTAACTGTATTCTGGATAAAAGGCTCAAATGACAGTGTGGCGTCAAATATGACTTAAACTCCAGTGCAACGCCATCAACAGACAGACTAGGAGACCCAACCTTTCGCAGTTGATGTGAAGATCCAAGGAGCATGACTTCTGTTTTTGAGCCGTTTAGAGAGAGAAAGTTATTGGACATCCAAATCTTTATCTCAGCAATACAGTTAGAAAGATGCCCAACGTTCACTTGCTGACCCGGTCTAGTATGGATATAAATCTGTGTATCACCAGCATAAAAGTGATAGTTAAGGTTTAGAGATTGTAGTAATTGACCAAGTGGAAAGATGTACATACTAAAGAGTAGAGGACCCAAGACTGACCCTTGTGGAACAACCGTATGAACAGAACCAACCTTGGACCTATAACCACCCATAAAAACAAATTGACTACGGTCAGTGAAATAGGACTTGAACCAGTCAAGAACAGTCTCTGACAAGCCAAATACATGTTCGAGGTGATTAAGTAGTAGGGCATGGTCAATAGTATCGAAGGCTGAACTGCGATCCAAGAGAATGAGAATGGACGTTGAGTCGGAGGCAATTAGTAAGTCATTAGCGACTTTAACCAACGCAGTCTCAGTGCCGTGTAATTTTCAAAATCCTGATTGATGTGGCTCAAATAGTTTATTTTCAATTAAGTGTTTGTTTAATTGAGCTGCAACCACACCCTCCAAGATTTTAGACAGAAATGATAGATTTGAGATTGGACGATAATTTGACAGATTTTTCACATCAGAAATTTTGCTTTTTTTAAACGGGAGTAACCGCAGCAGTTTTAAGTGCTGCTGGCACCTCCCCAGTTGACAAAGAGTCATTTATTATAGCAAGAACTGTGGGACATAAAGGACCAAAACAGGATTTAAACAGGCTACCAGGTATGGGATCAAGTATGCAAGTGGTAGCTTTCATACCAGAAACCTGGTTGCAGAGCATCTCAGGTTGTAATAAAGTAAATTTGGATAAAGGAATGCCAGAGAAGTATTAACTGCTAGATCTGCAGACTGCAAATATATTTGTGCGAATATGTTAATTTTTTTTCACTGAAAGATTTGAGAAACTCATTACACAGCCCGTCAGATAGTCAGAGAACTGACCCCATCTGCTTTAAGCAGACTGTTAATTGTATGAAAGAGCTTCCTGGGATTGCTTTGATTATTATCAATAATGTTTGAGAAATAGGCAGATCTTGCAGTTTCAATGTTTGAGAAATAGGCAGATCTTGCAGTTTCAATGGCTACTCTGTAGTTTGACAAGCAATCTTTCCATGCCTGGTGGAATACATTTAAACCAGAGTTATGCCATTTTTGCTCTAATTTCCTACACACAGCCTTCTGTCTACGCAAGTCACCATTATACCAGGGGGCTGACTGTGCAAATGAAACATCACATGTTTTTATGGGTGCAAAGATGTCCAAGTTGGCTATGAGGACATTATTGAATGCTGAAATTTTATCCTCAAGAGGAGCAGAAGACATACCAACTAAAGAGACAATCGAGTTTGCAAAGGTAGCATGATCAATTGATTGCCATTAACGGAAATAAATAATTAGTGAAGTCTTTCTGCTAGAATGAAATGTCTCAATATTAAAAAAGATAGCTAGATGATCAGAAAATCCAGCATCCACAACAGAGAGATTAGAAAGAGATGATTCATTTGCAATAATTAAATCTAACGTGTGTCCTTTACAGTGAGTGGGGACATTTACAAACTGAGAAAAATTAAAACAGTCCAAGAGTGATAGAAAATCCTTGGCCAAGAGACAGGCTTTCTGATCTACATGCAAGTTAAAATCACCCAGAATCAAAATTCTCTTTTAAAGGGCTTGTAGACGCCGCATCACAGAACTGCCGCTCATACGGCAGAGCAGAAAAGTTAGTAAGATCAGCCCTGGAGGATGACAGTCTTGTAGTCCATCGTCGTCGGCATTTCAAAACTGGGATGGAGGATGACGGGGAAGAGATGTAGCTTCGTCCTGTGCTCCGATGAATATACCGCTTGGGCCGCAGGAATCCAGCCCTGCCACAGCGGTCATAGGTGTCCCCCGACAGGTAGTAATTCCGCTTCAGGGATAAGAGCTGGCAAGAGGTGTTCTGTAAGGCCATGTTCATTAAAGCCTCGTCTGCACCAGCTCCCAATAAGCCTATCTGTGAGTCCACAGAGCCGATAGAAAGCAACCAGGCCAACACCAAGAAAAACAATTTCCTGGCAAACATGAAGAAAGCACGCTGCATCACAATGGAGAGAGAGAGAGAGAGGAGCGGCAGCCAGAACACGTCAGCGTACCCTACTCTACAACATGTCCTGTCTGCCTGAATACTCAGCTAAAGCTGACACAGTCTGGTGTTTGCTAGATAACAGGTGAGCCAGGGGATCAGTGCCAGAAGTGAATGAATGTAAACTTTATGAGTGAAAAGAGCGCAAATCAAACACCGCACTGTTGTCTCCTCTCTGTGCATCTCTCAGAAATCAGAGCGTTGCAAGAGTAATTTTACCTATAATAATACATCGTACACGTTATAGTATTTGTATATATTTAAAAGGCAAAGGCAAACCAGTTCTCTCTCAAGAGTAGGCTAATAATCAGCTTAGATACGGATACATTGTCTACTTGTCCTACATGTTTGCATCTTTACCTTTTGCTGGTTTGCACGGCACACACACATCTGTTTAGTGAAGTTTATTAAAACTAAGGACTCGCTTAAAGTGTTCTGCGTAATGAAAATGTGCGCATTGAATTGATTCAGTGGTGTTCAGATGATCACTAAATGACATCTCTCTGCTTGCATGATAAATGTTGTTATTATTATTAGAAATTAATATATTTTTTAAAAAATATATAAAAGTCATAACGGTCTTAAGTAACTGTACAACGTTGTATCCGAATGCGGATACAAATACTGGCTGTTACATGAAATATTAAATATGTAATGTCATAATTATAAAGTTTAAAAAATGTATGGCTATACATTAATAAGTGTTTACTGATATAAAAAAAACTATTTATTGTGTTTTCATTAATAGCATGAACCACGAGTAGTCGAGTAACTCAAGCATTTTTATAAAAAAAAAAATCGATTAGTAATCAGTAGTCTTGCAACCTCTAATGTGTACAACAATAATTAGTATTTCATTATTGTAAAGGGTATGTTTAAGGCTATCTACGTGTAGACGTAAAAAAAACACAATCTAACAGATAAAGTTAAAAAATTAAATTAGAAACATCTAAACTTTTCAGATCGCAGTAAGTGCACCGCTGGTCATGCACATACTTTCCAGGAACAATACTAGCCATATTTCCACTATTGAGCTAAGACCGGGCGTGCTAGTGCGTGCCAGGGCCAGTCGCGTTTCCACTGTCACTTCCGGGGCTTGATCGTGCCTCGCCGGGGCTTCCTCGGGGCCAACGGCCAGGGTTTTTTGGCCCGACAAAAACCTTGGGCCAAAGCGGGTAAGCTGGTGCTAGAGGAGGGGTCATGAATAAAAAGGCAGAGTTTCTCAGCGTCTAGACAGCATCAGCGCGTATCATTTCAGAAAGATAACAGCTTTAACACCAGTATTAAAGACGTTTTAAAATAAGTTGAGCTCAAAACTGTCTTTCAGTCAGCAGCGAGTGTTTGAAATAACTTGATCCAATGTGGATTATAATCACCATACAAGGCAGAAATATTTATAAGTGATGAAAAACATATGCACGCTAAACATGTTACCATAGTAAACATGGTAAAATATGACCGCTTGAAGAAATGAGACGTCAGGTTCTTATTCTCTATCACGTGTATTTATTAATTAACTTGTATTATCTGTCACAAGCCTTGTCTCGAGAGTTTATCTCACATTGTCTATCATAAAAGAATATAGCCTAATAATGTTTTTTGTTTGGGAGCTTACAAAAATAGAGATATTATCATTCATTCTAAATGTGACGGCTACTGTGGCTAATAAACAGAAACAGACTCGACTGAATAAGCAGGCTATTTTCATGAGCGTTAAAAATAAATAAATAAAATAGAAATAAGTGTATTTATGTTTGATTAATTTTGAGTTCTGATAATTTAAATCAATATGATCAATGTATCACTTATTCTATAGTTAAAACATCAATGCTTTTGAATTTGAATATATAAAGCATGCAAACAAACTGCCGCTTTTATCATGTTCGCTTTGTGATCACACATGCTCCAGTGACTTATTTCGTAGTTTTCTGATAACTTTTCCTTGATGGTGAAATTTTGAGGTTGCATGACGTTGTTCTGAGAGGTGTCTAAAAGGCATCTTTTAGTGACGTGCAGTGGTGCTTCAAGCTCCACTGTGGAAACCCTGCGCTATTCTGGCCTCGGTGCTACTGGCCCGGGGCTATAAGCCCCGCCCGGCCCGCTTTAAGCCTTGGCTCGGACTGGCCCGACAGGGGAAATGCAGCTACTTAAAGCTAAGATGGAGAAATTAGCAGAGCTACTACAAGGGATGTTTAGTGCTGGAAATCCATTTATTCTTTGCTAAAACTTCTGCGTCTTCATGGATCGCGGGTCATGGTTGCCTAGCAACAGCAAACACCACTGGAGCGCTAGCATAGAGCGCAGGATACAGAGTGCTTTGGAAATCAGGAGAGTGGCGCACCTAACGTTTTCCACACATTTTCAGTCGCGACAACATGCAAATGTGGTTTTGTTATGAAGGAGACATTTTTTATTAAATTTTTTTTTGCTAGGCTCGGTCGAGACCAACTAGAAGACTCGGTGAGTCCAATGGCCAAGTCCAAGACAAGTCCGAGTGCAAATGCAACGAGTCTGAGACAAGTCCGAGACGACAGAAAAATGTCTCGAGTCCAGACTCGAGTCCAAGACCGGACTCGAGTACTACAGCCCTAAGAATCACTGAAACTAAATCATGTATTTAGTTGAGATTTTTTGAAAACGATCTTAAATAAATCTTCACTCCTACATACTTGAAGAAAATACTCTTCTGCGTATGAGCCGCTTCTACTCATCCCCTTTGTTTTCAGAATCATGGGACAATCATAGCCTTTATATATATATATATATATATATATATATATATATATATATATATATATATATATATATATATATAAAAATATATATATATTCTTATATATGTGGCATCTAACTAATACTATTACTGTTAATATTAAATTTGGTTCGGCAACCCCCTTTTATTTATTATACAATTAACAAAAGCAAAAAACGGCCTCCAACACTAGCTTGCTCTTATTTTCTTTTATTCTATTTTCTTTTTATTTTATTTAGTCTTTCACCACGGCGTTTCGGCCGAGTGGCAGTTTGAGGCCGCTTCCTCTAGCAGCGCAGACCAATACATTTCCAGGCGAAGACGCTAAAAACAGGTTATTCTTTTTCTTCATTGGATTGAAGGTAAGAGCCTCCCGGCCGGACAACCTTTTCCGTCCTTCAGCCAGAGAGGTTTACCCGTTCGATTCCTGGAGCTAAGCTCCTATCGGACGTCGGTCCGAGCCTCCCGGCTAGACAACCTGACCTTTCCCACCCTTGGCCAGCGAGGCTCACCCGTTCGATGTGAGTGCTCCCATCGGATGCTGGCGAGAGCCTCCTAGCCAGCCAACCACGACCTTACCACGTGGTTCAGGTTACAAACCTACAAGCAAGCTGTTCAATGCTGCAAGTACCAAACACACAAATTAACCCTCCTTCCTTCCTACGGTCACCAAAGCTTACCTGTCTCTTGCCGGGACTAGCAAACTCCCATAAAACGCGAGGCTAACCCAGTTTTGTCCCCGCTGGACGCTGGCAAGAGCCTCCTGGCCACCTATCGTTACCTTTTCTGTCCGCCATCCGGAGAGGCTTACCCGTTCGATGCGTGTGCTCCCTTCGGACGCCGGCGAGAGCCTCATGGTTAGACAACCTTACCTTTTCCTTTTCTATGGTCAGCGAGGCTTACCCGTTCGATGTGTGTGCTCCCTTCGGACGCTGGCGAGAGCCTCCTGGACAGACTTGCTTTACGTTTCCACTCTACAGTCGGCGAGGCTTACCCGTTTGATGTGTGTGCTCCCTTCAGACGTCGGTAACAGTCTCTCAGTCACGTAACTTACCTTTCCATTTGACGGTAGGCGAGGCTTAACTGTCCGACGCTACGAGTCTCGTCCTCTCGCCAAATCCTGCAAAAAAAAAAAAAAAAAGCTACCCTCAGCTACTCTCACATCTTTTAACCCCGTCTGGCGAGGCTTACCCATTCGATGTTCTGAGTTAGAGGCCCCATCGGATGCTGCGAGAGTCCTCCCAGTCGGGTTTTCCTTTCCAACCCTCCCCGCCCGCCGAGGCTTACCCGTCTGTCACGTGTGCTCCCTTCAGACGTCTGGCGAGAGTCTCCCGGACGGGCCTATGCTTGCCGGACGCAAGCGAGTCTCATCCATCTGATGCTGTGAGTCGGGATCTCCCTTCGGATGTTGCCAGAGTCTTCCTTGTCGGCCAGCCCAAAAGCTTTTTATCTGCCAAACCGAGAGGACCCAGACGTCCGTTATCCTGAGTCTCAATCTCCTGTCGGAGGCTTCGTGGGCCCTCTCGGTCAGCGTTAGGCCCTTCACCCACTGAATAGCAGGGGCTATCAGCCAGTAGGGCCCGTACGCCGACACCGTGACCTATTTCGGTCGAGGCAACTCGGGTCCTCCCGGTCGGGCACCACAACCACGCTGCTACTCCTCATCTGCCGGTAGGGCTCACCGTTCCAACGCCAAAAAGCTCCAGTTGAGCATCGGCTCGAGCCCTACCGAATGGGCGCCAACAACCACGTAGTTCACTAGCTGCAGCCGGTAGGGCCTACTCTCCCAACGCCCAAGTCGCTCCCTCCGGAGTACGTAGGCCCTTCCAGCCTGCCAACGAGATGACTTCTCAGAAACCAAATCAGCCCCCGCCAGTACTCTGCTTTTGGGGGGGCATTCTTTAAACTGGCGGCTGTCCTCTTGTACATTTGCCTTTTTGGGGGGTACTCTAGGTTCGGGCCATTCCCGAGCTCGGAGCCCTTCCCCGGACAGCACGTTAAATACGCATATCAAACCTCAGCTAATTATATGTAAGCGTGAACTAGTGAAATGTAATTATCAATAAGATTCGGGAGGAGCGCGTCAGATACTTAGCCTAATCAACACAGGTGGACCACAATCAAGTAATAAATCACACAGTATAAATATCTCTGACTTACCTCTATCCATTGACAGTTTATCAGCATCCCTCCTCCACCCCATCTCCTCACTTCAAGTTCACTTTACAATATACGGGGAAGGGGGGGTACTCTAGGTTCCGGCCATTCCCGAGCTCGGAGCCCTTCCCCGGACAGCACGGCAAATACGCATACCATACCTCAGCTAATTATATGTAAGCGTGAACTAGTGAAACACTCAGTGTTAGTGGAGGGACAGAAATATCTCAGAATTCATTAAAATATCTGCATTTGTGTTCAGAAGATTAATGATTTTCAGGTTTGGAAGACATGAGAGTGAGGAAATGGCACAACATTCATTTTTGGGTGAACTATCCCAGTAACATTAAACATCAACCATTGAATGGAAACATTTAGACAGAAGAAACATGTCTGGATATCTGTTTTTACAAATACAAACTTTTTACATTGAGAATTTGAAGTATTTCTTACATAAAACCAATGACTTGTTTGTTATTTAGTGCTTCCTCTCAGGAATTTGAGAAACAATGGAACAACATAACATCAGCATCAATAACTCAACTGGAGCAGATTCTGATGTATTCTCTAATGAAGAAGATTATGATTATGCATACTTAGTATTTGTCATTGTCCTTTCAGTCGTTCAGATCCCAATCATGATCTTAACTCTGATTGCCTTGTGTTTCCTCGTCAAATCTCGACCTGCTGCTTCAGTTTTTGTTAGTCAGTTGATACTCTCAGATCTCTTACAGGTTATTTTTATGTTAACAATAACAGCAAACTCATGGACAAGTGGTCTGGTTAGTGCATATCACTATTCTCTGATTGTGGGTCTGTATTTTATGGCATGTGTAGCTTGTCAACGATATCTTCTGGTTTCTCATCCTATCTGGTACAAATCTCACCATTCACTCAAACTCTCCTGTTTTATTTCTGTGATCATCTGGTTTGTGCCTCTGATCTTTGCAGAAATAAAGCCCCCTCATATTAATTTTAACCCTCTTCCACGATCAATAGCATGTTTAATTCCCTACCCCATAATCATTCTCTGTTTTGTTGGCACTTGGCGAGGTCTTTCTCACTCAATATCACTGACTGCTCTCAAACGCAAATTAATTTTGGGCAGTTTGTTTCTGGTGCTGTTGACTTACACATTTCTCATTCTCCCTTTTGGGATTATGCAATTTATTTATGCTTTTTTTCCCGATTCCATTCATTCACCTTGGAAATTGTCAAACTTGGCAGTATTGTTCGTTTTGGTGAATCCTCTTGCTGACTGTTGATGAGGCCTGATGTTGGTGATTTAATGAAGTCTGTTCACTGCTGTTGTAGATGTCAGAGTTCGAAACACAATCAAGATGAACACTAGTGAATCCACACAACAGCTGCATTACTGTAGAGTGCTGTATTTCAGCTCAAAAGCCTGAATCTCATTCAATGTACACCTGCAGCTCAGTTTAACCCGCTGCTAAATGAAGAGCACTGCACTACAGTCTATTTAAACAAAGTAAAGGTCCATCTTACATCGCAAACACTCTTCATTTTAAGACAAATTGAGGTTTATTTATTTCAAAAACAGTTAGTAAACAGAATTTTATTAAGAAGAAAGAACAAGAAAAGCCTATTTTGTGTTTCTGATTCTGCCATCTTTGTGTACTATCAGTAATTAATCATATGATGGAGAAAAGGTTTATGTCTGATTATGACCAGTGGAGCTAAGCTTTTACATCAAATGTATTATTAAAGAAAAGGATGTTAGAGCTTATGAAGTGTCAAATATTAAGCAGCACTAGAAAATTGCATTGCAATCTGAAGAGTTTGTTAAACTGGTAATTTAGATAGACTTGTGTTGCATAGATGACTGTATTGTAATGAGACCTTTCTTTTCTATTTTTTACTATAATAAACTCAGACATCCCACCCTTCAAAAACTAATTTCAGTGAGGTAGTGCCATCCCCAACAGTGCTCAACAGCATTCACTGTCCTGTGATGTGGCTTGCTTTGCAGATTTGAGTGTTTTATTGGGTGGCTCAACATCATAGCAGTCTGTGTCAATGACTTTATTTAGCATGAAATAAGAGATAACTGTTTGGTCTACTTAGCACCAGAGCTGGGTAGTAACGGATTACATGTAATCTGGATTACGTAATCAGATTCCAAAACGCAAGTACTTGTAATTAGAGTAAACTACTTTTTAAAATACTCGTAATCAGACTACTGTTACTTTTTTATGGATTACATGATTACATATTATTTACACAATGGTTGTTCACAATTCATTGATTCTCCTAAGTTTCTTTTTTTTTACGTTTATATTTTTTCCTATTAAACATGCCACTTATATACATTCGTCATTCTTTGAGTTTTTCTAGCGGAGAGGGGGAGGGGTGTAAGAATCGCGAACAGAAGAAATCATCAACAAAATAATGCGGCCTGTAATCACTGGATGTACAGACATAATTTCAATTTAAAAGAAAGACATGGGAAAATGTCACTATTCAGTGTAAACTCTGTCTACCACGGATCAATTTGCTGTCAATGGAATGCTTTGACCTAGCAACGTTATTACTGGGAATTTCATGTCCTTTAATATATTTTTGTAATGTAGATTTTTTTTTCATTGTTACTACCTTATGCACTTCAAGTGTTTAAAGATGAAATACACAAAGAAACAAACATATTGCGGTAGAAAAAAATATAAATATTCTGTATAATATTTGCAACATCACACGACCAGGAGTGATGTTTTTCTGAATTTCAGCTCGATTGCAAATGTAATCTTGATTTTATACATCTTCAGTTAAATAAACAATATTTACTGACTTACATTTTAGACACATTATATGTCGCTTTTGTTCCATTTCAAACAAAAGCGAAAAGTCACAGCAGAACAGTCGCCATCTGCGAGCAACAGTTACTGAATGATTCATTTTTAAATAAGTCAATTCTTCAGTGAGCCATTTATAAAAACAGTTACTTGCTTCACTTATTGACTGAATCAGCCGTTTGAACGAATCGGTTGACTCAATGGTTCACTCATTAAGACATTTAATATCATATTTAAAAGTATCATTGCATTTTTCCAACATTTCATATTTGGTATGTCAAAAAAGTAAAACATTAATCTAATAACATAATTTATTCATTTGGACAGATGGAGTTTGTTGATACTGATTTCAGTTTAATAATAATAACAACCATAATGTCTTATTTTTCTAATTTAATATAAGGATAACATGTAAGAATTCAACTTAAATGTAGACATCTACAAAATATGTTCCTTTATCACGTTAAAAAGTGTAACAGCAATCAATTTAAGGGTAATATAAAAATATACTGATTTAAGTAATACCTGATAGAGCACTGATTAGACAGCTTCAGAATAAATTACATTTGTGCCAAAAAAAAAAAATGTCCCCCGGACAAGTAACTTTTTTACTCTGACAAATGAATGATTGATTTACTTCTCAGAACGACAAGCTCATGTAAAAGCTTAATGTCGAGCCTTGTATTAGCAATGTTATTGCTGTGAGTTCCATCCTCTTTAATATTCTTTTTTGTTATGTTGTTATTGTTTGTTTTTTCCTCATTGTTACTTTGCACTTAAAATGGTTTGAGATGGATAGAAATGTCATCACTGTGTGACTTTAGTCTTTTTCAAAATTCATGTTCGCAATGTAGCTATTGTTTGATGTTTTTCATTGATACAGTCTTATTCACTTCTAGTGTTTTTTTTTAGATGAAATATTTTACCTTGTAGTGATATTGCTGTGAATTTCATGTTTTTCAATATTGGTTTTCTAAATTTACTTAATTATAAATTACTATTTTGTAAGTATTAACTGTCAATATATTGCACTTGAAAAAGAAGCTATTGTGGATCTTTTTGCTGAATTTTATATATATATATATATATATATATATATATATATATATATATATATATATATATATATATATATGTGTGTTTGTGTGTATGTATGTATATATACGTGTATATATATATATATGTATATATATATATATACATATATATATATATATATATATATATACATACATACATACATATACACAATTCTTTCTTTTTTTTTTTAAGTACAAGATTAGGCTAACTGAATATATGTGATATCAAATAAGGGTAAGCACAAATGTAATCTAAATGTAATCCAAAAGTAATCAGATTAGGTTACCAAAAATGTGTAATCTAAGAGATTATATTACTGATTACAATTTTTTTCATGTAATCTGTAATCAGTAACTGATTACAATTCATAAGTAATCTACCCAGCTCTGCTTAGCACACATGGGACCAATCATCAGAGGATGCTCATTTGGTTGCAATTCAAAACTTACTATCATGGCCGTAGCCAGGGTTTGAAAATTAGTGAGTTGAGACAGAGATGAAGATGTTTGTGAAAGATGTTTTCTGTTTTAAAAGGATAAAACACTGTAAAATTACACCTTAATCTGTTTATAGCATTGTTAATTTTAACTATAGATTAGGGGTGGATAATTTTACCAGTTATGGATGCAATTATCCATGTTACTATAGTTTTCATCAATAATCATTGCTCTTTGATAACTGTCTAGTGCTCTTATGGATGTTTTTAGCATTACTTTATGAAAATGTAATGACTACTGAATAAAATGGCTATTTCATGGCTAGTGTTTGTGTATTTCGTTCTGTAACCTACTTGTTGTACATATCTGTGTACTAGTGTTAAACGCTACCATTTTTGATAACGTTTCTAATAGATAATATCATGATATTATTTGTGTTTCCCTTACAGAATGTGCTATTCTGTCAGTAATGACATGTCCATGAGCTCTTTTAATAAATGTCAGTTTAAGTGCCGGCGATGCAGTGTTACAAGATATTGCTATTAAAAAAAAATAAAACAGATATATATATATATATATATATATATATATATATATATATATATATATATATATATATAAAGCGATATCGCTGACACTAAATTGCAAATTCCCAGTCTTTAATTTTCTGAAGTGTCAAATTAAGCGGAAAAGACAAGTCCAAAAATGCCTATAATCGATGGATCTGGCAACACTGTAGAAGACTTTAATTTATTTCATTATTTACTTATAGTTAAAACAATTTAAGCATGAATAACTTTCATTCATGTTTTACACAAGGTTTTGCGTAGGTCATCTTTGCTGTGTATGTTCTTCTGTGTCATCCACGCCACAAAACTGTGCTGTTTCTACATGTATTTAGCTTTGATTTGAAAGAAAACAGCGCATCCTTGTGGCACGGCTGATACAGGAGAGCATACACATGCTGTGTCCGAAACCGCTCCCTATCCACTATATAGTGCACTATATTGGGTGTCAGCCATTTAGAAGTGCTGTCCGAATTCTGAGTGAACGACTTCATTCCCTACATTCGTCCACTACTTTTTACCCACAATGCATTCTGATTTTAAGGTGTACAACCGATGTACACTCGCTGAAGCACTATTTCCCACAATCCAATGCGAGGTGGTGATAGAAAAAGGAAAATGGCGGACGGCAATGCTGGAGGCGGCAACTTTTAAAAATGTAAGCAACTTTTTATTGTTTAAAATAAGTCTTTATAAAGAGATTCTGAATTGAAATTAGACGGGGGTGATTTGTTGTCAAAGTAATACATTTTTAGTGTGGTAACTTTTAAATTTACAACACTTTATACAACAGATGTTAATTTGGTAAATTTTTCAGTTATGAAAGTGAATGTATATATGTACAGTTTTCATCTAACGTTACGTCTTTAAAAAAAATTATTAATTAATTTGTATTTGCTTTAGGGACAGATGAGGATGTTAGCAGTCTTTAACTAAAAAGAAACGTTCACGGCCATCTCTTTTCTGGCCGGAGAAATGCTGCTAAGCATGGATGGGAGTGAGTTTCAAGTATATTTTTTCTTGTAAATTAATACAGTTGAGGTTTAATTTGTGTGATTGTGTATACATTAGGGGTGTAATGGTACGCAAAAATCACGGTTCGGTATGTACCTCGGTTTTAAAGTCACGGTTCAGTTCATTTTCAGTACAGTAAGGGAAAGAAATGCAAACATTAAACTGCAGGTTTTTTATTACTATACACTTAAAAAAAATACTTTTTAATAACATATATATATATATATATATATATATATATATATATATATATATATATATATATATAAAATAAGAAAATAGACTAAGACATAAAATACTGCTGCAAAGTTCTCCACTAAATAAAATACTCTCAATCTCAAACCAATATCATAAGCTAGAATTTTAAGGACTGACAGATTTAGTCACCATTCACTTTTAATGTATGGGAAATAGTCATACAGGTTTGAATAACATGAAGGTGAGTAACAGGACAAAATGTCAAGTTCAACCTAAAATAATTACACTTTTATTTAATTTTAACTACATACTAACCATACATTGGTAAACTATATGAATGATAAGAGAGACTGGGTGGCTAAGACAGGGGAAACCTCCATCTCCTAAAATGTGGTATCGGTCTGGTGGGTACAGTGCTTTCAGGTAGATTGGGCTGTTCCTGAGCACTCTGGAAAAAAATGTCCAGGTGTTAACCTTGGTGGTCACAGAGTGCTTGTAGCTGGATGGAATGAAATAACTTTCTATTTAAGTAGCACATAGAATCAGCAGATGGAGGCTTGATTCTATTGTGACAGCCATCAATGCTACCAGAAATTGAATTAAAGACAGGATTGCCAGCCAGGTTTGAAAAGCCTGTGCAGATTTCCTCAAGCTCTTGCAAAGATGGGAAGTGGATCACTTTGCGTTTGATACAGAGAAGCATTTTCGAGACTTTGTAGACAATCATGTGGACTGTTGAACGGTGCATATCAAATGCTCTGCAAACAACCCGGTAAGAAGTAGCACTTGCCAACCATGTTCACGATCCTCACGGAGGATGTTAATGAGGTAGGTCAGTGTTTGCCTGTTAAGCCGAAAGTCTGGCCTCAGGTCCCTTCTCCCATCCAGGTACAACCTGAGGACAGGCACTTGTTGGTTCAGCAGGCAGTATGGAGCTCTAGTGCCAAACTGAAAAAAAAAAGATCTACCCTTCGTCTGACCCAGAGGACAGAAGGATCCCACGCCTGCCTTCATCCTAGAGCTGACTTTCAAACCATTGGTGCTGTAAGATCTGCTCTAACGTGGGCCGCTTCGCTGGACTGCGCTCCAGACACTGGTGGATCAGATCACTGCATGCTGTAAAAGTTTGGAGGAGAGAGACGGTCAGTCAAGAGCACGTAACACACCAGAGCTGACGTGTGTAAACACCTTCTCAAATATCTGATAAAAGCTAGAGTGAGAGATAAATGTTTATCAGTTTCTCACCGCTGGATAGCTCAGCTTTCCAAGGGAAAGGACAGGCTTTCAATATTTGCTTGACACTTGAAAAAGGCAGTTTTATGTTGACCATCATGTACAGCGTCACACCTAGAGTCCAGACGTTTGTTGGGACGGCGTAGTATTTGGGTTTGGAGAAGACCTCTGGTGGGCAGAACAGGAATGCTCCTTTAAGAAAGATATTGTAAAATTAATATTTTTCAGAAAACAAAATAAATCACAGTGCAATAGAAAAGGCAGTTCACCTATATATTTGACGCTGTCATAGCCAGCGCTGTCAAGCAGGTGACCGGAGCCGAAGTCAATCAGCTTCAGCTCCAGAGTGTCGGTGTTCACCAGGACGTTGTCAGCATGGACGTCATTATGAAACACGCCGTGGTTTATGCAGTGCTGCACCGCCAGGACTAACTGACGCATGAAGCCACGCGCGACCGGTTTACTCAGTCCTGACGAATCCATGATGAACTCTCGCAAGGTCACGCAGGGTTGAGGGAACTCCAGAACGAGCGAGAAGACCAGGGGCCGATCGAACCACTCGTACATTTCTATGATGTAGGGGCACACTGGAGGACGTCTCAACATCAGCATCAGCCCCACTTCTGTAGCCAGACGTCTGGAACAACGAGGCTAGAGAACAGCACAAGACCAACAACCGTTAGACAGCTTTCAACAACTAAACATGTGTTCTTTACTCTTTGACAACTCACTATTTGAAGAGAACAGCTGTTGTTCCATTTCCGTGTTGTTTTGATGGCAACCTGCAAAGAGAGACAAAAACACATATATTATTAATATTTCTCACATTCTCCAATCTGTCTTTTATTTTAAACACGTTCAGATCAAGTGGACATGGATTTCTACACAAGGAGCCAAATGTTCAGTAAAAGTGTGTTACCTCTCGACCGTCGAATTTTCGGATTGCCTTATACACCTTGCCGAAGCTTCCTGTTCCTATCAAATCTTGCATTGTGTACAATTTGTGCAAAGATTCTGAAAAACACAAGAGGTTGTTGAATATGTTTAGTTATTTTATATTACATTACATGTTTGATATAATAGTAGCTACTGCTGTCTGTATCAAAAACAGACGAAATAAGATCCATGTGACAAATGTTTCTTTAAAAATGAAATGTGTTATTAATATTTGTTAAACAAGCAAAGGTTTATAAGTGTGTTAAAGTAGGTGATACTAGGATGACAAAGTAAGAGCACTTCAAAACTGATAAAGTAAGTGTGCATCTGACAGCAGACTCACTGGTAGTTGGCCTCCAGTCGGGGAGATCTGGAGCAGATGTGGGCTCGGTGTCAGGCTCGTTCTGGAGCTCAGAGGGTCCCGGGACAGACACCGGCTCGGGATCAGACTCCACTCGTGACCGTCTGCAGCGGAGGAACGGCTTCTTCACGGCCTTCCAGGCTCTCTTGAAGAACGCATGGATTCTGCTCCTCCTGTTGCCTCCAGCACGAATCTCTTTTCATTGAAGAAAAACAACAAGAAACATTAGAAACATGTCTGACCACAAATTAAACATCAGTGATTATTAAAGATGTCTTGCTTAGAAAACAATGAACAAGTAGAGCAGTGGATTTCTAAATCTATTTCTGTGTGAACGACCTCTTACAAAAACCACTAATAAAAACTGAGGCTATATTTTTTACTACAATATTTCTCACAAAAAAAAGTTATGCAAGTATTTGTTGACTATATGAAGTGTGTTATTATATAATGAGATGAAAGGGTTTATTTTTTCATAATCTGACCTGTGGGGCTTTTCTCAGCAGAAGGCTGTGCACTCACTGCTTCTGCTTCTGAAGCCCTTGTTGACTCGACAGGCTGCTGGGAGTCAGCTGGCAGTGAATCGATCAACTTTTCGTCGATCCACTGACAGAAGCCGCTGCAGAAGCTGATGTTATCCAGCCACGCAGCCGCTTCTGTCTCATTAGACACGGACTCAGATGCTGGACACATCGTGACGCTGAGAGTGAGTGGACAAACTCTTGAGTGTTTAGTAGACTTTAGTCTGTACACTGTGTGTGTTGTGTGCAGACTTTCGTATGTAGATCTTCTCTAGCACTCAAACTCGCTCAGATTCTCACTGTCTCTGACTGAAGACAGTCTGCGAGCGCGCGGTTATAAGGGACTGTCGAGTGATGTCACAATGCACAAACGTTCCAAAATAGAACGCAGCAGAGCGCGAGTCTCGAGCGCATTTTTTAAAAACGTGAGCAAGTTTTTCAACAACTTAAAAATCGTACAACTCAAACCTAAACATATGCTTGTTTATTCAAGGCCAGAATGTAAGAGATTAATATATGAGTGGTCTATTTATAAGGTGTGTAGTCAAGTTGTTGGACATCCGCAGTCATAAAAATTAATACAATTAATTAATTAATTAAATTCCATCCATAAAATGTGTAAAGGTCGTCCTTCAGAAACTAGCGGTGTATTTTACCTGTTGTGTGTGTGCATCTTATAATAACGTTAACAATTGGCAGAAGCATTTGTTGTTTTTTCAGATCTGTTGAAAGTTCATTCAACAAGCTTCAGTTTTTTTTTTAAATAAAACCAATCCACACATAAGATGGATTCAGATGGGATTTGTGTGTATTACGGTGTGACACGATGCAGAATATTTTAATTAGAATTTATAATTGGTTAAAGTTAATGGAGAACGTCTTGTGTATTTCCGTAGATGCTCTGCAATTTCCGATCTTTGCACAGAGTAAACATATAGAGTATAGAGAAAGCGAGCAAAGAACACAACAAGCTTTTTGAAACTCCGAGTAGGCTATCAGTGAAACCATTGCGTCGCAAAATGATTCACAGTTTCGAAGCGCTCCAATCGGATCGCGAATCACGAATCATTTGATTCAGCTCGGGACGTCAGAGCGGGTTCGCGGGATTTTTCAGCAGAGGCAGAGGCAAATCGCAGCCTGGATATAGAGACCTAAACGCAGCACACACAGGTGAGGCCACATTTCTAAAATGCTCGACCCAGATGTCTGACAGAGGAGGATAGTCTGCAGGAGATCAGCTTCACATCTGCAGAGCTGACCGCTGAGATAAAGCCTGTCCAGACAACAACAGAGGACCCAGATAGCAAATGACATGTGGCCCAGTTCTGGCCCACATCTCCCATATTCTTCTGGCCCACATACCGTGCGGAATGACGGCGATGACTCAACCTGAGTCTGGCTGACATATGTCAGCCACAACTGAACCAGATCTGGGCCACATCTCAGAAATGGTGTGGGTGACATCTGGGCCAGATCTGGCCCAGTTTTGTCTGACAGAAGTCAGCCACAACTGTACCAGATCCATGCCGAATCTCACAAATGGCATGGGTGACACCTGGCCCAGATGTCAACCACGCCATTTCTGACATGTGGCCCAGATCCGTCCCAGTTGTGGCTGACTTCTGGGTTAGATATGGCCCATATTTACCCTTTCTAGACACAAAAGAATATGTAATTAATCCAGAATAAAGAAAACACTCATGTAGTCTAAACTGCTTTATTAAAATATAAAAATTAGACAAATAAAAATTAGACAAATAAATATACATACATGAATACAACTGCATGTATAGATATAAAACAAATACATTTACATTATTACAAAATAAAAAATACAGATAAATATTTATAAATATAGTTAAATACACATTAACATTAAATTTACATTTAGCAGACACTTTTATCCAAAGCAACTTACAAATGAGGACAATGGAAGCAATCAAAATCAACAAAAGAGCAATGATATACAGGTGCTGGTCATATAATTAGAATATCATCAAAAAGTTGATTTATTTCACTAATTCCATTCAAAAAGTGAAACTTGTATATTATATTTATTCTTTACACACACACTGATATATTTCAAATGTTTATTTCTTTTAATTTTGACGTTTATAACTGACAGCTAAGGAAAATCCCAAATTCAGACGCGGCAGAGAGGAGTGAGTATGAGAAACATTCATATACACAGGCTGATTCAGTCTTCTGAATTGGGAGTAGTGAACATGCATTATAAACTTCTTTCAAATTAGAATCTGTTGGGGAGATAAAATGTGCAAGATAACGTATATGTACTAATAAAAACATCAAACAAAAAAAACGTCAAACAAAAAAAAATGTATCTTTTACTCTCCAGTACTGAAAGCAGAACTGATAAGGGAGCCCTTGATACTGTGACACAGCTCTTTCAAATTAACATTACCTTTTTTGCAGTGGCGGTAGTTTGTATGTCCATCTATAGTTGCCATCATCTAAGGTCTTTTGAGTACTGGTATCATCTGAAGTCCTCACAAGTCCTGCAAGTCCTGTGCTGTGCAGTTTCTAATAACCTTGGGATGGACATTTGCAGAAACAGGAAGGCAAAGGGAGACAGATTAGCATAGCTGCTGTTCATATCATTTCAGGCAATGTGCACTTTTTACTATTTCATCAATGGAGTACATTGAGTACTATTTTTAATCTAGTAGTTTTAAACTGAAATAATTTTTCTAGATCCCTTAATAAACATATTATTTGTTGTCTGTTTTTGGGGAACAGACACAGTCTCTATAGAATGGACTGCATATGCCAAAGTAACATTTAATACATTTTAATAAAATTTAACTGGGAGGAACATTATAACTGTAATTTACACAACCATTCAAGAGTTTGGGGTCTGTAAGATATCTTATGCTTTTATAAAAAATCTCTTATGCTCACCACGGCTCCATTTATTGAATCAAATTACAGTAAAATAGTAACACTGTGACTATTACAATTCAAAACAACTCTTTTCTATGTGAATATTATGTTAAAATGTCATTTATTCCTTTGATCAAAGCTGAATTTTCAGCATCATTACTCCAGTCTTCAGTGACAAATCTTCAGAAATCATTCTAATATGATGATTTACTGCTCAAGAAACATTTCTGATTATGATCAATGTTAAAATACAGATGTGCTGAAATTGTTTTTTGTTGGATTCATTGTTACATAGACTCTAAACATTTTAATGTTAGTGTTACATGTATCAAATTGTTCAAAATCATCTTTTTCAAATAGTGTTCCTGTAGCTCAACTGGTAGAGCACTGCACTAGCAAGCAAGCGCAAGGTTGGGGGTTCGATTCCCTGGGAACACATGATATGTAAAAATTGATAGCCTGAATGCACTGTAAGTCGCTTTGGATAAAAGCGTCTGATAAATGCATAAATAAATGCAGGTCTTTTGAACTTTGTATTCATCTGTGAATCCTGAAAAATAAAATGCATCACGGTTTCCACAAAAAAAATGAAGCAGCACAACTGTTTCAACGCTGATAATAAGTTTCTTGAGCAGCAAATCAGCATTTCTGAGGGATCCATGTGACACTGAAGACTGGAGGAATGATGCTGAAAATACAGCCGCACATCACAGGAATAAATTAGTTTATAATGTATTCACATAGAAAAGAGTTATTTTAAATTGTAATATTATTTCACAATATTACTCTTTTTACATATTTTAATCAAATAATTACTACAGAGGTGAGCAGAAGATCATTACAAATTGTATCAACTTCAAGCTTTTGAACACTAGTGTACAGTATATTTGAGGTTTGACTTACTGTACTAGTCTTGTGGTCAATAGCATCTTGGAGATGTTGTCTTACAGTAGGTTCACTCCGACTCTGCTGGATGCAGCAGGCCATCAGCACTGAAGAATCTAGGAACAAAACAAGCTATTTGACACAGAGCCAACGATATTTAGTCTGCAGTTCCAGGTTTATTAGATGGAAACAGCTAGAGCAGGTGAAATGCAAAAAATAAATAAATAAAATAACAGATTCATTGCGATATATGTTGTGAAAAAAATGCATATTATGTTACTTAACCTTTTCAGCGCTTCCTACATCTCTGTCAGCAGCTCCCTTCAGAAATATTGAAATCTTGAAAACTCCCTTCTGTTGTAGAAGGATTATTTTGTTATTCTTGAAATCACAGAACAGTTTTATGTTTACCATAAAAGATCAAAACAACTTTAGTTTTCTGCCAATTTTAGCGCTCCTTGATAACGTGACGTCATCGATAAACAGTAAAGTGTAAATGTTAAGGTTAAATAAATTAAGCAATTTCCAATCATCCATTGAAAGATTACCAACAAAACAGTCAAAAGCTATCATCTACAGATGAAGATTTGATTAAAAGCACAAACTTTCATAAATAAGAGCACAATAGAGTTATCATACCCGACGATACGTCGTCTGAAAACGGTAGAAATGCTAACGGACTTTTTCGAAGACAGTAAACCATTCCTATAAAGTCAATAAACAACAGAAGCGAGTCAAATACAAGTAAGAGAAGTGTCAACAACAGTTATAAGTAATATTTGTGTGATTTTATGGACTTAACTCACCTGAAAACAGTGAAATCAGCGAGAAACAGGGTGTTTTCTCGGGACATTTGCAGTGTTGTGCTCCGTTTCCATGGCAACTCCATCCGGTCGGCGCGCACGCCCATGAAAGCACGTCACGAATTAAAAGTCACACGCATACGTTACATAAATAAATATATGAATAAACATATGCCCCTTATTTTTGTAAATTTAATGTGTCTGTCTTTTGGTGTCATTCCAGCTATATTAGCTGTACAAACAGCTTGTTTTGCTGTTTACTGTTGCAAACTGCTGTATTACCATGTTATTTTTAATGTATTGTCTTAATTATGAACGTACTGGTTTGTAGTGCAAACAGTTTTACCGTTTACTGCACTCTGTTCTTCTTGTTATTTCCCTATAACCATGACCATAAGTCTCACACATTCACATACAATTGTTTGGTGGATAGAATTAGATCACTACATAATTCAAAATGTCATTCAGTTATGATATTGCTAATTTAAAATTCATTTTGTAATTCTATAGCCCAGTGCAAAATGCCAGGCCTGCACATAATAGTGGGACAAAGTGGCACTTTTATAGTTGAAGATTTTGTATTGTTGCTTTTACGAACACTCATATATATATATATATATATATATATATATATATATATATATATATATATATATATATATATATATGTGTGTGTGTGTGTGTGTGTAAGGTGCATCTTGAAAAAAGGTGAATATCATTAAAAAAGTTCATTTTTTGTAACTTCTTTTATTAAAAAGTGAAAGTTTCATATATTCTAAAGATTAATTTTTTTTTTTTGATGATGATGATTAGAGCTTAATTTAATGAATGTAATTATTGCATTTAAAAGTATAAAAAGGAGTTAAACAAATATTATTTAATTATTTAAAATGATTTTTAAAGAAACTTTGTCCTGTGGTGTGACAGTACAGGTGTCACAATGGAGGACTTTTTTTTATTTTTATCACACCTAAGGACGTTTCAGCCTTTTCTGTCAATTAATGACCTTGCTATTCCAAGCTAACCTGTCATTAGTGGCAAGCAAGACACATTTGCAAAATTTTCTTGGATTATGTAGCTTAAAATGCACTTTTTAATAATAAAAAAAAATATATAATTTAGGGGTGTCATATTAATGCACAACAAAGCATAAAAAATTTGTAGTGGTTCCGAAAAAGTTCAAAGGACATGGTGTCACACCAGAGGACATGGTACAAAAATGTAAAAAAAATCGAATAACATTGCAGCTTCATAACAGGTCCGTGTAGGTCAAATAAATGTGTGTATGTATTTATATTACGTGTCCTGAAATATTATGGGCGTCCAGTACTCAAAATAGTTTTAGAACCACTGACTGGTAAAGTAAGGTGATCTGCCAGGACGTGTCTTCAGAAAATGGCACATCTGGTCACCTGGTATAGGCCATATCTGGCCCACATACAACAAGCCAGAACTCAAGCTAAAACCGGTTTGTCACACACGGGCCAGATCTGGCCCACATACAACAAGCCAGAACTCAAGCTAAAACCGGTTTGTCACACACGGGCCAGATCTGGCCCACACACAGCAAGCCAGGACTCAAATTAAAGCCGGTTTGTCACACACGGGCCAGATCTGGCCCACACACAGCAAGCCACGACTCAAACTAAAGCTGGTTTGTTGCACACGGGCCAGATCTGGCCCACACACAGCAAGCCACGACTCAAATTAAAGCCGGTTTGTTGCACACGGGCCAGATCTGGCCCACACACAGCAAGCTACGACTCAAACTAAAGCCGGTTTGTTGCACATGGGCCAGATCTGGCCCATAAACAGCATGCCACAACTCAAACTAAAACCGGCTTGATGTGTGTGGGCCAGAGATGGCCCATATAACCTCTGCCGCTGCCAGAACTGAGCCAGATGTGCCATAGTTGGCCCAGATGAGGCCCGGATATGTATGCTATCTGGGCCATATGCCTAGACACAATTAATTATGATATTTCCACAATATTTACGCTTGCAGAAATATACTTCTGCGTGCAGACAGAAGAAGATCTGTCAATGTGCATTTGGTTTGTTATGTTCAGAAGTTCAGTAACTTAGCGGTCATGTGAGGAGTTTTCACTCTTCTCTGTGTCAGAGGTTATTTATACATATATAATACATACTTTAAAATATAGTTTACTTTGTGATTCCAATCCGAATTTTAACCCGCTGTTACTCCAGTTTTCAGAGTTATGATACTTCAAAATATAATTCTAATATATTGATTTATTACCAGTGCTGGAAACCGTTTTGCTGCTTAATATGTTTTTGGAACCTGTGACATTTTGTTTAAGATTATTTGATGTATAGAAAGATAAAAAGAACACCACTGATAGTAAATCAACATATTGGAATGACTTATGAAGGTTTATGTGACACTGAAGACTGGAGTAAAGGCTGATGAAATATATATATATTTATACACACACACATAACATACATTTTATCTATATATCTAAATAAAAATAGACTCAGTGTATATATGACCGAAAGTAACTAGTACTACTTGAATAGATTTTTTTATCCAATACTTTTTTACTCTTACTCAAGTAACTACTCAGACTAGTACTTTTAACTTTTACTTGAGTAAATATTTCTAGAAGTACTTTTACTTGAGTACAGTTTTTGGGTACTCTACCCACCTCTGCCGCTCAGTGATGCAGCTTCACTGTCTGCGGTTTGACTTTACTAAATCAGATTGAGGCGAATACAACTTGATCATGAGCTCAACATTTAGCAAGGCAGGAAAACAGAGAGAGAGAGAGAGAGAGAGAACCAGTCTAGGTCTAATCTTAAACTTGGAGCTCATTATATTGAAGTACAAATCCAAACACCAGAAACATTATGCATTTTATGAATAATATAATGTCATGAAAAGTATGCATTTTATTTATTCACATGCTGTATGGTTGAAATTATATTTTACTTCACAACTTTAAGTTCCATTGTTTAAAAAATGCTTTATTGGCTAATGTTTCATAAACCTTCAGTTGTTATGCTCTAAAACAGTGGTTTTCAACCTGTGGTATTGCAGGTGGGCCGCCAATTACTATTAAAAGAAAGAATAATATTGTTAATATAGCTATGTAAAAATTTCTAAGTCATAACATAATAACATCATTTTATATATATAATTAAATAACAAAAAATAAATATTAAACTCTAACTATGATTCCACAATTCGAGCTCGCTGATTGGTTTAAGAATAAACCACCAATTTATATTTTTGCTTCATATGCTACAGAACAACAAATTCAAACATGCATAAATGGCTGTCAACAAGTTCCCTCCTGACTGCTTGCTCCGCTGACTGTCTACCCACTGCGAAGTTCTGAGGGGTGCCAGACCAAGTTACTTTCTGTTCATTGCCAGTTCATTCTAGGGCTGTGCGATTAATATAAATCGCCATAAAATCACGATTTGTGTGTGCACGATTTTCTGCGGCCCTGATCTCCTGTAGTATGCTATCCAATTCAAACAGAATGCAACATAGCGTGAGAACAGAACAGACTGTGCATATGCCTAACTCCAGGTTCACACACTGTCTGTGATGCGCCTTTTTCCTGAGCCCATGTTAACAGATCAGAGCGTTCACACTGCATGCGGTAAAAGGCTAGAAATAAATATCTAGCACATGAGCATAGAGAGAGTTGAGTGCACAGGACGCAGTTTAAGTGAGAGGATACACGTTTTAAGTGTGTACAATCTCCGGGCGAGAGCAGCGTGTATCTGAGGAAGCACGTCTGGTTTTGTGACAGAGTGAAGGAAATCTGCGTGAGAACAGAGAGATTCGCGCTCGTGCATTATTTTAATGTGCTTTAATGTTACAATAACGCACTCTCGCTGCTACTTCTGCACCGCTCACACATACTGTATACACACTGCAAACGGAGTACATGTGAACCTGTGTAATGTATAACAAATTTATTTCAACACCTGAGGCACTGCTACAATTAATGAGCTCTATGAAAAATGCAGGACAAAAAAGGAAAAAAAAAGTCCCTGGACACAATAATTTATTTATTGATATTTTTTGGGTCTAGAAATGTTGTTACACTTTTACTATAGTGATTATTTTGACTTATGTCTGTTTTAAAGACTTTTCAACTTTTTGATAAGGCTGTAATTGGTTTTCTTTTGGAAATATGTTTCAAATTCATCCTGAATGGATTTATGACTGTAAAGCATATCGGTGTGTTTAAAAATTGTGATTAAAATCGAAATAGCAAAATTGATCAAAGAAATCGCAAGTTTTTTATTTTTTTCAGCCCTAGTTCAATCAATAAATACAGTTTACAATCTAGTTTCTGAGTTATTAACCCAACAATAGCAGGATCAGTTGAATTTTTTTGCAGTGGGCCACAAATTAAAAAAGGTTGGGAACCACTGCTCGAAAATCCAATGCCATTTGTAATTTCACAGTATTTTCACGACCTATATCACTAACCTGTAAAGTAACAATTCTATAGTGTTCAAATTTACTCAGGCCAATGGTATTTTTTAATGACATTTTATTCTTTATTTGTTAATTTATTTATTTTTGAATAATTGTAGCCTACATAAATAGGTGAAGCGAAACAAATATTTTGATCGTCCCTTATTTTTCCCCTTATTTTGTTAAAGAATAAACACTTGACTTCCGGTATGGCGTCGTGGAGAGTGGCAGCGTAAATTGAGAGCTCCCAGACAAGTCGGTTATACTCCCCAGTTTAAATTAATTTTACACTGTGTAATTGATTAACAAAGATGGAGGGGGAGAAACAACGAAAAGCTGGAATCATCAAATCATCCCAAAGACCTGAGAAAAATGAGAGACAAATTACGGAAAATGACGACGAGTGCAATGCTGGCGAACAAGAGGCCGCAGATAAAATACAAGTTTGCGTCAGTGCTACAGTATTGTTCAAAATAATAGCAGTACAATGTGACTAACCAGAATAATCAAGGTTTTTAGTATATTTTTTATTGCTACGTGGCAAACAAGTTACCAGTAGGTTCAGTAGATTCTCAGAAAACAAACAAGACCCAGCATTCATGATATGCACGCTCTTAAGGCTGTGCAATTGGGCAATTAGTTGAAAGGGGTGTGTTCAAAAAAATAGCAGTGTCTACCTTTGACTGTACAAACTCAAAACTATTTTGTACAAACATTTTTTTTTTCTGGGATTTAGCAATCCTGTGAATCACTAAACTAATATTTAGTTGTATGACCACAGTTTTTTAAAACTGCTTGATATCTGTGTGGCATGGAGTCAACCAACTTGTGGCACCTCTCAGCTGTTATTCCACTCCATGATTCTTTAACAACATTCCACAATTCATTCACATTTCTTGGTTTTGCTTCAGAAACAGCATTTTTGATATCACCCCACAAGTTCTCAATTGGATTAAGGTCTGGAGATTGGGCTGGCCACTCCATAACATTAATTTTGTTGGTTTGGAACCAAGACTTTGCCCGTTTACTAGTGTGTTTTGGGTCATTGTCTTGTTGAAACAACCATTTCAAGGGCATGTCCTCTTCAGCATAGGGCAACATGACCTCTTCAAGTATTTTAACATATGCAAACTGATCCATGATCCCTGGTATGCGATAAATAGGCCCAACACCATAGTAGGAGAAACATGCCCATATCATGATGCTTGCACCTCCATGCTTCACTGTCTTCACTGTGTACTGTGGCTTGAATTCAGAGTTTGGGGGTCGTCTCACAAACTGCCTGTGGCCCTTGGACCCAAAAAGAACAATTTTACTCTCATCAGTCCACAAAATTTTCCTCCATTTCTCTTTAGGCCAGTTGATGTGTTCTTTGGCAAATTGTAACCTCTTCTGCACATGCCTTTTTTTTTAACAGAGGGACTTTGCGGGGGATTCTTGAAAATAGATTAGCTTCACACAGACGTCTTCTAACTGTCACAGTACTTACAGGTAACTCCAGACTGTCTTTGATCATCCTGGAGGTGATCATTGGCTGAGCCTTTGCCATTCTGGTTATTCTTCTATCCATTTTGATGGTTGTCTTCCGTTTTCTTCCACGTCTCTCTGGTTTTGCTCTCCATTTTAAGGCATTGGAGATCATTTTAGCTGAACAGCCTATCATTTTTTGCACCTCTTTATAGGTTTTCCCCTCTCTAATCAACTTTTTAATCAAAGTACGCTGTTCTTCTGAACAATGTCTTGAACGACCCATTTTCCTCAGCTTTCAAATGCATGTTCAACAAGTGTTGGCTTCATCCTTAAATAGGGGCCACCTGATTCACACCTGTTTCTTCACAAAATTGATGACCTCAGTGATTGAATGCCACACTGCTATTTTTTTGAACACACCCCTTTCAACTAATTCAACTAATTGCCCAATTGCACAGCCTTAAGAGCATGCATATCATGAATGCTGGGTCTCATTTGTTTTCTGAGAATCTACTGAACCTACTGGTAACTTGTTTGCCACGTAGCAATAAAAAAAATATACGAAAAACCTTGATTATTCTGGTTAGTCACATTGTACTGCTATTATTTTGAACAATACTGTATATATTCTGAAATTAAGGTTATGCGATCTGACGTAAAGATAGAACTAAACAACTTTCAAGAGACTTTAACCAGAGATTGGAAAACTGACTTGGGAAGCCTGAAAACTGACATTAATCTTAAACTGGACGAAATTGCCAAAGATTTGAAAGACACGGTGAATAGAGTGGAGGAAGCCGAACACAGAGTTGCGGATTTGGAAGAGTGGAGTACCGAGGCTAGGGACGTGCTTCTACAAACCCTTGACATTCAACAAAAAATGCAAACTAAGCTAACAGATTGTCGGATATCGCCAAGTAGTAAGGCACGAGGACACAGGATTGCCAACAAAAAAAGGTTTTATTTTACCCAAAAATAAGAAAAAGGTCTCAGTTACAAAATAAATCAACTTGTTCTAACAAATAATCTAGCTAGACTTTAATAAAGTAAACAAAACAATTTTTAATTCAATATATAACGAAACTTAAGAAGAACTGAACAAAACAAAACTAACCCCCTAAATGAGACAACAGACAGGTATTTATCACAGACGGTGAGCTCACTTAAACAAGACAGGGGAAAACATACAATCAACACTTTATAAACCAAAAAATTAGTTACAAGTTATCTAATCAAAGTAAATAGAGTAACAAACAAAACAATCTAATAATACAAAACAACAAATATTAATAATAAAAATAAATTGGAACCAATCAGAAATATAACTTCATTTCTTCACCCCCCCCATGACATAGCATCCAGTTGGTATCGTCCAGTGGAATGCTCAGGCCATAAATATTGACTACCGCACGCGCCTCAGCCTTTTGTCAGTCAAGACCGCGATGACGGAAAGACGCACACCTGAGTCAATGCCATTCATCCAACCTCCATGCCACGGTAACTTAAACTCAAATAGAAACAAAGATAAGGAAACAGAAATAGTACAACGCAAGCCAGTAAGTGTGCACTCCAAACCAACGAACGAAGTACTAACATGTATAAATAAAGCTTTGCAATTTGTCAAACAAAGTCTGTGTAGTGATTTTCTTATACATAAACCTTAAATCCTATACTATAAATTCAAATATAAATGAATAATAAAAAGGAAGAAAATAACTATCAGTATGTAAATGAATATATGTATCGTGAATGAATGCGGGAAAAGAACTATCAGTATGTGAATGAATGTATGTATCATGAATGAATGCGTTGATGTTACCCTTATCAATGTGTGGCCACAGGTTTGGCCATCACACACCCCCTCCCTTCAGGCATCTCGTGGATACAACGAGAGAAGTAGTCAGCGGTCACATTGGACTTGCCCGGAACGTGCTGGACAGTGAACCGGAAAGGCTGCATAGCCAGATACCACCGTGTGATCCTCCCATTGGTATCTTTCATCCTTTCCAGCCACTGGAGAGCTTTATGGTCCGTTTCCAACTTGAACTCCCTTCCAAGTAGGTAATATCTCAAGGAGTCTAGGGCCCATTTAACTGCCAAACATTCCTTCTCTATTGTCGAATAGCGGACTTCCCTTGGAAAGAGTTTGCGGCTAATGAAAGCCACAGGCCGTCGCTCACCAGGTGGTCCCTGTAACAACACAGCCCCTATGCCCCTCTCAGAGGCATCCGTCTGCACAATAAATTCTTGATCAAAGTCTGGACTGTACAGCACAGCATTTTCTCTTAACGCCGATTGAATATCTCGAAAGGCCGTCATCCTTTCTTCTGACCACTGGCATTGATTTGGACATCGAACCCCCACCATATCTGTCAACAGGGCAGCCCTGCTAGAGAAGTGAGGGATAAAACGATTATAAAATCCCGCCATTCCCAGAAAAGACCGGAGTTCCTTACGTGTCTGAGGAATGGGAGCTTCCTCTAATGCCTGGACCTTTTTGACTTGTGGTCGCACTACCCCGTTGCCAATGACAAAGCCCAGGTACTCGGTTTCCGTCCTGGCTACAGCACACTTGGCAGGATTCACTGTGAGGCCTGCTTCTTGCAGACGCTGTAGAACCTCTTGAAGGTGTTGAACATGCTCCTCCCAGGTAGTACTGTAGATGACTATGTCATCCAAATAAGCTGCAGCAAAGGTTAGCCCATGTAACACCTGGTCAATAAGTCTCTGAAAGGTAGCCGGTGCCCCATGCAGGCCAAAGGGTAAAACCCGGAAATGGAATAGCCCCCATGGTGTCCTAAATGCTGTTAAAGGACGGGCCTGTTGTGTCAATGGTATCTGCCAATACCCTTTGGACAAATCGATGGTCGTCAGGTATTTGGCTTTGCCCAATCGATCAATTAAGGCGTCTATACGGGGAGTAGGATATGAGTCAAACTGTGATACAGAATTCAAGTACCGGAAGTCAATACAAAACCGGATACTCCCATCCTTTTTCGGTACTAGGACCACCGGATGGCACCACTCACTTTTAGAGGGTTCAATAATTCCCAGTCTCAGCATCAAGTTCACTTCCTCCTTCAAGTCCTCTTGGAGTCTCTCAGGTATTCTGTAACTCATACGTCTAACAGCTGCATCAGGTTTTAATATCACATCATGTTGTATCAAAGATGTCAAACCAGGATATTCTGAGAAGGTTTCAGGGGTACATAGAGCTCTCACCTGGGATTGCTGATCTTCAGGCAGATGCTCCAGATGAATATTTCCAGCTACTGGTCGAGGCAAGTACTGGTCTTCCCATTCCTCCTCCTCCTTCACATGACGAATCATCATCACTTGCGCTCTCTGCTCAGGTCGGGATACCCACTTCTTCAAAAGGTTGACATGAAGTACTCGGCTAGCACGATCTTGCCCTGGAATGACCACTTCATACGTGGTGGGACCTAGCTGGTTCCTGATCTCGAAGGGGCCCTGCCACTTGGCCAACAGCTTGCTCTCCTGACTCGGCAGCATCACAAGTACTCTGTCTCCAACCACAAAGCCTCTTTCCCGTGCCGATTGGTCGTACCATGTTTTTTGGTGCTTCTGGGCCTCCATCAGGTGGGTTTGAGCCAAAGTCCTCATTTTCTCCAGACGTTCCCTCATTTGCAAGACATAAGACACAATGTTAATAGGCTCACTCTCACCATGGTCTCCTTCCCAGACTTCTTTAAGTAGTGTCAGAGGTCCCCGAACTTCATGGCCGTATAAGAGCTCAAACGGAGAAAACCCGGTAGAAGCCTGGGGTACTTCTCTATAAGCAAAAAGAAGATACGGGAGCCATTGGTCCCAGTCCCGGCCAGTCTCACCAACAAATTTCCGCAGCATTTGTTTCAATGTCTGATTAAATCGTTCTGTGAGCCCATCAGTTTGAGGATGGTAAGGTGTTGTCCGCAAACTCTTAATACCCAGCAACTGGTAGACTTGTTTCAGGAGATTGGACATGAAACTGGTCCCTTGGTCAGTGAGAATTTCAGCTGGCAGTCCGACTCTGGAAAAGAACTGGACTAGACAAGTTGCAACATATTTAGCTGTGACAGACTTTAAAGGAAATACCTCTGGGTACCTCGTAGCATAATCGGTGATCACCAGTAGAAACCGGTTACCTGCACAGCTCTTTTCCACAGGGCCAACGACATCCATGCCCAGACGTTCGAATGGTGTACTGATTACAGGAAGGGGCTGGAGGGGCACTCTTGATGGACGTTTGATGGATACTTTTTGACAATCAGGGCAACTTTTACAGTACTGGGCAACATCCGTTTCCAAGCCGGGCCAGTAAAAGTGTCTTTTGATACGTGCTGTGGTTTTCTTTTTCCCTAGGTGGCCAGCCCAGGGAATGGAATGGCTCAGGTGAAGGACAACCTCTCGAGTATCCTGCGGAACCACCAGCTGTTTTACCAGTCCGATCTGGCGGTAGAGTATGCCCTGTTCAAATACAAAATGCTCACCCTTGTCATTAGTGGGTCCCTCCCCTGTGGTCTCCTGGTTTGCTTTCTGTAGGCAAACAGCAAGACTAACATCTTTTTGCTGTAATGCAATTATGTTAGTAGGCAGCTGGACATGTGGGGTTAGATTGCATGTGCTCTCTACGGGCAATTGGGAGGCATTATACTCAAGCTTTGCTCGTCTCTTTTGACGTCTAGATTTTCTTGATTTTGTGATGCCCATCGCTAAATCTACATCATAAAAGGGCAGTGTCGAAAGAGTCTGTATCGCTTCTTCCGGCTGCTTTGCCATGGCCCTTGTTATCACTATGTTGCACTGCTGCACGGGCTTGACCAGATCTAGGAGCACTGGTAAATCACGACCAAGAACTACGGGATACGGAAGATTATCTGCTACCCCTACTTCTAACAGGTAGGTTTGACCTTCAACCCCAATATATAGGTCTGCAGTGGGCACCATTCTTTCCTCCCCATGTACGCAGCAGATGGGTAATTTATTATAGGCCCTAATTAAAGATGGAGCCACAAATTTCCTGTTCACCAGAGTCTGGTCACTCCCAGTATCCACGAGGGCCTTCAGTTCTTTCCCGTTTACGGTCACCGTCTTGATCTGAAACAGTACCTTTGGTTTGGTTATCTTTGCTGCGCTGCCTCTGGGAGCATAACACAAGTTAGTTAGTTTAGCAGCATTTTGTGGGCAGGCTGGCCTTGTGTGGCCCTCTTGTCCGCACTGGAAACAAATGACTGGTCCTCTTAAAATGTTATGCCGTCTAACTTCTGGAAAATCTCCCTTGGGAGACTTACCCGCCCCAGGCACCGGTTTCTGATGGAACGGGGCCCGTCGGGAGTCACTACCAGTTGTCCAACTCCACGGTTGATTCTTTTTTCTTGCAGCCACAAAGACATCAGCTAATGACGCGGCATCCGCTGCGGTCCTAGGGTCCCGTTCCCGGACCCAGACCTGGAGTTCAGGAGAAAGCATGCGAAGATACTGTTCTAGAATTATCATTTCACCCACCTCTTCGATGGTTTTCTCCCGGGGTCTAATCCACTTGCCATAGAGTTCCTTCAGCCTTATGTACAGTTCTTTTGGACTCTCGGATGGATAGACATCTAAGGAGCGAAACCTCTGTCTATAGGTCTCTGCACTGATATCGTATTTAATGAGGATGGCTGCCTTGACCTTCTCATACTCGATACAATCATCCAAATCCATATTAACATATGCAGCCCTTGCTTTGCCAGTCAATAACGGAATCAAGTGAAAAGTCCAATCAGCCTTGGGCCAGCGGCAAGCTGTGGCGATTCGCTCAAAAGTTATTAAAAAATTCTCTATATCATCAGAGTCAGCTAACTTTTCCAGTCGAGGTTCACGAGGCCACATTGGTCCAGAATAATCAACATTAGGGTCGGCATCCCTTGTGTGGGAGGTAAACTGGTGAGGAGAACGTCGGGTTCCAGGATCTGCATCTCCACCCTGGCCATCAAGATAATCTAAATTGGTCGGGCGTGCCTCGGGAGTAAAGGAGGTACGAGCCTGAACCTCAGTCTGTAATAAGCTGAATTGATGTTGGAGAGCTCTAAATCGTCGCTCCTGTTCTCCATACTCCTGCTTCCTTGCTGCCTCCCGGACATCCATTTTCGCCATATGGGCTCGAAACAGGCCAGTCAAATCACCCAATGATGGTTCTCTACTTGCTGCCTCCTTTTCCCCATCAAACACCTCTTCGTCTATAGTCCTCTCCTCATCTCTTTCTTCTCGCTCAGTTGGAGCAAGCTTAGGAACTCCTTTCTTTGGCGGTCGACTCATAACTCCTCAAAAAATATAATTAAACAAGAGGGGGGAAAAAAAACAAAAACCTGTGTCCTCTACTGGCTTATCCCACTGCTGCCACCATATGTCGGATATCGCCAAGTAGTAAGGCACGAGGACACAGGATTGCCAACAAAAAAAGGTTTTATTTTACCCAAAAATAAGAAAAAGGTCTCAGTTACAAAATAAATCAACTTGTTCTAACAAATAATCTAGCTAGACTTTAATAAAGTAAACAAAACAATTTTTAATTCAATATATAACGAAACTTAAGAAGAACTGAACAAAACAAAACTAACCCTCTAAATGAGACAACAGACAGGTATTTATCACAGACGGTGAGCTCACTTAAACAAGACAGGGGAAAACATACAATCAACACTTTATAAACCAACAAATTAGTTACAAGTAATCTAATCAAAGTAAATAGAGTAACAAACAAAACAATCTAATAATACAAAACAACAAATATTAATAATAAAAATAAATTGGAACCAATCAGAAATATAACTTCATTTCTTCACCCCCCCATGACATAGCATCCAGTTGGTATCGTCCAGTGGAATGCTCAGGCCATAAATATTGACTACCGCACGCGCCTCAGCCTTTTGTCAGTCAAGACCGCGATGACGGAAAGACGCACACCTGAGTCAACGCCATTCATCCAACCTCCATGCCACGGTAACTTAAACTCAAATAGAAACAAAGATAAGGAAACAGAAATAGTACAACGCAAGCCAGTAAGTGTGCACTCCAAACCAACGAACGAAGTACTATCATGTATAAATAAAGCTTTGCAATTTGTCAAACAAAGTCTGTGTAGTGATTTTCTTATACATAAACCTTAAATCCTATACTATAAATTCAAATATAAAATATAGCTGCAAGCAGCAATAACGGGGCCAAGCACTACAGAAGCAAGCTTCAGACGAACGGCAGGAATGAGTAATTAAGACAGTTTTAAGATTATTTTAGGCAAAATGGCTTGAAAACTATAAACACAACAACTAGTAATAGGATTTATTGGCTTTTCACGTGTAACCAATAGGTGGCACTGTTACCAAATTAGTTTGTAATGGTCAGTGTGAGGTGACGATGACACATACAAAGTTTGGTGCAAATATGTCAAAGCATTGCAGAGATACAGCCTCAAACGCATTTTGGCACCCTTCCAGCAGATTTTTTGATGCCCTAAATGAGAACCGTTTCTTATATGGACACAAAATCCATAACTTTTTGCCAGAATGGTCCGAAAATGATCCACGTCAAATTTGGTGAAAATCGGACTAACGGTCTAGGAGGAGTTCGAAAATGTAGGTTTTCAACATTAATCAAAATGGCGGACAGGGAGTTCAGCCAAATAAGGTAAACTTTGTATTTTATGTTCTCGACTTGACCCAAGGAATCTAAAAAGACCAGCATGATGTCAATAGCCAGATTAATTCAAAAGTTATTAGCCTTTATGTAAATTGAGTTATAACCTTTGCCATTCGAGCATTTGATTATCGACTGTGTTGGCCCTTTACCGCGATCAAAGTCTGGCGCTGTCTATTTATTAACGGTGATGTGTCAGAGCACCCGCTATCCAGTCGCATATCCGTTGCGCACTATTTCAGCCAGGTCAGTAGTTCGTGCTCTTTCTCAGTTTATTTCAATTTTTGGTATTCCAAAAATAGTTCAATCTGACCGAGGGTCAAATTTCTGTTCTCATGTGTTTGCGCAAGTTTTAAAACAACTTCGAGTTCAACACAATCAAGCCTCGGCCTATTATGCACAGAGTCAGGGGGCGTTGGAACGCTTTCATCAGTCATTGAAATCACTTCTCCGTTCGTACTGCACTGAGTTGGGTAGGGATTGGGAAGAAGGGTTACCATGGTTAATGTTGTCGGCCAGAGAGGTAACGCAAGAAAGCCTTGGGTTTAGCCCAAATAAACTTGTATTTTCCCACACTGTTCGTGGTCCATTGGCTGCACTGGCCGACCATTGGAGGGAGACAGAGCCTCCTAAGAATTTAATTGACCTTGTGAATGGTTTTCGCCATCGTCTGTATACTGCAGGAAATCTGGCTAAAGAGAAGTTGACTTCAACACAGGTGAAAATGAAGTCCTGGTATGATAGGAATACAGAGCGGAGAGTTTTTAATCCAGGTGACCAGGTGCTTGCTTTGTTCCCTATTATCCAGTCGCCATTCCAAGCCAAATTTGCAGGACCTTATATGGTGGTGAAACAAGTGACGGAGCAAAATTATGTGATTGCTACACCGGATCGCAGGAAGAGCACACAGCTTTGTCATGTGAATTTGTTAAAACCCTATTATTCCCGCATGCCCCAGCCGTCACGGTGTTGCGCCCCATCAAGTGTGGAAGGTTCTAGGTCAGAGGGTGTGTCTGAGATCACGTTGAGAGATTAATTAGGTGGTCCCTGTTCCTGCAATCGTATTGCCTGGATGTCCGTTACATTAAGGGGACTGACAACGTGGTGGCAGACGCGTTGTCTAGAGCTCCACAGGTTTAATCTACGGGCTTAAGGTTCCCCTCCTGTTTTTTTTCCCCAAATTCTCAATTTGCTTCCTAGGTGCACGGATTGCTGAGCTAAGGAAGTGGTAAAGGGGGTGGTGAACTGTGGAACCGGACTGATTATGGTCAAGTAAGAGGTTTGTTGTTTTTATGTAGCTTTGTTTAATAATCACGTTCATATAGTTTTTTTTTTTTACTTTCTTTATCGAATTATGAATTGTGTTACTAGTCATATGTTGATGACGGGATTCCCTTTGGGACCCCGTTCTTATGGGGGGGGGTGTGATGGCCTGTTGGTCAGGACTGTTTCCTTGTGTATGGTATGTTCTCTGTTGCAGGGGGCGTGGCTATCATTTGTCAGCGAGATTGGGGACACCTGGGCCCAGGTGTTTCACGCCTTTATAAACCTGCCACTCTCTTTGTGAGGGGAGAGCCCTTCTCTCCCGTGCACTGGTTGTTTTGTTCATGCAACACGCAACAGTATACGATCCATTCATTCAAACATGCACCTCATTCTACTGACTTTACTGATTCTCACACGTCACTGTTGTATTATGTTATGTTAGTTGTTGTATTGGTGTTTTTGTTCAGTTAATAAATTTCATTTTTGTGGGTTAAAACTGCGTCCTTTTAGTTTTGTCATGGCTTTAGAGCCAGGTCATGACAAGTGGCTCTAAAGCCATGACAAAACTAAAAGGACGCAGTTTTAACCCACAAAAATGAAATTTATTAACTGAACAAAAACACCAATACAACAACTAACATAACATAATACAACAGTGACGTGTGAGAATCAGTAAAGTCAGTAGAATGAGGTGCATGTTTGAATGAATGGATCGTATACTGTTGCGTGAATATTTTGTTTCAAAATATTTTGAGTACCTTCAGGGGATGGTGTTGTTGACACATTCTGAGTTTTGTAATATTACACCAATGCATTTGTTTAGTATAGCATTTTATTTCACAAAACTGTATTGAAGTCAATGAGAATTTCATGTTTTGTTCTATTATAGCGCCACCAAGAGGCTCAGTCCAACCATTTTTTTTATATTTGCTCAGAGTGAGCCCATACATATGTGTGTCAATTTTGGTGAAAATATCTCAATTCACTTCAGAGTTATGGGCATTTATATGAAAAAGCACGTAAAAATTGACTGACTCTTGACTTTGATTGAATATTACTACCCCTTACTATCAATATTTTGGCATTTAGGCATTGGCGTATAGCTATCGACCTATGTTTCCGAACTTCTGACGGTGGTTTCGTCTCGATCAGACAAGCGGTTTCAAAGATATAGCCAGATGTTTTTTAAGCGCTAAATCACAACGCTACACAAACCGTAAGGCAAAACCTAGAATGTTTGGTATCGTTGGACTCGGTAAGGTTTCAGGAGTCCAATTTGGTGAGTCTCGAGAAAATAAGTCGACCACACCCAAGGTTATAAGCATTTAAATAAGGATGATCACCACTAGGTGGCTCTGTTTCGAAACTTCTCACGCTCCTTCAGGACATTGTACTGATGACCCATACCATTTTTTGTAACAATCCGTTGATGCGTTCTGAAAATACAGCATTTTAGCACAAAATTCAAAATGGCCGACAGTCAAAATGGCCGAGATGGTAAAATTGGATATCAGTCGACTCGGCATGTTGCCCTGAATCTAACAAGACCAATGTTATGATTTTTGGACAAACTGTTTAGAAGTTATAAGCAAAAATAGCAATTTTCCATATCTCCGGACCAGTAGGTGGCGCTGCGCCGAAACGCAGCAAGTAGCCTCAAGTCATGCTTGTTATGACATGTACCAGGTTTGGTCTGAATAGGATAAGTCGTTGCCGAGATACAGCCTTACGACTGTTTTTGTAAGCGTTATGTAAAATTTGTTAGAGCGTTTATCAAAAACAGTTTGACGAATCAACTTGATTTGCATAACTTTTGGTCAGCACTGCCTGAAGATGACCTGGTTCAATTTTCGTGTGAATCGGACAAACCGTCTAGGACGAGTTCGAAAAAGTATGTTTTTTAAAAAAATTCTAAATGGCGGCCATATTTCTATGACGGAAAATGACTGTATAGGGTGCAATCGAATTGGCTTGAGCTCAGAAATCAGAGGAAAAAAGAATTTTGTTGATTGGCCTCACGGTTATAAAGTTATTAACAAAATTAAAGTGAAATTTCGGACAGTTGGTGGCGCTAGAGGGAATGTCTTAGACACACCAAAATTGGTGTACTTAATGTTGGCACTGTCCTCTATCAGAATGTCAAACCAAAACAACTTTCCCGCATTCGGTTCTATGGGCTGCCATAGACTCCCAGTCGGAAGAATAATAATAATAATAATAAATATAGCTGCAAGCAGCAATTACGGGGCCAAGCACTCCAACAGCAAATGTAGTAGCTAAGCATCGCATAAAGCATCACACCAAATACATTAATGAGCAATAACAGCAATTTTGGAATTATTGTATTTGAAATGGCAAAAAAAAAAAAACACCAATACCACCTCTAGTAGCATGATTACTTGGTTTATCAAGCTTGACCAATAGGTGACACTGTTATAAAATCAATTTGGTGTACTCTGTGTGTCTTTTCAATGACACACACAAAGTTTGGTGTTAATATGCCACAGCATTCCAGAGATGCAGCCTCAAGTGTCATTTTCTCATTGTGCCTCAAATTCGTCGATGTGGTATGCGAAAACGGTTTTGTCTATCGACTCAAAATCCATAACTTTGAATCAGTATAGCCTGAAGATCATTTGATTCGAATTTGGTGAAAATCGGACAAACGGTTGATCAGGAGTTCGAAAAAGTATGTTTTCAACATAAATCAAAATGGCGGACCGGAAGTTCAGCTTACCGTGGTATATTTGGTATCTATGTTATCGGCATAAGCCAGGGAATATTTTGAGCCCAGTTTCCTTCAAATAGGCTAATGCATTAAAAAGTTATTAGCATTTTAAAAAGTGTAATTACTCATGGTTAATGAATGGTTTATTACTCTTGACCAATAGATGGCGCTGTTACCAAATTTATGTGGCATGGTCAGTGTGAGGTGGCGATGACACATACAAAGTTTGGTTCAAATATGTCAAAGTGTTGCAGAGATACAGCCTCAAATGCATTTTGGCACCCTTCCAGCAAATTCGTTGATGCGCTAAATGAGAACCGTTACGTATATCGACACAAAATCCATAACTTTTTGCCAGCATGGTCTGAAGATGATTCACGTCAAATTTGGTGAAAATTGGGCTAACGGTCTAGGAGGAGTTCGAAAAAGTAGGTTTTCAACATTAAGCAAAATGGCGGACAGGAAGTAAGGCCAATATTCACATTATTGGTATCAATACTCTCGGCATGACCCACAGAATATAGCGAGACCATTTTAATTTTAATAGACTAATTTATTCAAAAGTTATTAGCATTTATGTGATATTTCATTATAACTATTGGCCACAAGGTGGCGCTGCCACCAAACTTTTTGAGTACCTTCAGGGCATGGAGCCGAATATTTTTGTAATTATTTGCGAAACGATACGATGCTGCGTTCAAAAAATACAGCATTTTGAAACATAATTCAAAATGGCCGACGCCTAAAATGGCCGACACAGGAAAATTGGATATCATTTGACTCGACATGACTCACTGAATCTAAAGAGACCAGTTGTGTGATTTTTGGCCAAACCATTCAGTAGTTATAAGCCAAAATATGCATTTTTCATATCTCCTGACCACTAGGTGGCGCTGTGTCGAAACACTGCAGGTAGTCTCAGTTCATGCTTGTTATAACACACGCCAAGTTTGGTCTCAATATGACAAACCGTTGCCGGGATATAGCCTCACGTGCATGTTTGCGTGCTTTTCGTCAAATTTGTTTACGTGTCATTCGACAACAGTTGGACGAATCAACTTGAATTCCATAACTTTTTGCCAGCATGGTCTGAAGATGATCTGAGCCAATTTTCGTGGCAATCGGACTAACCGTCTAGGACGAGTTCGAAAAAGTAGGTTTTTCGAATAATTGAAAATAGCGAAAAAACTAAACCTTGCGATTTTTGAATCTTGGGGTTCATTCGACTTGGCATGAGCCAAGGATTCAGAGGAAAAAAGAATTTCCATTTTCTGGCTTACGGTTCAAAAGTTATTAGCATACAAACATTGAAAGTTTGGACAAGTGGTGGCGCTAGAGAGTAGGAGATAGAGACTTCAAATTTGCTATAGTTAATGTTGGGACTGTCCTCTATCAGTGTGCCAAATTATACAACTTTCCCGCAAACGGTTCTATGGGCTGCCATAGACTTGCGGCGGAAGAAGAAGAAGAATAATAATAAATATAGCTGCAAGCAGCAATTACGGGGCCAAGCACTCCAACGGCAAATGTAGTAGCTAAGCATCGCATAAAGCATCACACCAAATACATTAATGAGCAATAACAGCAATTTTGGAATTGTATTTGAAATGGCAAAAAAAAAAACACCAATACTACCTCTAGTAGCATGATTACTTGGTTTATCAAGCTTGACCAATAGGTGACACTGTTATAAAATCAATTTGGTGTACTCTGTGTGTCTTTTCAATGACACACACAAAGTTTGGTGTCAATATGCCAAAGCATTCCAGGGATACAGCCTCAAGTGTCATTTTCTCATTGTGCCTCAAATTCGTCGATGTGGTATGCGAAAACGGTTTTGTCTATCGACTCAAAATCCATAACTTTGAATCAGTATAGCCTGAAGATCATTTGATTCGAATTTGGTGAAAATCGGACATACGGTTGATCAGGAGTTCGAAAAAGTATGTTTTCAACATAAATCAAAATGGCGGACCGGAAGTTCAGCTTACCGTGGTATATTTGGTATCTATGTTATCGGCATAAGCCAGGGAATATTTTGATATTTTTCAAATAGGCTAATGCATTAAAAAGTTATTAGCATTTTAAAAAGTGTAATTACTCATGGTTAATGAATGGTTTATTACTCTTGACCAATAGGTGGCGCTGTTACCAAATTTATGTGGCATGGTCAGTGTGAGGTGGCGATGACACATACAAAGTTTGGTGCAAATATGTCAAAGTGTTGCAGAGATACAGCCTCAAATGCATTTTGGCACCCTTCCAGCAAATTCGTTGATGCGCTAAATGAGAACCGTTACGTATATCGACACAAAATCCATAACTTTTTGCCAGCATGGTCTGAAGATGATGCACGTCAAATTTGGTGAAAATTGGGCTAACGGTCTAGGAGGAGTTCGAAAAAGTAGGTTTTCAACATTAAGCAAAATGGCGGACAGGAAGTAAGGCCAATTTTCACATTATTGGTATCAATACTCTCGGCATGACCCACAGAATATAGCGAGACCATTTTAATTTTAATAGACTAATTTATTCAAAAGTTATTAGCATTTATGTGATATTTCATTATAACTATTGGCCACAAGGTGGCGCTGCCACCAAACTTTTTGAGTACCTTCAGGGCATGGAGCCGAATATTTTTGTAATTATTTGCGAAACGATACGATGCTGCATTCAAAAAATACAGCATTTTAAATCATAATTCAAAATGGCCGACGCCTAAAATGGCCGACACAGGAAAATTGGATATCATTTGACTCGACATGACTCACTGAATCTAAAGAGACCAGTTGTGTGATTTTTGGCCAAACCATTCAGTAGTTATAAGCCAAAATATGCATTTTTCATATCTCCTGACCACTAGGTGGCGCTGTGTCGAAACACTGCAGGTAGTCTCAGTTCATGCTTGTTATAACACACGCCAAGTTTGGTCTCAATATGACAAACCGTTGCCGGGATATAGCCTCACGTGCATGTTTGCGTGCTTTTCGTCAAATTTGTTTACGTGTCATTCGACAACAGTTGGACGAATCAACTTGAATTCCATAACTTTTTGCCAGCATGGTCTGAAGATGATCTGAGCCAATTTTCGTGGCAATCGGACTAACCGTCTAGGACGAGTTCGAAAAAGTAGGTTTTTCGAATAATTGAAAATAGCGAAAAAACTAAACCTTGCGATTTTTGAATTTTGGTGTCCATTCGACTCGGCATGAGCCAAGGATTCAGAGGAAAAAAGAATTTCCATTTTCTGGCTTACGGTTCAAAAGTTATTAGCATACAAACATTGAAAGTTTGGACAAGTGGTGGCGCTAGAGAGTAGGAGATAGAGACTTCAAATTTGCTATAGTTAATGTTGGGACTGTCCTCTATCAGTGTGCCAAATTATACAACTTTCCCGCAATCGGTTCTATGGGCTGCCATAGACTTGCGGCGGAAGAAGAAGAAGAAGAAGAATAATAACGCCAACGAAAACAATAGGTGCCTACGCACCTTCGGTGCTTGGCCCCTAATAATAAGAACCGGAACAAAAACAATAGGTGCCTCGCACAAGCATGGCATTGCGCATCAGACCAAATGCAACGAGTAAGAAAAGCAATTATTGGAAGAGTGTAATTGAAACAGCCAGTAAAACTCCAGTAAAATGATGCATTATCATTTTTGGAAAATAGGTGGCGCTGTAATCAAATCGCTTTGTTGTGTTCTGTGGGAGGCGACAATGTTGTGGGCAATTTCTTTCAAAATACTTACAGACCTTTAGGGCAATGAGTCGAACATGCCCACCGAGTTTCGTTCCGATCGACTTCCATAAACCTTGTCAAATAGGTGCTTAAAGTTGTTTGGCCAATGGCGGCCATGTTTTTTAAGATAAGTGAAATTCCTCATAGAGCACTTGTGCCACATTGGGCCATATCAATTTTCAAGTTGATTGGATCAACGGTTGCTTAGTTTTAGCCATTTGATTTTTTTCATCCTGTAGCGCCACCAAGTGGCAGATATGGAAAAATAATAATAATTTGACTAAAGTTTTTGTTCATGCATATGAGTTCTGAGTTTGGTGAAGATATCTCATTTTGTTCCCGAGTTATAGCCTTTTTCGTAAAATTGGTCCACGAATTTGAATGTTTTGGGTCACCTGGTTTTTTGTTCAGTCTTGATCAAACCACTGCAATAATATTCTCTGGACTCTCTAGATCAATAATTTTCAAAAATATGTTGCATTTTGTCCTTTGGTTAGCTATAAGAGGTCATTTAGGAAAGGGCCGTGGCCACATGTAACCTAAAGCCTATAAAACTGAAACAAAAACTCAAAACTTTATGAAACTTGGTTATAACATGTGAAAGATGACCCACCAAGCATGCAAAGTTTCATTAAGATCAGAAAATAGCTGGTGCTATAACAGTTAAACAGGCCTAAAAAACAAAAGATTTCTGTTGTGAATGGCATTAAACTGCAAAAAAAAAGGGGGTAATATAATCACACATGCATTAGATCTGTATTTTTTCTAAACAATCATGCAAAATTTAACAGAGATTAGGTAAAAAAGAACACTGTAATATTTATAAAGCTTCAAAACCCAGTGTTGAATAAAAAATTGCAATTATAACCACTAGATGTCACCGGAAGACCACTAATGAGCTCACTAAAGACTAAAACATTACAGTTTATGGGCTTGTTGAGGGATTCATCTAGAAAAAATGTATATTACTATTATTTAATATTACTGTTCAAGCATTTCAGATCACATTGAGTCAAAGTTTACCAATTTATTCATACAGATATATCTAATGTTTATAATTATGCCAGATTATGATTGCAATGAAACCTGAAAAATGACATAGAAGCCCATAAAAACAGAAGACTTGCAATAGGTTTTATCACCCATCATTTATTTTAATTATCTATATATATATAACAAAATGTGTGCATCTGTGTGTGGGTTTAAGCATGCTTATTGAGTATTAATATAGTAGTTTAAACATTTCATGTCTGTGTGGTTCTGTAATTCTGTTCTATTCCTTTACTGTCAGCCATATCTAGGTTATTTAAAATCAGTGCAGTACTATTATCTAGACTGTGAAATTATACATAAATTGCGTATGCTTCTTTGGAATGAAATTAAGTCAACATATAACAGTTATAAAGGTTAAAGAGACAGTGTTGTATGATAAATTGCATTTACGACCACTAGATGTCACTGGAAGACCACTAATGGGCTCACTAAAGACTAAAACATTACAGTTCATTGTCTCGATGATTGATTCATGTAGAAAAATATATATTACTATTATTTAATATTACTGTTCAAGCATTTAAGATCACATTGAGTGAAAGTTCAACCATTTATTCATACATGTATATCAAATGTTTACTATTATGTCAGAATATGAATGCAATGAAACCTGACATAGAAATGTAAGAAAAGAAGTCTTTCTGTGAGTTGTGTGTCACCTATAATTTATTTCAAATATCTACATATAACAAAATGTGTGGGCATGTACTTCTCTCTGTGTGTGTGTGTGTGTGTGTGTGTGTGTGTAATCATGCTTAATGATTATTCATATAATAGTTGAACCATTTCATTTCTGTGTGTGAGTATCTGTGAGCCTATTCTCCATGTTAGACAATGGCACACACAAGTTTGGCTTAATTACAACAAAGCTTTGCAGAGATATAGCCTCAGACTCATTTTGTGAAGATGCCTGACATCTGAAGCAGCGCTGTACAAAAACGGTTTCGTCTATTGACACGAAATCCATAACTTTTTGTCAGCACGGTCTGAAGATGATCTGATTCAATTTTGGTGAAAATCAGACAAACGGTTGAGGATGAGTTTAAAAAAAAAGGTTTTCAACATGAATCAAAATGGCGGACAGGAAGTTTTGCTTAATATGACATAATTGGTATGTATGTTGTCGGCATGTCCCAAGGAACATTTTGAGACATGTTTCATGATAATAGGCTAATGCAATCAAAAGTTATTAGCATTATTGGAAATGTAATAATTAGCGGTTATTGATTGGTTTATTACTCTTGACCAATAGGTGGCGCTGTGACCAAAATGATGTGGCGTGGTCAATGTGATGTGACAATGTCACATATTAAGTTTTGTGTAAATATCTCCAACCTTTGCAGAGATACAGCCTCAGATGCAGTTTGGCATCTTTCCAGCAAATTCGTTGGTACGCTAATTGAAAACGGTTACGTGTATCGACACAAATTCCATAACTTTTTGCCAGCATGGTCTGAAGATGATCCAAATCAAATTTGGTGAAAATCTGAGCAACGGTCTAGGAGGAGTTCGAAAAAGTAGGTTTTCAACATGAATCAAAATGGCGGACAGGAAATTTTGCCAAAATTGACAAATGGGGTATCGGTGTTCTCGGCATGACCCAAGGAATCTATCAACATCAGCTTTGTTACAATAGGCTAATGTATGCAAAAGTTATTAGCATTTTTCGAAAAAATCGTTATAACTATTGACCACAAGGTGGCGCTGCCCCCAATTTTTTTGTGTACATTCAGGGCATGGAGCCGGACATTTTTGTAATTATTTGCGAAACGATACGGAACTCCATTCTTAAGATACAGCAATTTACAACTAAATCCAAAATGGCCGACGCCCAAAATGGCCGAATTGGGAAAATTCGGTATCATTCGACTCGGAATGATGCACTGAATCTAAAGACACCACTTTTGTGATTTTTGGCAAAACCGTTCAGAAGTTATGAGCAAAAACATGCATTTTTCATATCTCCTGACCACTAGGGGGCACAGCGCCGAAACACTGCAGGTAGTCCCAGGGAATGGTTGTTATAAGACCCACCAAGATTGGTCTCAATAGGCCAAACCGTTGCGGAGATATAGCCTCACGTTCACGTTTGCGTGCTTTTCAAAGAATTCGTTCATGAGCTATTCGGAAACGGTTTGAGAAATCAACTTGAATTCCATAACTTTTTGCCAGCATCGTCTGAAGATTATCTGATTCAATTTTCGTGACAATCGGTGCAACGGCCTAGGACGAGTTCGAAAAAGTAGGTTTTACGAACAATTGACGATAGCGAAAAAACTAAGCCTTGCGATTTTTGAATTTCGGTGTCCATTCGACTCGGCATGAGCCAAGGAATCACAGGAAAAAAGAATTTTCATTTTGTGGCTTACGGTTCAAGAGTTATTAGCATCAAGTTTTTGAAAGTTTAGACAATTGGTGGCGCTAGAGAGTTTGAGTTAGAGACTTCAAATTTGCTACGGTTAATGTTCAGACAGTCCTCTATTAGTGTGCCAAATTATACAACTTTCCCGCAATCGGTTCTATGGGCTACCATAGACTTGGGGTGGAAGAAGAAGAGGAAGAATAATAAATATAGCTGCAAGCAGCAATTACGGGGCCAAGCACTCCATCGGCAAATGTAGGAGCTAAGCATGGCATGAAGCATCACACCAAATACATTCATGAGCAATAACAGTAATTTTGGAATTATTGTAATTGAAATGGCAAAAATAAAATCATAATACCACCTCTAGTAGCATGATTACTTGGCTTATAAAGTTTGACCAATAGGTGGCACTGTTATGAAATCAATTTGGTGTACTCTGTTTGACTTTTCAATGACACACACAAAGTTTGGTGTTAATATGCCACAGCATTCCAGAGATGCAGCCTCAAGTGTCATTTTGTCATTGTGTTTCAACTTCGTCGCTTTGGTATGCGAAAACGGTTTTGTCTATCGACACAAAATCCATAACTTTGTGTCAACATAGTCTGAAGATCATCTGATTCGAATTTGGTGAAAATTGGACCTACGGTTCATGAGGAGTTCGAAAAAGTGGGTTTTCCACATAAATCAAAATGGTGGACCGGAACTTCAGTAAACACTGGCATATTTGGTATCTATGTTATCGGCATTAGCCAGGGAATATTTTGAGCCCAGTTTCGTTGCAATAGGCTAATGGACTAAAAAGTTATTAGCATTTTTAAAAGTGTAAATATTCATTGTTAATGAATGGTTTATTACTCTTGACCAATAGGTGGCGCTGTTACCAAATTTATGTGGCATTGTCAGTCTGAGGTGGCGATGACACATACAAAGTTTGGTGCAAATATGTCAAAGCGTTGCAGAGATACAGCCTCAAATGCATTTTGGCACCTTTCCAGCAAATTCGTTGATGCGTCAAATGACAACCGTTTCGTATATCGACACGAAATCCATAACTTTTTGCCAGCATGGTCTGACGATGATTCACGTCAAATTTGGTGAAAATCGGACTAACGGTCTAGGAGGAGTTCGAAAAAGTAGGTTTTCAACATTAAGCAAAATGGCGGACAGGAAGTAAAGCCAATTTTCACATTATTGGTATCAATACTCTCGGCATGACCCACAGAATATAGCGAGACCATTTTAATTTTAATAGACTAATTTATTCAAAAGTTATTAGCATTTATGTGATATTTCATTATAACTATTGGCCACAAGGTGGCGCTGCCACCAAACTTTTTGAGTACCTTCAGGGCATGGAGCCGAATATTTTTGTAATTATTTGCGAAACGATACGATGCTGCGTTCAAAAAATACAGCATTTTAAATCATAATTCAAAATGGCCGACGCCTAAAATGGCCGACACAGGAAAATTGGATATCATTTGACTCGACATGACTCACTGAATCTAAAGAGACCAGTTGTGTGATTTTTGGCCAAACCATTCAGAAGTTATAAGCCAAAATATGCATTTTTCATATCTCCTGACCACTAGGTGGCGCTGTGTCGAAACACTGCAGGTAGTCTCAGTTCATGCTTGTTATAACACACGCCAAGTTTGGTCTCAATATGACAAACCGTTGCCGGGATATAGCCTCACGTGCATGTTTGCGTGCTTTTCGTCAAATTTGTTTACGTGTCATTCGACAACAGTTGGACGAATCAACTTGAATTCCATAACTTTTTGCCAGCATGGTCTGAAGATGATCTGAGCCAATTTTCGTGGCAATCGGACTAACCGTCTAGGACGAGTTCGAAAAAGTAGGTTTTTCGAATAATTGAAAATAGCGAAAAAACTAAACCTTGCGATTTTTGAATTTTGGGGTTCATTCGACTTGGCATGAGCCAAGGATTCGGAGGAAAAAATAATTTTCATTTTCTGGCTTACGGTTCAAAAGTTATTAGCATACAAACATTGAAAGTTTGGACAAGTGGTGGCGCTAGAGAGTAGGAGATAGAGACTTCAAATTTGCTATAGTTAATGTTGGGACTGTCCTCTATCAGTGTGCCAAATTATACAACTTTCCCGCAATCGGTTCTATGGGCTGCCATAGACTTGCGGCGGAAGAAGAAGAAGAAGAAGAAGAAGAAGAATAATAACGCCAACGATTACAATAGGTGCCTACGCACCTTCGGTGCTTGGCCCCTAATAACGCCAACAAACACAATAGGTGCCTTCGCACCTTCGGTGCTTGGCCCCTAATAACGCCAACGAAAACAATAGGTGCCTACGCACCTTCGGTGCTTGGCCCCTAATAATAATAATAATAAGAACCGGAACAAAAACAATAGGTGCCTCGCACCTTCGGTGCTTGGCCCCTAAATATAGCTGCAAGCAGCAATTACGGGGCCAAGCACTCCAACGGCAAATGTAGGAGCTAAGCATGGCATGAAGCATCACACCAAATTCATTAATGAGCAATAACAGCAATTTTGGAATTATTGTAATTGAAATGGCAAAAAAAAATCATAATACCACCTCTAGTAGCATGATTACTTGGCTTATAAAGTTTGACCAATAGGTGGCACTGTTATGAAATCAATTTGGTGTACTCTGTTTGACTTTTCAATGACACACACAAAGTTTGGTGTTAATATGCCACAGCATTCCAGGGATACAGCCTCAAGTGTCATTTTGTCATTGTGCCTCAAATTCGTCGATGTGGCATGCGAAAACGGTTTTGTCTATCGACTCAAAAGCCATAACTTTGAGTCAGCATAGTCTGAAGATCATTTGATTCGAATTTGGTGAAAATCGGACCTACGGTTGATGAGGAGTTCGACAAAGTAGGTTTTCAACATAAATCAAAATGGCGGACCGGAAGTTCAGCTTACTATGGTATATTTGGTATCTATGTTATCGGCATAAACCAGGGAATATTTTGAGCCCAGTTCCATTCGAATGGGCTAATGCCATAAAAAGTTATTAGCATTTTTACAAGTGTAATTATTCATGGTTAATGAATGGTTTATTACTCTTGACCAATAGGTGGCGCTGTTACTAAATTTATGTGGCATGGTCAGTGTGAGGTGGCGATGACACATACAAAGTTTGGTGCAAATATGTCAAAGTGTTGCAGAGATACAGCCTCAAATGCATTTTGGCACCCTTCCAGCAAATTTGTTGATGCGCTAAATGAGAACCGTTACGTATATCGACACAAAATCCATAACTTTTTGCCAGCATGGTCTGAAGATGATTCACGTCAAATTTGGTGAAAATTGGGCTAACGGTCTAGGAGGAGTTCGAAAAAGTAGGTTATCAGCATTAAGCAAAATGGCGGACAGGAAGTAAGGCCAATTTTCACATTATTGGTATCAATACTCTCGGCATGACCCACAGAATATAGCGAGACCATTTTAATTTTAATAGACTAATTTATTCAAAAGTTATTAGCGTTTATGTGATATTTCATTATAACTATTGGCCACAAGGTGGCGCTGCCACCAAACTTTTTGAGTACCTTCAGGGCATGGAGCCGAATATTTTTGTAATTATTTGCGAAACGATACGATGCTGCGTTCAAAAAATACAGCATTTTGAAACATAATTCAAAATGGCCGACGCCTAAAATGGCCGACACAGGAAAATTGGATATCATTCGACTCGACATGACTCACTGAATCTAAAGAGACCAGTTGTGTGATTTTTGGCCAAACCATTCAGTAGTTATAAGCCAAAATATGCATTTTTCATATCTCCTGACCACTAGGTGGCGCTGTGTCGAAACACAGCAGGTAGTCTCAGTTCATGCTTGTTATAACACACGCCAAGTTTGGTCTCAATATGACAAACCGTTGCCGGGATATAGCCTCACGTGCATGTTTGCGTGCTTTTCGTCAAATTTGTTTACGTGTCATTCGACAACAGTTGGACGAATCAACTTGAATTCCATAACTTTTTGCCAGCATGGTCTGAAGATGATCTGAGCCAATTTTCGTGGCAATCAGACTAACCGTCTAGGACGAGTTCGAAAAAGTAGGTTTTTCGAATAATTGAAAATAGCGAAAAAACTAAACCTTGCGATTTTTGAATTTTAGGGTTCATTCGACTTGGCCTGAGCCAAGGATTCAGAGGAAAAAAGAATTTCCATTTTCTGGCTTACGGTTCAAAAGTTATTAGCATACAAACATTGAAAGTTTGGACAAGTGGTGGCGCTAGAGAGTAGGAGTTAGAGGCTTCAAATTTGCTATAGTTAATGTTGGGACTGTCCTCTATCAGTGTGCCAAATTATACAACTTTCCCGCAATCGGTTCTATGGGCTGCCATAGACTTGCGGCGGAAGAAGAAGAAGAAGAATAATAATAAATATAGCTGCAAGCAGCAATAACGGGGCCAAGCACTACAGAAGCAAGCTTCAGACGAACGGCAGGAATGAGTAATTAAGAAAGTTTTAAGATTATTTTAGGCAAAATGGCTTGAAAACTATAAACACAACAACTAGTAATAGGATTTATTGGCTTATCACGTGTAACCAATAGGTGGCACTGTTACCAAATTAGTTTGTAATGGTCAGTGTGAGGTGACGATGACACATACAAAGTTTGGTGCAAATATGTCAAAGCATTGCAGAGATACAGCCTCAAACGCATTTTGGCACCCTTCCAGCAGATTTTTTGATGCCCTAAATGAGAACCGTTTCTTATATGGACACAAAATCCATAACTTTGCCAGAATGGTCCGAAAATGATCCACGTCAAATTTGGTGAAAATCGGACTAACGGTCTAGGAGGAGTTCGAAAAATGTAGGTTTTCAACATTAATCAAAATGGCGGACAGGGAGTTCAGCCAAATAAGGTAAACTTTGTATTTTATGTTCTCGACTTGACCCAAGGAATCTAAAAAGACCAGCATGATGTCAATAGCCAGATTAATTCAAAAGTTATTAGCCTTTATGTAAATTGAGTTATAACCTTTGACCACTAGGTGGCGCTGTTTCAAAATATTTTGAGTACCTTCAGGGGATGGTGTTGTTGACACATTCTGAGTTTCGTAATATTACATCAATGCATTTGTTTAGTATTGCATTTTATTTCACAAAACTGTATTGAAGTCAATGAGAATTTCATATTTTGTTCTATTATAGCGCCACCAAGAGGCTCAGTCCCACCATTTCTTTTTATGTGTGCTCAGAGTGAGCCCATACATATGTGTGTCAATTTTGGTGAAAATATCTCAATTCACTTCAGAGTTATAGACATTTATATGAAAAAGCACGTAAAAAATGACTGACTCTTGACTTTGATTGAATATTACTACACCTTACCATCAATATTTTGGCATTTGGGCATTGGCGTATAGCTATCGACCTATGTTTCGAACTTCTGACGGTGGTTTCGTCTCGATCAGACAAGTGGTTTCGAAGATATAGCCAGATGTTTTTTAAGCGCTAAATCACAACGCTACACAAACCGTAAGGCGAAACCTAGCATGTTTGGTATCGTAGGACTCTGTAAGGTTTCAGGAGTCCTAATTTGGTGAGTCTCGAGAAAATAAGTCGACCACACCCAAGGTTATAAGCATTTAAAAAGGATGATCACCACTAGGTGGCGCTGTTTCGAAACTTCTCACACTCCTTCAGGACATTGTGCTGATGACCCATACCATGTTTCGTAACAATCCGTTGATGCGTTCTGAAAATACAGCATTTTAGCACAAAATTCAAAATGGCCGACAGACAAAATGTCCGAAATGGTAAAATTTGATATCAGTCGACTCGGCATGTTGCCCTGAATCTAACAAGACCAATGTTATGATTTTTGGACAAACTGTTTAGAAGTTATAAGCAAAAATAGCAATTTTTCATATCTCCGGACCAGTAGGTGGCGCTGCGCCGAAACGCAGCAAGTAGCCTCAGGTCATGCTTGTTATGACATGTACCAGGTTTGGTCTGAATACGATAAATCGTTGCAGAGATACAGCCTTACGACTGTTTTTCTAAGCGTTTCGTAAAATTTGTTTGAGCGTTTTTCGAAAAACGGTTTGACGAATCAATTTGATTTGCATAACTTTTGGTCAGCACTGCCTGAAGATGATCTGGTTCAATTTTCGTGTGAATCGGACAAACCGTCTAGGACGAGTTCGAAAAAGTAGGTTTTTCAAAGAATTCAAAATGGCGGCCATATTTCTATGACGGAAAATGGACTGGCATAGGGTGCAATCGAATCGGCATGAGCTCAGAAATCAGAGGAAAAAAGAATTTTGTTGATTGGACCTTACGGTTAAAAGTTATTAACAAAATTAAAGTGAAATTTCGGACAGTTGGTGGCGCTAGAGGGAATGTCTTAGACACACCAAAATTGGTGTACTAAATGTTGGCACTGTCCTCTATCAGAATGTCAAACCAAAACAACTTTCCCGCATTCGGTTCTATGGGCTGCCATAGACTCCCAGTCGGAAGAATAATAATAATAATAATAATAAATATAAGAACCGGAACAAAAACAATAGGTGCCTCGCACCTTCGGTGCTTGGCCCCTAATAAACTGTAAGACTTACTACTAATGGAGGAGCAGCTGGATCACGAACAATGGGTACTGATCAATCCTTGAGTTTTATCTTTTTAACAAAATCTGCCTTTAATTGTCCCTCATTCAGAAAGCAGTCTGGAGATAATTAGATTTTGTTGTAAACATGAACAAATTTGCTACAGTTGCTCGAGCGTAGAGAAATGATGAGAAAAATGATACAACTGGCTGAGGGTGGAAATATGCAATATGGGACAGTACGTAAGCGGTCGTGGGAAGGATCTGAGCAATATGACATCATATTGGCTTTATCATTGTATTGTGGTGGTGTCTACGCACTACAAAGACACATTCATATGCAAATTAAGATATTAGAAATTTAGAAAAGTAATCAAAAAGTAAAATCTATTACATTACTTTAATAAAGTAATTGAAAAGTTACACTACTTATTTACATTTACTCATTTAGCAGACGCTTTTATCCAAAGCGACTTACAAATGAGAACAACAGAAGCAGTCAGGTCAACAAGAGAACAACAACAGTATACAAGTGCCATGACAAGTCTCAGTTAGTCTAGTACAGAACGCATAGCCAGGGCTTTTATTTTATTTTTTATGAAAGACAAGAAAATATAGAAAAGTGCTAGTATTAGATGGTTAAGTGCTGTCGAAAAAGATGAGTCTTTAGATGTTTCTTGAAAGTGAGTAAAGACTCCGCTGTACGAATTGAAATTGGGAGGTCATTCCACCAGCTGGGCACAGTCCAGGAAAAGGTCTGTGAGAGTAATTTTGAATTTCTTTGGGATGGCACCACAAGGAGTCGTTCACTTGCAGAGCGCAAACTTCTGGAGGGCACATAGGATTTAACCAGTGAGTTTAGGTAAGTTGGTGCCGTGCCAGTGGTTGTCTTGTAGACAAGCATCAGTACCTTGAATTTGATGCGAGCGGCTACTGGTAGCCAGTGTAACTTGATGAGGAGAGGAGTAACATGAGCTCTTTTTGGCTCATTGAAGACAACCCTCGCTGCTGCATTCTGGATCAATTGCAGAGGCTTGACAGTACATGCAGGAAGACCCACCAGGAGAGCATTACAATTATTATTTGATACACTTCCTTTCATAGGCGGAGTGTGTGTAAGGCTGGTCATGTATGTGGACTCTGGCCAAAAAAGCCAATTAATTGAACAAAAAAAATGCCCCAGCACAAACAAATATAATCTATTACGTCCGTTGCTAACAAAGTGAATATGAATAGACAGTGTCGAATGCGACATTAAATTAAGATCTTCTCATGTTGCGCCATATTTAAGTAGTTTTTACACTGTTGCGTATTTTAACTAATCACACAAAATTTTAAGTTTATGAATGCAATAGCAAAACAGAAGTGTTCAGATGAGTCCTCGCTGAAACTCATCAGTTTTGTTGAGTGCGTGCGTGTTCGCTATCTTTATTAAGGACTCTTATTAAATTGTAATCTCGTTAAATACAAATTATGTCCCGTTAAAATATATATATATATATATATATATATATATATATATATATATATATATATATATATATATATATATATATATATATATATATGACCCAGGTTCTTGCCAAAATAGATGTATTTATGATAATTAATACACAGTGGTGGAGCCAGGATGTTTTTCATAGGGGTGACCAGGGAGGGGCCAGCAACCAGTCTGGGCTGACACAGAAATCTCCATTATTTCAATATAAAAACATGTTTGATTATAATGTGCAGGAATGTTTTAGTGTCTAAAACACATCTGAGTACAATTTATTTCAACTTAACTGTAATTGAGATATTTTTAAATTAGATCAAGTTATACTGGTTTAATATGAAAATTTCTGTATTATTCCTCACCTTCAGGTATTTTAAAAAAGGGGCTCACTTTATTGTTTATTCAGCTTCTAGAAACTCCCAAATGCTTGCTTTCCAACATTGCATACTCCTGGATGAGGCATGCCTAGTGATAATAATTTGAAAAAGGTAGAAGTCAACAGTAATAAATGCCAGAATCTAAAATTAGTTAATTAGTTTTCTTTTTCACATATTTTCTAGTGTAAGTGCACTGTACTCACATTTATTTGTGCATTACCTTATGGTAATCTCGAATTGCAGAATATATTTTAGTACATGCATTTGAGAGAGGTTCTTGTTTGCTTCGTACATGCAGTTTGCAGTTTTAATCGCCTTTTTGGTGATTTCATGACTTAGCTCGAGAACAGAACGAGGTATGTAGCCTTTGCTCAAAGTTTCTTGTGCAGGTTATTTATGATGAAATGATATAGAGCGTGTGCCACATATCTGCGTACTGTTGAAGAGTGTGTGCTGTGAGCACAGTAAAATGGCTGATGGGACAGGAAAGTGTGTTTTACTGACAAATAGTCCAACAATATCTCATCAGACTGCAGTTCAGTTTTTCTGAAGCTCATTTGGCTGCTATAGCTTTTCACACGAGCGCAGTTTCGAAAATTCATCGCATTTTTGTCAACTTTTAGTCACTACTTTTAGTTAATAGTTTTAGCCAAACTGTAGCTACTAAAATTTATTTTGGTAGCTATTTTATATGTAGTTTTCAAATTAAAATAATAATTAATTCTCTCTTTAGACCAATTCAATTAAGCTTATGAGAAATTTGAAACAAGGACTGAATTTGGAAATTCTTGAATAAATTATGACAATTTTCATTTTCGTTTTCGTTTTCATTTTGGATTTCACACACCTGTTCACGTTCATTTGATCCATAACCGACTGTATTTACGTGAGATACTCTACACGATAAACATTTGGACTGCTGTGTGTGTATTTGAGCGCTGAGAACTGAGGAAGTGGAGCATGAGAGAGAACACTTCTATCAGCACGATTCTTCCACCTATCCCGCCTTAACTAACTTTAAATGAATCGACAATGAATTGTAACTCCCGGGAAAAATGGGACGTCTGGTTACCTTACCCCTACTCCTTCGGGTGCTGAGGCCATTGTTTCAGATCGCTAGTTTGTGTTATCCATCCACTGCGGCTGTTATACTGACTAGATATGCAAAGGGCCCTTATCTGATCTCAATATAATGACACAAGATGACATTTGAAGGACAATAGCCTATAAGATGCATTTTGAATGTCCGGTAGTCCTTAAATAAAATTATAGTCCAGTCTCGTCTAGTTTTTGCATATCTTATTCAATAAGTGTGTGTCTTATGGGAAAACAATGATTTATTCATCTTTATTTGTGTTTCTCTCTACTAGGAGGATCATTAATCAAGAAGACATTTGTACCATTATCAATGAATGAATGTCATTTCTTACATGTTCTTTTCCACACATGTCCAGTCCTCACAGCTCAGGAAATTAGTCTTTGCAAAGTTGACAGACACATGATTATACCATTCCAAACTGGGCCTATAACACAGACAACAACTGAGGCAAATACAGCTGCAATGAGATTGGCCATATACAATACATTCAGTTTAAGGAGAAGTTATCTAAGAAGTACATAACAACAAGCTTTAAAATCATTGCTGTTTACCTATAGTTATCTATAGTATAGTTGCACTATATGTTACAGTTACAGTTTAATATTTATTTTTTGTTATTTAATTATATATATGAAATGATGTTATGTTATGACTTAAACATCGACTTTCCTCTTCTATAGTAAATGTCATTTTGGAATTTCTGTGGTCTAATATGATTTTCTTATTCATGTCATTGATTAAATTTTATTTTATTGCTGTAATTAATTTACAGCATTAATTAAAGTTAGCAAGATGACCCATTGAATTCATTCTGGAAGTGATGACAGATGAATGTATTTTTAGTCCAGTGCCTGTATTCAAGATTAGTATTGACCAAGTTCATAGGCTGTCATATGTGGATCAACTTACTATATTGTGTATTTTCATCAGTTTCAATATTAAAAATAATTTTCATATTGATTCAATAAATTTATTGCATTTTAAAAAAAGAAAAAACTGTATCATGGATAATACAGTTTTAGAATAAATCTTTGAAAATCAAAATCTGGATTAGAATATTTTTTTTTATGTTATTATAACCTAAAGATGCTATGTGAAAGTTTTCCACTTTCTTGGTAAAGAAAACAACTCAGATGAATCCAAATGGATTTATAGCATCGTACTCCTGAATAAGCAATTAATGTTAACTAAAATATACTTCAATGTCATAAAAGTTACAATTTAGTATATTTAAATAAATAAAAAATATCTTCATTACCTACTTACAAGCAAAGCAAACACACAATGGAAAACCCTCTATTTTTTTGACAAACTCTAAAACAAATACACAAATGCTTTTTGCTGATGCAAAAAAAAAACCCCTATGCAGTTACAACACTTCAACTCACTTAAAGTGGGGGTGAAATGCTCGTTTTCACTCAATCTCCTGTTAATCTTGAGTACCTATAGAGTAGTACTGCATCCTTCATAACTCCAAAAAGTCTTTAGTTTTATTATATTCATAAGAGAAAGATAGTCTTTACCGATTTTTCCCGGAAAAACACGACCGGCTGGAGGCGTGACGTGTGGGCGGAGCTAAAGAATCACGAGCGCCAGTAGGCTTTTGCGTTGAGAGCGTTTGGAAGCTGTGACATTACCGTGAGGAAAAAACATCCAAAACAAACCATGGCTAACAGTCAGATTCAGCGTATATTTATGATCCAGAATCAGATCCAGAGGCTGAAATTGAACAAGAGCAGCATCAGCAACGACGTCTCTATGTGGTATGTACTGAAACTGTATATATTTGCTTAGCGGTTTTGGAAAATGACTAAGCTCCACTTTGTCGTCTTTTTTTTTTTTTTTAAGCTGTACATGTGGAAAGTGCAGTTTGATGACAACATCGCATGTTGTTTACTTGATGTGCTTACGCGCCGATGGCTAAGTTAACAACACAGAGATATTTGAAGCAGTTTTACTCACCGCCTGCGGTTCCAACACACGATCGTGACCCTTTTTCGTTGGGACTGCATTATCCTTAAGAAATAAACGATGTGCAAATCCGTCGTCAAACTGGGCCTTGTTTGTAAAACAAGCATCTTCGAAATGCAGGGAACAAACACAAACACTTGCACAACTCCGTTGATGCTCTGTAAAAATAAACTCCATCCACTGGTCCCTTAATGCTGTTTCTCTTTTGGTAATCTGTGCAGGGTTGTCTTGCCCTGGCAACCAAAAACACATTCCTTTTGTGACATTTTGCGATGCTCTCGCTCTGATCAGTGAATGTCTGTGTTCTGCTATACGGGAGCGCGCGCTCTTCCGGCAGAAGTGCCCTAGGACCCATATAAGGAAATTCCGCTCCATCTAACGTCACACAGAGCCATACTCGAAAAAAACTTTCCGAAACTTGTGACAAACCGGAAGGAGTATTTTTGGAACAGAAATACTCCTTCAAACATACAACTTAATTTTTGAAACTTTGTCCATTTTTAGCATGGGAATCCAACTCTTTAACAGTGTAAAAAACTCAGTATGCATGAAATAGCATTTCACCCCCCCTTTAAGAAAAGTTCACTTTTTAGAAAGAATCTGGAGAACAACGCAAAATCATACAAAATTACCTAATCTTGCCATCACAGAAAACATAATTCTGTAAAATGTATAAGCCTGTTTCCTCATTGTGGACCTAAAAATGGCCACAAAGGTAAAAATGTACTGGGATTACTATCCGTGTGGAGTCATTTGGTCCCCATTACATATAGGATTACTAATACACATACACTTAAATGAGACCTTATTGTAAAACATTACCAGAGTGGGTTACTTGTACCCCCGGTTTTACAGACAAGGCTTAAGTCCAGCCCCAGACTAAAATGTAATTCAGAGCTGTTTCAACTGATAGAAAATTGCAAAAAATATATTTATATATATATATAATATATATTTAAAAATATAAGTGCATTTTGTCATAAGATACACACCCGTAATGTTTTCCTAAGTCATGTTAATGAAAACGGTTTAAATGTCCTTACTGAACTACATATGATCCTGGCTTAGTAAGAGGGGGCTTTTACACTGGCAGTTTAGTGTGGAACGGGGCACGGTTTGCATGAAAAATCGCTAACGCCATCGATGACGGAAAAAACGCCGTCATCTCATCGCATCTGGGTTTGATACAACTATTGAGTGTGAAAGCAGACCAACGTTGCGGGCGGCGCCGGGAACAATCGCGCTCGGACTCGGGCCACAGCCCAGTGTAAAAGCCCTCGAAGTCCTGTCTGTGAAACTAGGCCATTAGTTCTCAAACCTTTACTAGAACCAACATTACACAGGACTGAAGGTTTTCTTCAAAAATCTTACTATTGTCACGCTACTGTACCGGAAGGGACACAGAGTCAAGAATAATTGAGAGAGTCTTTATTAATTCAACTTGGAACACAGGAAGAAGACACATGTACTGACTTGTAGTCCCAACAAACATAGACTGAACAGACCTTTAAACACAAGATAATTGGGGAAACACAGGTAAGAGGAATGACTTAATTAAGGGGGACAAGAAACACATGGATAAGAAACTAGACACACCTGGAATCAAATTAACCAACCACGGGAGACAGAAACTGGGTCACGGGCAAAAACACACCGAATGAGTCCAGAGCTCTGGCAACTACAATATTAGTTAATGTAAGTTTGACTAAATACATTTTGTAAATAATTTAGTCATTTATAAATACATTAATTAATAATTTTTAAAAAGCAAGAAAAGAAAAACAACTTGCTGTGAAGTGCTGTCTGTCAATTAAGTTCTCGATCGGGAGTAAACTTTAAAATGTCATGACGCTGCTATTTCTCCACAGTCAGTGTGAACGGATAATGATCCAAAGAGGCAGGAACGTCAGAAAAAAATAAATTAAATAAATAAATATATATCTTGAAAAAAAAAAAAAAGAACAACCATTGTTACCAGTCATTATAAACGGTTTAGTTGAGTGAAAGCAATAGACACAGTTGCAGTCCAAAGTTTACATACACCTAGCAGTATGTGCAAAAATGTTATTATTTAAGCAGTAATAAGGCAGAGAGGTACAGTAGGTGGCCAACCAAAACGTACTTTTTACCGCTGTGAGTGCCGCCGCCGTGTCTGCAAAATGCATTTCCATCTTTTGACTGCTGAGTTGCACTTTAACCACAAATTATCAAGCAAATGCTTCAAAGTGCACAAATAGCCATCAGCTTTGCCTCCCTGGTGTTACATTCGACTGCTGCAGACGCCGGAAATTAAAGAAAAACACTTTAGGCCTAGATTAAATATTTCATATTGATCACTAGGTACTTAGGTACTTACCACTTAAAATAACGTGTGGAACATGCGTTGGTACCCAGGAACTAATCTGAACTAGTGATGTGTCGTTCTTGAACGATTCGTTCATTTTGAATGAATCTTTAATGTGACTCGGGAAGAACGAGCTGTCTCGGGGGGTTATTCGTTTAGTCACGTATGCGCAATATTCTATAGGTTCTGTTCTGCTAGTAGTAATTCACCTGTCAGTAAATGCAGTCTTGAGCCGGAAAGAGAATTGATTAGTTCATAGTTCGGGTCTATCGGGTTTTTGACTCGTTCCTTAATCACGTGACAGCCCCATACTCTAAACCTATGTAGTCTGAGCTGGAAAGAGAATTGATTAGTTCCATCTTTCGGTTCTTCAGGTTGTTCGTTCTTTTGTCACGTGACGTGACAACATTGGCTAGAGTAATTAGTTAATTTACAACCTTCCTTACAAATGGGTGCATAGTACTTATTATTTTGTTTTATTTTTAATTATTGGTTATGCTTTATTTTTATTTTTTTATTTTTGCACAGTGGATTCTAATCTTCAAAAATGACCTTGTTGTATGATTTATGTCTTTTGAGTTCACCCTTCAGATTAGACTACAGAACTGTAGTGTTACTGGTTTAGGATTCAAAATGTTATTTGCTTTTATGTCATTATGTCCTTTTTGAGCAATCTTCTTGTACATATATTAGACCAAAATGTCAAGTTTGCCTAGGAAAAGCAATTATTATATCAGCAAACTCAAAATTGGAGTAAAAATGAACAAACTAGGCTATAAATACTTTGTATTTTTTGGATAATTATATTATTATATAGCCTAGTGTTTATTTACTGATAGACAGTCAAAAAGACAAAATCATCAATATTTTATTTATAACATGGTTTTATTTATTTATAAAATAATAACACACCACAGATCCTGAAGAAACAGTAAAAAAAACACAGTGACAGAAATGTCAGAACTAGCGTATGGGTCTGTCACGTGATTTAAGGAATGACTCGTCAGGCAAGAGAAAGCCTTGTGAGACAAGAGGTGAGGTGAGCTAATCACAGACTGAAGACCCAGGTAAAGAATTAATTAATCTTTTCTGTATCTTATAGCATTTAAGTCAACATTTCAACAGTTGCATAGTGGAATTAACACGTAACATTTTAATTACATTTTGCTAAAATGAACAAAATGACTCGAAAAAAGATTTGTTCATTTTGCTGAATGAGACTCAAAAGTCAGAGTCTGTAAAAATGCTCAGGTCATAAAAGATTCCACTTATCTTTGAACTCTTTTCTTTATTTATATTTTCATACAGTAAACTGTTAAATAAAAGGTATAAAATACCCCAAACAATCAAACTAAACTAGAAATAAACAATATTTTTAGCGAAACTTGTATTTAATTGGCAGGAGTTTCCCACTCTCTTTTACTGAGGTAATAGAGGCTTTCATTTCAGTTGTCAAGGCCTCTGAGCACCTCAGGGGAAAATCAAAAAGCTTCTCTTGCTGAGGCTGGAACTGGGGAATGGAGCGATAGAATTCTGTGCTGATAATTTTGAATCTCAATCTCATATGATGTAATTTCTTGTTTTCATAATGTGTTATGCAGCTGTTTCTGCATTTACAAGATATGCAGAGTTACAAAGCTCAAAGTCTCAAACCAAAAATATATTCTTTATAAACTTTTAAGGCTCGACCACGCCTTTGAAAAATGCCTCATTTAATCACGCCCCCACAAATCTACATCAGTCTGTGGGGGCAGAGTTTAAAGGGGGGGGGGGTGAAATGCTCGTTTTCACTCAATATCCTGTTAATCTTGAGTACCTATACAGTAGTACTGCATCCTTCATAACTCCAAAAAGTCTTTAGTTTTATTATATTCATAAGAGAAAGATAGTTTGTACCGATTTTTCCCGGAAAAACACGACCGGCTGGAGGCGTGACGTGTGGGCGGAGCTAAAGAATCACGAGCGCCAGTAGGCTTTTGCGTTGAGAGCATGTGGAAGCTGTGACATTATCGTGAGGGAAAAACCATCATCCAAAACAAACCATGGCATACAGTCAGATTCAGCCATTTATTTATGATCCAGTATCAGATCCCGAGGCTGAAACTGAACGAGAGCAGCAGCAGCAACGACTCACTCCGAGCGGGGCTCGAACCCGGGTCTCCGGCATGGGAGACGGACGCACTAACAAGGAGGCAAAGATATTTTAAGCAGTTTTACTCACCGCCTGCGGTTCCAACACACGATCGTGACCCTTTTTCGTTGGGATTGTATCATCCTTAAGAAATAAACGATACGCATATCCTTCGTCAAACTGGGCCTTGTTTGTAAAACAAGAATCTTCGAAATGCAGGGAACAAACAAAAACACTTGCACAACTCCGTTGATGCTCTGTAAAAATAAACTCCATCCACTGGTCCCTTAATGCTGTTTTTTTTTTTGGTAATCTGTGCAGGGTTGTCTTGCCCTGGCAACCAAAAACACACTTCTTTTGTGACTTTTCGCGACGCTCTCGCTCTGATCAGTTAATCGCTCTGATCAGTGAAATGTCTGTGGCTGTGCTCAGCCCAGCCTCGCTATATGGGAGCGCGCGCTCTTCCGGCAGAAGTGCCCTCAGGACCCATATAAGGAAATTCCGCTCCATCTAACGTCACACAGAACCATACTCGAAAAAAACTTTCCAAAACTTGTAACAAACCGGAAGGAGTATTTTGGGAACAAAAATACTCCTTCAAATGTACAACTTAATTTTTGAAACTTTGTCCATGTTTAGCATGGGAATCCAACTCTTTAACAGTGTAAAAAACTCAGTATGCATGAAATAGCATTTCACCCCCCCCCCCCTTTAATAACACCCCCCAAATGTATACACAAAGAAAGAAGGCATAACTTTTATTCTCGCTACAGTGTTGTTGCTGCCAGCATTTTTGCTGTTGAAATGGATTAGCCTTCCCCAGCCTTCCTACACACACCCTGCCTATGAAAACATCAGGTGTCTTCATCAAGAGGAAATGTAAATTAATAAGTGTCTTTTGAATTTACCTCTTACTGCAGAACAAGATATCTTGCAGATCTTGACCTGTTCTTTTGTGTTATCTTCTTTTTAATTTTTTTTTTTTAAATTTTTTGCTGCATCTTTCATCTTCAGATGAAGATGAAGGGAGGGAGGAAGAGGATGAAGAGTTTAACTAATCACTCTCACTACTAATGTCTTTCTTCTTCCTTTTCTTTTCTTTGCCTATAATAAATATTTTCCATTAAATTAATTTGTCCGAGAGGTAGCTGTCACCTTTTAATGTTGGCATTGCCTTCGTAGTGTAGATGCACGCTCATGTGGTTGAACTGTTACAAAAGACCAAACACTCTTCGCTTACTTGACCTCACATGTAAACAATATGTACACTAGCCAGATGGGATTTCAACTTTGCCAGCTGAAGACTGGTTTGGTTTAAAGATTAAAAATGTAACAAGCACAATGTTCTCTTACCATTCCTGATTTCTAACACTCACTTAAGTGTTCAGCTGGTTTTACTGCTGTCAGAGCAAAAGCGAAATCTGCTACTCTCCATGATTCCCTTTGTCTCTGAATGCTTTATATATTTAATAGAGCTTATTTTGTCCATTAAAACTAAAGTTTAGAAGAAAATTGTACATTTCCCACCCATAGAACCTGCCCTCGAAGAAATCAAGACATAAGTGGGTACAGAAAGTATTCAGACCCCCTTACATTTTTAACTCTTTGTTATATTGCAGCCATTTGCTAAAATCATTAAAGTGCATTTTTTTCTGTCATTAATGTACACAAAGCACCCCATATTGACAGGAAAACACAGAATTGTTGATATTTTTGCACATTTATTAAAAAAGAAAAACAAAGTGTCTATGCAGTAAATGGAAGAAGGGATACCGGTCTGTAGTTTTCTAGAAGTGCTCGATTTAGAGATGGTTTCTTCAGCAGTGGGCTTACCCGAGCCTGCTTAACCCTCTGGAGTCTAAGGGTATTTTGGGGGCCTGGAGAAGTTTTGTCATGTCTTTTGTCAGTTTCTTATACACATCTAAATGGCTAACGTCTAATATCACTGTAATCAGCACAGACTGGGCTATAATAATATGTGAGCAGCATGTACGTACACTTCCCGGATCGCTATCAGACTTCACCTCACCTTCACCTTCACCTATCATTCTGTTTCATGTTACTTGTTTGTTTGACTGCTTCATTGAATATCATTGACTTGCACTTGCTTCCTCCCCTTCTTCCGCCGTTACAGAATGCTCTGACCCAACATGGAAGCAGCAAGTTCCAGATCACTCTCGGATTTCATTCACCACAGCATCACCCACATGGATCAGCAGCAGGAGAGCATCGTCAACACCAGACGCGCTGTCCAAGCACTGGTGACACAGGTGTCCGAGCTCACCCAGCAGATCCAACAGCTGACCACTCCTGCTACGCCGCCCGCACCGTCCGTTCCCCGGGGTATCCCCGAGAACCACTACCAGCCGGAATCACGCCTTCCAGTGCCGGAGAACTACTCTGGCGAGCCCAACTACTGCAGAACATGTTTGACTAAATGTTCCATGCATTTCTCTCTGCAGCCAAGGTGGCGTTCGTCCTGACTTTACTCTCCGGAAGAGTCGCCATGTGGGGGACGGTGGTGTGGGAGAACCGAAACGAATGCTGCGCCTCGTTCCACTCCCTCTCAAAATAGATGAAAAGAGTTTTTGACCGGGCCAAGGCCAGCAAGGAAGCGGCCCGAGAGCTTGCGGACCTCAAGCAGGGGAATCACTCCGTGGCGGACTATTCGATCCAGTTCCGCACCTTGGAGGCACAGTGGGATATGTTCATGCATGGATTGGCCGACCATGTTCACAAGGAGATCTACCTTCTCGAGTTGCCTACCAGTCTCAACAAACTCATCGACTTGGCTCTCCGCGTGGATGCTCGTATTGACCGACTGGGGGCGCAGGCCTGTCCCTGAGAGTGGCAACTTGAGCAGGGAGAACACGGTCGGTCCCATCGTCAATCACGAACCCATGCAGGTGGGTAGAGCTCGACTGACCCGAGAAGAGAGAGAGAGGCGGAAGTCCCGAGGACTATGCCTGTATTGCAGTTGCTCAGGACGTCTTCTACTTTCCTGTCTGGTAAAAGAGTCAGTCCGGTAGTGAGATTGAGGCTACTATCGGGTGGGATCTTCTCCGGGAAGTCCTCAACATCATCAACTCTCCTCCCGGTGTAACTGAGATGGGCCAACATTCACAGCTGTCACTCAGGAGCCAAAGGTAACTTCATGGACACCACCCTTGCACAACACCTGAGACTTCCTATCACTCCCCTTTCACACCAGATTACTGTTAGCGCACTCAATGCCCAGGAACTGCCTCACATCACCCACACCACAGGACCCATAACTCTTATCACCTCCGGCAACTCCACCGAAACCCTTCCCTTCCTCCTCATAGACTCCCCTGTGGCACCCATCGTCTTAGGTCACACCTGGCTAGTCAAACACAACCCACGAGTGGATTGGGGTTCCAACACCATCACTTTGTGGAGTGAACATTGTCATGAGTCTTGTCTGGTTTCTGCTTGTACTGCTGTGTCTGTTTCTGTTTTTCAGGAGGAGACTACGGTTCTGTCAAACGTGCCCACAGAGTACCTGGACCTGAAGGAAGTGTTCAGCAAGTCCCGCACTGCTTCTCTCCCTCCGCATCTTCCCTATGACTGTGCCATAGAGTTAGTTCCAGGTATGTCCCCGCCTAAAGGCAAGCTTTACTCTCTTTCCATTCCAGAGAGGGAGGCCATGGAGAAATATATTTCTGATTCTCTAGCATCGAGGTTCATCCCCCTTCCTCTTCTCCAGCGGGGGCGGGATTCTTTTTTGTTGGTAAGAAGGATGGTTCTCTGCGACCTTGTATTGATTACCGAGAGCTGAACAACATCACGGTAAAGAATATGTATCCTTTGCCGTTGATGTTTTCAGCATTCCAGAGATTACTGGGAGCATCCATCGTCACAAAACTGGATTTAAGCAACGCTTATCATTTGGTCCGCATTAGGAAGGGGGATAAGTGGAAAACCACTTTTAACACCCCTAGAGGGCACTTTGAATACTTGGTGATGCTGTTCGGGCTCTCCAACTCGCCAGGGGTTTTCCAAGCACTCGTTAATGACGTGTTGAGAGACATGGTAGATCAGTTCATATATGTTTACCTGGATGACATACTGATTTTTTTCCGTGTCTCTCCAGTAACACGAGTGCTCCAGATATTACTAGAGAATGGGCTTTTTGTCAAGGCAGAGAAATGTATTTTCATGCACAGTCTGTTCCCTTCCTAGGTTACATCGTCTCATCTGAGGGAATACGTATGCATCCTGACAAGGTTACGGCTGTGATGGATTGGCCAAGTCCAGGGGACGAGGATTCCAGTACTTGGTGGACTGGGAGGGTTACGGTCCAGAGGAGAGGAGTTGGGTACCTGCTAGGGACATACTGGATCACTCCCTGATTGATGATTACAATCGACAGGTAGGGTTGTCTGGGAACACCAGGAGGCGTTCCTAGAGGGGAGGGTACTCTGACTGTTGGTAAACCTTGGCCTAGGGCTTTGCACTATGTGGGTGGAGTTTGTGCATGTCTCGCATCAGCACTGATTGTTTCATGTGGGCGTCTCCGTTAATTGTTCATCTACACCAGCTGCTACTTATTACCCGATCCCTACTTATTGCCCTGTCTTTTGTGTTTGTCAGAGCATTTACACGTGTCGGTCTTCACACGAGGACTGCCGCAGTGAAACTACCGCTTTTATATTTGCCAGATTAACTGTGATTAAAATCAGCTGGCCACGCCTCACTATTTAGCAGACTGAAACTGGGCAGTCCCGAGATAGGCAAACGCAAAACCAAGCGCCACTTCAGCACATACTTACCAGGGTAAGACGCACAGTAAATAAAACAACGTTTCCTAGCAACGATGATCATGCAGTAGTCTGAGAAAACAAGGCAAAACACTTACAAATTGCTGTCCTTATCTGTTGCTCATTTATTATACATACATTTGAAATGGATGCAGTCACGAGTCACCACATAAATTATGTCTGTCTTGTCAAAAATGCACAGTAGTCAAAGGTATTTCAAACAATGGATTTATTACAAAATATAAAACATTGAATTCAGGTTAATACTGCTAATTTAACACCCAGGGACTACAAATGACCTATTAAGTGAATCTTCACTTTTTGCAAGGTTCTCAATGTGCAGAACTCTCCCACTTGAAAAAGACAGCTACAAGAAGAATTCAACACCATTTCACTCATTGGCCACACTTTTGAAAGTCCTTTTCACTTTTTTTAATTTTAAATGTTCGATGCAGTGTTTGAGTCAGTCAATCAACAAGTCTGGTGAAAAACCTTTACACAAATTCACCACTTTGAGAGCAAGAACAAGTAGATACAATCAAGCACACATAGGACTTAAACACCTGGGGCCGTATGTATAAAGCCACTCAGAGTAAAATTTTAGTCTCAAGTCTGTCAAAATTCTAAGAATGACGTCATTTTACTTTTATTCCTAGACTTAAGAGTAAGTGTGATTCATAAAGGTTCCTAAGTGTTAAGACTAGGTCTCCGCTCTTAAATTATTTAAGAGAGCTGGAGAGGTCTCCTAATCAGTTAGGAGTAACAAGATGGCAGCAGAGAGGAGGAGGCCGCGCAGTTTCCTACAACGTAAGAATGTGTTGGAATTATATGATGACAGAGAGTTGATCAAACGATACAGGCTTGATCGTCAGGGTATTCTTTTTGTCACTGACCTAGTCAGAAATTCAATAACTTCTCCCACTGTAAGAAACTATGCTTTAACTGCTGAAATGAAAGTTATAATGACTCTGCGTTTCTTGGCAACTGGAAAAATGCAGCAATGCACCAGTGATGACTTAGGGCCATCACAGTCCACAGTTAGCAGGGTCTTAAATACCACTGTTGCTGCATTAACCATACCAGACATAGTGAGGCAGTTCATTGACTTCCCAACTGACCTTCAAACTATACGGCAAAAGCAAGCAGATTTTATGAGGATTGCGGGTTTCCCTGGAGTTGTAGGAACCATTGATGGCACCCATGTACGCATCATTGCTCCAACTGTAAATGAGGAGACATAAATCAATCGAAAAGGATTCCACAGCATCAATGTCAAGTCGTATTTGATGCCAATTACAAGATCCTCGAGGGTCAACACATGATGCTCGGGTTCTTTCCCAGAGTGGCCTCACTGGGTTATTCGAACAAAATTATGTTCGCCCTGGATGTCATCTGCTGGGAGACTCGGGTTACCCTTTAAAACACTGGCTTCTCACCCCTTACAGAAGACCTCAAGGAGAACAGCAGCTCAATTATAACAGGTACTGTACTGGACTGAACTGTAGACAAGATACCAATTTTGTTCAATGAGTACATTCTTGACTTATCTGACCTATGTTCGTTTATTGTTTTTGCGTCATGAAGAACACACAAAGTAACACGAGCCGTGGTGGAGAGCGGAATTGGACAGCTGAAGAGAAGATTCCATGTCCTTCATGGACAGATTCGGCATTCACCTGAGCGTGCTTGTCGCATTATTATGGCTTGTGGCATTTTGCACAATATTTGCAAAGCTCGTAACCTCCCATTGCTTGATGATGATGATAATGATGATGATGATGATGATGAAAATGACGACCATGGTGATGATGACAGTGATCATGATTATGATGAGAATGATGACAATACCACCGAACACACATTTCAAAGCATTTCGGGGAGAGCATCATCCAGGGACTGCTTTGCTAACTCACATTTTGGGTAAGCAAACTTGTAGACAATAAGTAACAACAAACAAATTTTTCCTTACACAATTTTATTACACAAAGTATATGTACAATCATTGAGTATTCTTAATTCTTTTCAGTTTTAATGAGTAATATTCATTTTGAATTTTCAGCAACTTAATTTGCAATTTGAGCTTTTTTCTTTTAAGGGACTCAATGTCATCCTCAGTGGCTGCGCCCTGTGCAAATCCAGTGTCTTGTGAGGTAGAAGGCTCATCTGGAGGACACACGGAGATGTCCTGAGATGATACAGGAAAAGATGCATCTGATGGACCGGCTCCAGAATTATCCACACTACATTCACATGCAGAAAATATTAAACAGTGCAAACATGTTTATTCAATTCATTGTGGTGACTGAAATACTATCAATTTATTAAAAAGACACATTACATGCATACATTATTACATGCATAATTTTCTTCTTTTTTTCTTTGCTTGTTAAAGTTGGACTGAATTTTCCTCTTATCACATCCTTCCATTTAAGGACTGACTGCACTAGAAGATTTTCTTCCTTGGACCAGTTTGGTTTTCTTTTTGCATCCATTTTTATTTAACAGTTTGCAACTTTTGTCTTCCCTTTATATACAGCTGTGAGTGCAATTTTGAATTATGTGATTCATCAGCCTAATTACTTAAATAGCATCACATTTGTCCATTTAATTAATGTGTTGAAACTCTATTGAAATTGTGTGAAATAAATGCATGAACTTATTTGTAATTTTTTTTTTTTTGCACAAAGCAAAAACGAATTATTCTAAATAAATTTAAATATTGAAATAATTATTATGTCTTAATAAAATAATGAATTCATTGTGTCATGCTGCTGTGACCTCACCCTTGCAGGCTCACTATTGGCTGATTCAAAGGTTCAGGACGGACATTTTGGGTTCACATCATTGTAGTCCTTAGTTCACAGCACTTAAGTCCCACTTCAGTCAGCACTTAAGAATCAGTCTTATACTTTACTGAAAGTTGCTTTTAGCAGCTTTAGAAATGTCTCCTACTCTTAGAAAAGTCCTACTCTTTACTAAGTATTTTCTGACACTTAAGTGAAAGCTTAAGACTATTCTTAAGAGCATTTCTTAGAAGTTTTATAAATACGGGCCCTGGTTTTAAATTACCATAAAGCAGACAATGTAAACAGACAGCAGATATTCAAACATTTACCATTTACAAAGTAAATACACCATTTTTTTTATTTGATGATTACATTTAACTATAACTTTTAATATGAACATATATATAACCATCACTACCAAAAATGTAACCCATTAAACAAAACAATAATGTTCAAATACATTCTTAGAATGATATACATTAGGTGGCCATCCTATCTGGGCTTTACTGCCGCGCGTACCACTGTAATTCAGTCGCGTGTTGAAATCATTTGGGAAACTACCGCCAGGTGGCGCAAAGGGACGGATTGCGAAATGAATGTAATTATAAAATGAGATAGCAGTAAGTAAAACAACAATAACATTATAATATAACATTGTAATATTTAAAAAAAAAGAACATAAAATTTTTTACAATTTGTTAATTTTTAAAATGTAGGATAGTCTTAGGCTACAGTCTACTAAACAAAAATTAAAAGAATACCTTTACACAAAGGATCATATGTATGCTATTTTTATTAAACAGTAAATAAATATAAGGCCTATATATATATATATATATATATATATATATATATATATATATATATATATATATATATATATATATATATATATATATTTATATATATATATATAAGCTAAATGTTTTAATTTCATTTTCATTTCGGTTCATTCTTGGTTTAAAAAAATCTTCAGGTTCCATATGCAGAGCGAAATGGGAACGGTCCAGCATTTAGCAATAATTATTATTAACTCCGTTACTATTCTTGATTTTTCAAACTACCAAGACTTTGCATTTTTTAATTATGCCTTATGTGTGACCAAAAATGAAGTATTATTTGTTTCAGCTGTTTGATCGCTGGTGCCTCGCGCACATATTCACTGGAAACAGCAGTCATTCACCAGACATTTGGCGTGAGTACTTTGACATATTGTTAATTATTTTTTTTTTCCATCAATACTGAAACACACACAGCCTATTTACCTCATGAATAATAGTTAAGCTTCAAATGGGCAACATCACGAATATGGAAACGTTTGGATTTCTCCCGATTGAGAAAGCCCAAGCTGATGTCACAAGGTGACGATCTTTAGGGGCGGAACCAAAATTCGGGAAGTTTGGTTCCGCCCGGAAGTGTTTCCGCCCGGACCGGAAAAACAGAACACCGGAACTTCCGGTAGCGCCGTAAGAGGGAAAATCAGGGAATTCGATGCACCTGTGCCTAGTTAGGGACAGCGGTTGGTGATTGGAGGATACGCTGGACAAGGCAGTACTTAAGGCCAAGTTATTTCACAGTCTGGGAGCTCTTTCTGGTGTGTGTGAAGCACTGTGTCGTGCCCGTCTTGGTGCGCTGCTGGTGGCTGTCTAACTCTCTCTCTCCCTCAGGCTGGAATTGTATGATTGTGAAGACATCGCGAACCTTAAAGGTTGAGAAGTGAACGGATTATACGGCGAATTGAGACGACGTGAAAAAGGGGATTGGAAGCGGCATTGATGTGAGTACTAAGAGCAAGCCGAAAGTGCCCTGTATATTGACCTGGCGTTGTGTAGATCTCCCCAGGAGGAGGAGGGCGGCCCTACCCCTAATATAGCGTGGTGGGAGAGCCGAAGGAATACTTATTGAAGTAGTATCAATGACGACATCACTAGCTAGGCCGCATATTCCATCGCCAGATCCGAACCAAGCGAAGTGAAGGAAGACGGGTGTCCTTTTCGTACACTGAGTGTGGTGGGTGAGTCTTCGTGCTGTGAAAACCTATAATTTTGATGTGGTGCTGTATATTGCTGTGGGTTGCTGTGTATTGCCGTGTGTCCTGTCAGATAAACCCCCGCCTTCACGCACTCCGTCGCGGGAGGACAAGGAGACTGCTGGTTCTAGCCTAGTTCAGTACAGTATATGTTGTGAGCGTGCTTCAGATCTCCGGAGATAGCACGGTACGCTGTGTCCAGCCCAGAGGTGAGAGCCATCCAAAGCAGAGTAACTGTGCTTTGTGTCCAATCTGATACCTGTGGAGAGAAAAGGAAAGAGAGAGTGAGTAACACAAGGAGAAACAGAGGAAACCTGTACTTACAGTACGCTGTGTTCAGCCCAGAGGTGAGAGTCATTCAAAGCAAACTAACTGCGCTATTGTGCCCAAGTTGATACCTGTGGAGAGAAAAGGAGAGAGAGTGAATAACACGAGGAGGAATAGAGCGAACTCTGTACTTACAGTACGTTGTGTCCAGCCCAGAGGTGAAAGCCATCCAAAGCAGAGTAACTGTGTTTTGTGTCCAAGTTGATACCTGTAGAGAGGAGGAGAGAGAGTGGATAACGCGAGGAGAAATAGAGCGAAACCTGTACTTACAGTACGCTGTGTCCAGCCCAGAGGTGAGAGCCATTCAAAGCAAACTAACTGTGCTATTGTGCCCAAGTTGATCCCTGTGGAGAGAAAAGGAGAGAGAGTGGGTAACACGAGGAGAGACCGAGGAAACCTGTACTTACGCCGCTGCCTGTGGAGAAAGAGAAAGCGAGTGAGCACCCAAGGAACGAACTGTGTGAACCAGTACTTACTGTGAGCTGCAATCAGCGAAGAGGTGAGAGCAAAACCAAGCCGAATTAACTGTGCCTTTGCGTCCCAGCCGTTGCCTGTGGAGGAAGAGAAAGAGAGTGAGCACCTCGAGAACGAACTGTGTGAACCAGTACTTACCGTGAGTTGTATTCAGCGAAGAGGAGGAAGAAGGAGGGCGCTACGGATACCTAAGACTCTGGCCGGGCCCCGAGTCCCACGCCCCGGATCCCCGTGGCCCCCTTGCTCCCTGACCTCTTCCCGGCCATAGCCCATCTGGAGGGCCGAGTCAGAGTTTAGTTTTAATTACCCTTTCCCTATTCCCCAAGCTATTTTTAAATATTTAAATAAAGATTGTTTTATCACTTACTTGTTCTCGTGTTGTTTGGCCATTGGGTTGGCTTTGGGGACCTCCTCGAGGTGGAAGTTGAGAAGGGGTGTGGCTTAGTCAAAGCATAGCCGCCCCTGGGTGTGACACTTACCTTATGCTTAGCTTTAAATTATTGTTATTATTATTTAATACTAAGCCTATATTATTATATACTGCAATTATATTTATCCATTAGAATGATATATTTTTAATTATTTTGTTCTGATAAATTAGTTAAATTTAAAGGATTTGTTGTAAAATATTTTCTTATAGCCTATTTTTTTTCCTCCCACAAACTCTGATTTATTTTTTAGCGTGTTTAAAAAAAACATGCAGCAAACGAAAATAGGTGATTGATCCGTTAAAATGAAACGTATACACGACTCATATTTTTTTCCTCTGACAAACTTTATTTTTTAGCGTGTTTAAAAATAAAAAATAATGAAAACATTCAGCAAATCAAAATAGGCGATTAAATCCGTTAAAATTTGTTACTCTTGGTTAACAGTAATTATAATTATTTTACTTCAGAACAGAGCCTGGGACTGGCTAACCAGGGTTTTTTTTTTTTTTTTTTTCATTGCATCTGAAAATGACTTTGTTCATTACATTCACTTCACTTGCTCTACTCTGGCGCAGATCAGCCTTCCGCGATGCTCAGCTGTGGACGATTTAAAAATGTTTGATATAAAGCAGTGGTTCTCAACCCGTGGCCCGTCACGAATTCAAATGCGGCCCGCACCACATGCTGAATTAAAAAAAAAAAAAAACTTTATCAGTTTGTACAATTTTATTTTTTACATCAATTCAAATACTACTACTAATGAAATATACACTATATCCTAATGTTTTTATGTGATTTTTTTTTCTTCATATATTATTTTCAGACATGAGCAGACCTACTGGCATAAGAATTTAATGAACACATACAAGCGTGCACTTTGGCAGAATTAAATTCAAATAGTCATCAACAGCCATTAGGTAAATTGCCTTTAAAGTAAAATTGCGCATCAGAATGGACTCATTAGTTTTTTAAGGGAGAAAAAAAAGTAATAAAAAAAATGCCAGCGAATGAACAAACTGTGAATAGTCGCAGTATCAGTACAGGAGAAGTGCTGGATCTTCGTTTTTTTTGTCGCGCAACTCACTTGAAGAAGTTCAGGCAAATAGAAACACCATACACTACGTAGCAATCCTTAATTGTGGCAAAACATCTCTGGAGAGAACCTCATATTATTGAATTCAAAAGTGCTTTCCATAGCACTTAGACCATAGTGCGGCCCACTGGAAAAAAAGGTTTGAGAACCACTAGGTTTCTGTCCAATTTTATACAGGAATTGTTCATTGAAAAAAATTGAATTATCATAATCATTTAGAACTTTTTTTTTACTTATAAACTCCTTGACAATTTAAAGTTAGTTTAAAAGTAGCCTATTTAAATTCAAGTAAAAAAAAAAAAGGTTTTAATTCCTTAAATTCTTTTTATTAATTAATAATATGTTATCATGTTTATTCTTGTAAAAAATATGTGTTTATTCTTTAACAAAACAAGGGAAAAAATAAGGGACAATCCGAATATTTGTTTTGCTTTACCTATTTATGTAAGCTACAATCATTCAAAAAAATAAAATAAAAAATAATAAAATAATGTCATTAAAAAATACCATTGGCCTGAGTAATTTTGACCATTATAGAATTGAGACTTTAAAGATTAGTCATTTAGGTGGTAAAAATACTGTCAAATTAATAATGGCATGGATTTTAGAGCATAACAACTGAAAGTTTATGAAACATTAGCCAATAAAGCATTTTTTTAAACAACGGAACTTAAAGTTGTGAACTAAAATATTATTTCAACCATACAGCATGTGAATAAATAAAATGCATAACGTTTCTGGTGTTTGGATTTGTACTTACAATATAATGAGCTCCAAGTTTAAGAATTTTAATAAATTGTATTGGCCCCAATCTGATTCAGTAAAGTCAAACCGCAGACAGTGAAGCCTCGGAGACCCGCGCGCTGTGAGGCGGGAACAGAGGATTCCGCTTGGTCTTAAAGCCTCCCGCAAACATCCATGATCACAAATAACAATGATTTTCATAAAATAATGATTAATTATTAATTGATGATTTGTTATTATCATTATGGTCTGGTGAAAATAATAATATGGGCTGCGAGAAAATTATGAATACAAAAAGTAGTGCTGCTGAGTGCAGGCATGTTTCAGCCCAGTAACACACCGTTCCTCAGAGCCAAAACACAGACCGAATTCTGTTCAGCTGGAGGGGGTTGGGTTTTGGATAGTTATTCATGGCTTGTGGGGGTCGAGATAAAGGTGTGAATTGCTCTTTCATATGGACAAGTGTCTTATGAGGCTTTCACTTGCTGAACCGGTTTATTTAGGACTGTTGTTTTGGTTATATTCACAGTGCTGGCTCTCTCCGACGAGAGAAATGCAACATTCACATATTACACAATTCGTTTTCATTTAAAAAACATTTCAAGCTTTCTGTAGATATATTTTTAATGTATGTGAGACACCACAATATTATGTTAATTAAAAAATTATACATTCATTATCATGAAAAAATTAAAGTGATGAGACGGCGCCTCCCTGTCATTAATGCACATTAATAATTTTTGCACAAACACTTGAATATGAGCGTCGTGGTTTTCACCCGCTCCAAGAGCGCTCCATCTCGAGTTAAATTCAACAGCCATATAACTGCATATTCAGCAAGAATTCGTGTTAAACATATTTAGCTTGATCAGAAGGTTACAATGACTTGAGTTTAATCGTGAGGACGTTTTATTAATTCTTTAGAGTTTCAAAGATTTAATCCTGCCGGTTTAATTTTATTCGTTTATTTTTTTAGGCAAATTAGGCCTAAATAAATGGGAGCGAAATTATACAGTGCTTCACATACATGTAACAATTTCTTAATCAGTTTACAGACAAATGTCTTTATCCCAATAAGTTATGTCAAAATAAAGGACAGGTAACGAATAACATATATGCATGTTGTTTTATTAAAGGAAAAATATATATTTATATTTAATATATAAATTAAAATATAGGCATGATATATTAAAATATTGACATTTTGCATATTAATCCATGTAGCCTACCCCCCTAAAATAGGCTACCACTTTTAATGCTCTGATGCAAAGTAAACCACAATTTCTTTTGAATAATATAATGCATAATTAATATAATATAAATAATACTGCACACCTTTTAAATGTGTCAAATCTAAAATATGGTTTAATACCATGTAGCTTAGAAAATATAAGCACAGACTCCTGCACAGGCTTGACATTAATCCTGCTTGAATTCGTTCTAAGAAATAGACATAACTTCATAAATACCAAACTTTCATCTGTGAATATTAAATATTAAATATTTAAACTATAGTGTTTTTCTTTCATTTTCCGTGACTAAAGCAGTCAAATGTAACACATCAGTGAGGCAAAACTGACGTCTATTTGCGAAAATGTGCTTTGATGCACTTGTTTGATAACTTGTGGTTAAAGCGCCACTCAGCGGTCAAAGGCTGCAAATGCACTTTTTGAACGCCGTGGCGGTAAAATAGGCGTTTTCGATGTCTACTTAGTGTAGTGTGCAATAAACAAAAAGTCCAAATTCAATCAAAAGAAAATTATGAAAGCTCACCGGCTACATCTCCATTGATTATAGTGGGCTTATTCTCTTCATAAATGAACCAAGAGACATGAACCAAGAGAAAACATTACCGTCTCCAGCCGCCAGAGGGCGCTCTATGCTGCTCAGTGCTCCTGTAGACTACACTGAAAACATAGAGTGCCCTTTCTCGGCTGTAGAAGGTAATGTTTTCTCTTGGTGCTTGGTTCTAAAGAAATGCTACTTATAGTCCAGTGTGACTTATATACTGTATGTTTTTTTCCTCGTCATGATGTATTTTTGGACTGATGCGACTTATACTCAGGTGCGACTTATAGTCCAAAAATACGATCTTATAAAACATTAACTACTTGTCTGTGAACAATTTTTGTGAGCTCATCTAAAGTGAGGACTATTTATGCCTCATAAAGCATTTACAAATGACATTTAAAGACTCAGTTATCTTCCGTAAAGAAAAAAAGAAAAAAAGAAAACAGAGAAATGCAGAAAATATGAATATTTATTTTCACAAAAATATTACACAGTACAACTGTACACTTGATATCAAATGAAAAATAAACCTATGCAATATATGGCAACAAAATGGGCAACAAAACTGACAAAAAAAAAAAAAAAAGATGAAAATAAGCCAATTCAACAAAATCTTAGTAAAAGGAAAAATTAATAAATAAATTCTACATTTCAAACTGAAGACTCACATTTATCTGAGATTTATATATCTCAGTGCTCTTATACTGGTTACAGTTTTGGAATATCACTGCTTATACTTTCTTGAAATGTCATGAATCAATCTGCCAAATACGTCATCAGATTGTTTCTTTGCCAGCCATTCGTTCCACTCAATCACTCCAAGGTGGTCAGAAAGCAAACTCACAGTAAGATTTCCCCTAAGCCTCCAGATCTGCTTCTCTCAATATGCTGTGTATGGGCACCAGTGTGGGGATCAGAGCCACATAGCGGGGGGAAAAAATTGCATACACACTGTGTCATACTGTAGATTGGATCAATCTATGAGTCAAATGTGTTTGTGTCAAAGGGTGTGCTAAAATAATTAAATCAACTACTAACTCTAATTCTGTTTTCTTTGAATTACAGCTCAAACACTGCAGCAGCTGATGGCCCAATGCAAAGAAATTCTTCAGCACTTCAGTAGGGAAGGGAGCTGCTTTTTAAGCATCGTGATGTGGACCAGAACACAGTGGTGGTCAATGCTCTAATCGTAACGCTGTACATCGCTGCGCATAAAAAAATATAAAGAACTCATGAAAAACCATAGCAGTCTGTTTAAACTTGTTTTGGTTTGGGTTTGACACACAGTGTGCTTCTGCAATTCAGGAGGATCCAGCTATTCAAGATGCAAACAAAGCCTTTAAGGCTTCTGGTAACCTGCTTTTCTTTAAAACGAAAGTGAACTGAGCTAGGATCTGGTGAGGTTTTCACACTAAATCTTACTAAAACGAAGTAAAGTTGTAGAATGAACCTAAACTCATCCAAGATCTGCACTGCTGTTCTCTAATGATTGAAAGTTAGTACTGAGGTAGTTTTTACACAGTTGTGATTGTTTATTATTGTTTTATTAAAATGTTATTTGTTGTATTTTGCCACTTCTGTAATCCAGTGTTTGCAGTGGTAAACTTTATTCAGCTATGTTTGCACTTTACAGAAATGCTTTTAATATCAGAATGCAGATGCCTAGTTTCATTTTGGTGCACAGTGGTGTTTTCTGGAAGTGTACAGGATTTTTTTTTCTGTGGTATTGTTTAAGTTTATTTTTCATTTTATATCATGTGTACACTTTTTTGTGAAAATAAACATTTATATTTTCTGTATGCCTCTCTTTTGTGTTTCTTTTTTCTGTTCAGAAGATAACTGAGCCTTTAAATGTCATTTGTAAATGCTTTACAAGGCATAAATAGTCCTCAGTTTAGATGAGCTCACAAATATAGTTAACTGGCAAATAGTAAATGTTTTATAACTACCTAAATTAATCATGATTAAAAATAGTAATACATGTTAATGAAGCTTTTAGTAATGCACTGAATAACTGTTACTACAGTATATCCCTGAATAATAAGATGTATAAATTAGGACAGGGACAATAAATCGATTCGTAGATTGTTTCTTAGATTTTCCAAATGCATTGTGATTCCTCTGGAATCGATTTTGTGCTTACATCTTAACAGAAGATGGCGCTCTAATCTTAGTAAAGATTACTGTTTGTAAAGATTTAAATATTTAAATATTTTTCTTACACAGTTTTCTATATTGCGGTCATCAAGATAAAAAATTGTTTATTCAGATAAATTACATGATCTTCAGACTCGTGGACTGTTTGTTGCAACCTGTCCTCCAACTAATACACTTGTACAGGTCGTTTGTCCAAATCCCTGAAATACGACCCATCAGAGCGTATATTACAATTGCGCCCCTATCGGCAAAAGGTCGTTTTCATATTAATGTTTTGTACTCCTTTATTTGCACTCTGGTTTGCGTTTCGTGTAGCTCAGTTGGTAGATTATTGCGCTATACATTGAAAGGTAATCATGCTATCATGGGTTTAATCCCAGGGAACGGACGTGCACAAAAATTTATATGCTCAATAAATCATAATTTAGCATGATTTCTGTGAGGGTTAGGTTCAGGGCTGGGGTTAGGTGTGGTCTTTCGAACGAATAAGCCACCTAGTAAAATATGTTGGAAATACTGTAAAAAATCCACACATTGCATTTAAATAAACGTGCGTTTTGATTGGTAATGACATTATACGTCATTTCATGATGACAGACGCAACGCGATACTGCCATTATTTTTACACCCGCTAGAGGGCGCTTAACTTTAAAACATAAATATAGGTCATAATAAATGCTTGCACAAACGACCTATATGGTCATTTTTTGTTGGAGGACAGGCTCGTTTGTTGTGTCGTCTTCCTCGTGTCCTCTGTTTAACCTAGTTTCTGTCTGATTTTTGTCATTTGTTTCAGGTGTATGTCATTATTTACTATCATCAGCCTTCCTATTAAAGTTATTTAATAGGGTCTATTACATCCTTACGTGTGATCTTGCCTGTTTGAACTGTGTTTGCCTTATTGTGGATTATTAAAGACTATTTGCATTGTTCATCGTCTTCTTTGTGCATTTCATTCACAGTAGCTGGACAGAAGATCAGACCTAAAAGGGATGAGCACACAGCGCCTTTGTAGCCAGGATTTGAAGAATTTTGCGAGGTACTTCAGTCATTTCACCACCTCTTTCGACAATGAGATGCTAAGTTCTTGTTCAAGATTGGGGCAAACTGCCTTCGCCCCGTTAACCTCCACAAGATTGAACTGGAGGGAGGCAATTGTCCAGTGTATGATATATTTAGATATATTTACAGACCAAAACAGTTTGGTTAGTAAAAATTCTTTGAAATATATATATATTTTATGTTCTTTAAAAGAAAATTAATTCCAGCTTACAATGACATGAGGGTGCATAAATGTAAATAATTGTAGGTCCAAGCCAGGGCGGCTGATAGTTAAATGCATTAATTTAATTTGTTATAGAAAAATAATACAAGTAAATTCAAAGTCATCAGCACTCAGAACCTCAATACCTCAGAACAGCTGCAGGTAAACATTTTTAAAAAGAAAAAAACAGCTTTTCATTTCAGCTTTCCTAAATAATTCTCCACGAGAAGAAAGCGTACAGTACATATTTGGATAGGAAAATTTATTCAATGGAGACTACAAAACAAAAACCAAGAAACAACCGCGTAAAACATCTCCAAGTCTCAGGAGAAACAGAAGCAAGCATATGCAAAAACAGTAGAAAAGAAGTACCAACATAGGATTCTGTTTATCATGTTGGAGATGAGGTGCTTAACTTTAACATTGGGAAACAGTGGAGGAAGAGAGGAAGAATTGACCCAAATTTTAATGGACATCATGCCATTCAGTCAATGTGTGACAAGCTTGTTAAACTGTATTTTCTCTTCAAAGTAACGCCTTCAGAATCAGACAATGTAAGTCACATCAAACCATACAGAAGAACCCCAGCAGGCACACAACGTCATATGACGTTAATATTAGATTAGATTTAGGTCGCGACGTCAGGTAACCAAAATTCAATGTCAAGCAAACGTCTAATGACAACGTTAAATTGACGTCCAAGACCAACATCATCTGACGATGATATTAGGTTGTTTTTAGGTTGTGTTATAAAATAACCAAAATCCAACGTCTAGCCAACGTCTCAAGCCAACGTAACATTGACATCGAATACTGATATTTAGTCGTCAGGTATGGCAACCAAAATCCAACGTTACCTAGACGTCATAATGGCAACGTCCAAACAACGTCAAATTAAAACATCATTTGACGTTGATCTGTAGTTTGTTTTAGGTTGTGACATTAACTAACCTAAACCCAACGTCGAGCCAACGTCTCAAGCCAACGTCACATTGACATCAAATACTGATACTAAGTCGTCAGGTATGGCAACCAAAATCCAACGTTTTCTAGACGTCCTAATGGCAACGTCCAAACAACGTCAAATTAAAACATCATTTGACGTTGATCTGTAGTTAGTTTTGGTTGTGGCATTAACTAACCAAAATCCAACGTCGAGCCAACGTCTCAAGCCAATGTCACACTGACATCAAAAACTGATGTTTAGTCGTCAGGTATGGCAACCATAATCCAACGTTTTCTAGACGTCATAATGGCAACGTCCAAACAACGTCAAATTAAAACATAATTTGACGTTGATCTGTAGTTAGTTTTAGGTTGTGGCATTAACTAACCAAAATCCAACGTCGAGCCAACGTCTCAAGCCAATGTCACACTGACATCAAATACTGATCTTAAGTCGTCAGGTATGGCAACCAAAATCCAACGTTTTCTAGACGTCATAACGGCAACGTCGAAACAACGTCAAATTAAAACATCATTTGACGTTGATCTGTAGTTAGTTTTAGGTTGTGGCATTAACTAACCAAAATCCAACGTCGAGCCAACGTCTCAAGCCAACGTCACATTGACATCAAATACTGATATTAAGTCGTCAGGAATGGCAACCAAAATCCAACGTTTTCTAGACGTCCTAATGGCAACGTCCAAACAACGTCAAATTAAAACATCATTTGACGTTGATCTGTAGTTAGTTTTGGTTGTGGCATTAACTAACCAAAATCCAACGTCGAGCCAACGTCTCAAGCCAATGTCACACTGACATCAAAAACTGATGTTTAGTCGTCAGGTATGGCAACCATAATCCAACGTTTTCTAGACGTCATAATGGCAACGTCCAAACAACGTCAAATTAAAACATCATTTGACGTTGATCTGTAGTTAGTTTTAGGTTGTGGCATTAACTAACCAAAATCCAACGTCGAGCCAACGTCTCAAGCCAACGTCACACTGACATCAAATACTGATATTAAGTCGTCAGGTATGGCAACCAAAATCCAACGTTATCTAGACGTCCTAATGGCAACGTCCAAACAACGTCAAATTAAAACATCATTTGACGTTGATCTGTAGTTAGTTTTGGTTGTGGCATTAACTAACCAAAACCCAACGTCGAGCCAACGTCTCAAGCCAATGTCACACTGACATCAAAAACTGATGTTTAGTCGTCAGGTATGGCAACCATAATCCAACGTTTTCTAGACGTCATAATGGCAACGTCCAAACAACGTCAAATTAAAACATCATTTGACGTTGATCTGTAGTTAGTTTTAGGTTGTGGCATTAACTAACCAAAATCCAACGTCGAGCCAACGTCTCAAGCCAACGTCACACTGACATCAAATACTGATATTAAGTCGTCAGGTATGGCAACCAAAATCCAACGTTATCTAGACGTCCTAATGGCAACGTCCAAACAACGTCAAATTAAAACATCATTTGACGTTGATCTGTAGTTAGTTTTGGTTGTGGCATTAACTAACCAAAACCCAACGTCGAGCCAACGTCTCAAGCCAATGTCACACTGACATCAAAAACTGATGTTTAGTCGTCAGGTATGGCAACCATAATCCAACGTTTTCTAGACGTCATAATGGCAACGTCCAAACAACGTCAAATTAAAACATCATTTGACGTTGATCTGTAGTTAGTTTTAGGTTGTGGCATTAACTAACCAAAATCCAACGTCGAGCCAACGTCTCAAGCCAATGTCACACTGACATCAAATACTGATCTTAAGTCGTCAGGTATGGCAACCAAAATCCAACGTTTTCTAGACGTCATAATGGCAACGTCGAAACAACGTCAAATTAAAACATCATTTGACGTTGATCTGTAGTTAGTTTTAGGTTGTGGCATTAACTAACCAAAATCCAACGTCGAGCCAACGTCTCAAGCCAACGTCACACTGACATCAAATACTGATATTAAGATGTCAGGTATGGCAACCAAAATCCAACGTTATCTAGACGTCATAATGGCAACGTCCAAACAACGTCAAATTAAAACATCATTTGACGTTGATCTGTAGTTTTTTTTAGGTTGTGGCATTAACTAACCTAAACCCAACGTCTAGCCAACGTCTCAAGCCAATGTCACATTGACATCAAATACTGATGTTTAGTCGTCAGGTAGGGCAACCATAATCCAACGTTTTCTAGACGTCATAATGGCAACGTCCAAACAACGTCAAATTAAAACATCATTTGACGTTGATCTGTAGTTAGTTTTAGGTTGTGGCATTAACTAACTAAAATCCAACGTCGAGCCAACGTCTCAAGCCAACGTCACACTGACATCAAATACTGATATTAAGTCGTCAGGTATGGCAACCAAAATCCAACGTTTTCTAGACGTCATAACGGCAACGTCGAAACAACGTCAAATTAAAACATCATTTGACGTTGATCTGTAGTTAGTTTTAGGTTGTGGCATTAACTAACCAAAATCCAACGTCGAGCCAACGTCTCAAGGCAACGTCACATTGACATCAAATACTGATATTAAGTCTTCAGGTATGGCAACCAAAATCCAACGTTGTTTAGACGTCAAATTGGCAACATCCAAACAACGTCAAATTAAAACATCATTTGACGTTGATCTGTAGTTAGTTTTAGGTTGTGGCATTAACTAACCAAAATCCAACGTCGAGCCAACGTCTTAAGCCAATGTCACATTGACATCAAAAACTGATGTTTAGTCGTCAGGGATGGCAACCAAACTCCACCGTTTTCTAGCAGTCATAATGGCAACGTCCAAACAACGTCAAATTAAAACATCATTTGACGTTGATCTGTAGTTAGTTTTAGGTTGTGGCATTAACTAACCAAAATCCAACGTCGAGCCAACGTCTCAAGCCAACGTCACACTGACATCAAATACTGATATTAAGATGTCAGGTATGGCAACCAAAATCCAACGTTATCTAGACGTCATAATGGCAACGTCCAAACAACGTCAAATTAAAACATCATTTGACGTTGATCTGTAGGTTTTTTTAGGTTGTGGCATTAACTAACCTAAACCCAACGTCTAGCCAACGTCTCAAGCCAACGTCACATTGACATCAAATACTGATGTTTAGTCGTCAGGTATGGCAACCATAATCCAACGTTTTCTAGACGTCATAATGGCAACGTCCAAACAACGTCAAATTAAAACATCATTTGACGTTGATCTGTAGTTAGTTTTAGGTTGTGGCATTAACTAACTAAAATCCAACGTCGAGCCAACGTCTCAAGCCAACGTCACACTGACATCAAATACTGATATTAAGTCGTCAGGTATGGCAACCAAAATCCAACGTTTTCTAGACGTCATAACGGCAACGTCGAAACAACGTCAAATTAAAACATCATTTGACGTTGATCTGTAGTTAGTTTTAGGTTGTGGCATTAACTAACCAAAATCCAACGTCGAGCCAACGTCTCAAGGCAACGTCACATTGACATCAAATACTGATATTAAGTCTTCAGGTATGGCAACCAAAATCCAACGTTGTTTAGACGTCAAATTGGCAACATCCAAACAACGTCAAATTAAAACATCATTTGACGTTGATCTGTAGTTAGTTTTAGGTTGTGGCATTAACTAACCAAAATCCAACGTCGAGCCAACGTCTTAAGCCAATGTCACATTGACATCAAAAACTGATGTTTAGTCGTCAGGGATGGCAACCAAACTCCACCGTTTTCTAGCAGTCATAATGGCAACGTCCAAACAACGTCAAATTAAAACATCATTTGACGTTGATCTGTAGTTAGTTTTAGGTTGTGGCATTAACTAACCAAAATCCAACGTCGAGCCAACGTCTCAAGCCAACGTCACACTGACATCAAATACTGATATTAAGATGTCAGGTATGGCAACCAAAATCCAACGTTATCTAGACGTCATAATGGCAACGTCCAAACAACATCAAATTAAAACATCATTTGACGTTGATCTGTAGTTTTTTTTAGGTTGTGGCATTAACTAACCTAAACCCAACGTCTAGCCAACGTCTCAAGCCAACGTCACATTGACATCAAATACTGATGTTTAGTCGTCAGGTATGGCAACCATAATCCAACGTTTTCTAGACGTCATAATGGCAACGTCCAAACAACGTCAAATTAAAACATCATTTGACGTTGATCTGTAGTTAGTTTTAGGTTGTGGCATTAACTAACTAAAATCCAACGTCGAGCCAACGTCTCAAGCCAACGTCACACTGACATCAAATACTGATATTAAGTCGTCAGGTATGGCAACCAAAATCCAACGTTTTCTAGACGTCATAACGGCAACGTCGAAACAACGTCAAATTAAAACATCATTTGACGTTGATCTGTAGTTAGTTTTAGGTTGTGGCATTAACTAACCAAAATCCAACGTCGAGCCAACGTCTCAAGGCAACGTCACATTGACATCAAATACTGATATTAAGTCGTCAGGTATGGCAACCAAAATCCAACGTTGTTTAGACGTCAAATTGGCAACATCCAAACAACGTCAAATTAAAACATCATTTGACGTTGATCTGTAGTTAGTTTTAGGTTGTGGCATTAACTAACCAAAATCCAACGTCGAGCCAACGTCTTAAGCCAATGTCACATTGACATCAAAAACTGATGTTTAGTTGTCAGGGATGGCAACCAAACTCCACCGTTTTCTAGCAGTCATAATGGCAACGTCCAAACAACGTCAAATTAAAACATCATTTGACGTTGATCTGTAGTTAGTTTTAGGTTGTGGCATTAACTAACTAAAATCCAACGTCGAGCCAACGTCTCAAGCCAACGTCACACTGACATCAAATACTGATATTAAGTCGTCAGGTATGGCAACCACAATCCAAAATCTTCTAGACGTCATAATTGCAACGTCCAAACAACGTCAAATTAAAACATCATTTGACGTTGATCTGTAGTTAGTTTTAGGTTGTGGCATTAACTAACCAAAATCCAACGTCGAGCCAACGTCTCAAGCCAATGTCACACTGACATCAAATACTGATATTTAGTCGTCAGGTATGGCAACCAAAATCCAATGTTTTCTAGACGTCATAATGGCAACGTCCAAACAACGTCAAATTAAAACATTCATTTGACGTTGATCTGTAGTTAGTTTTAGGTTGTGGCATTAATTAACCAAAATCCAACGTCGAGCCAACGTCTCAAGCCAATGTCACACTGACATCAAAAACTGATGTTTAGTCGTCAGGTATGGCAACCAAAATCCAATGTTTTCTAGACGTCATAATGGCAACGTCCAAAACAACGTCAAATTAAAACATCATTTGACGTTGATCTGTAGTTAGTTTTAGGTTGTGGCATTAACTAACCAAAATCCAACGTCGAGCCAACGTCTCAAGCCAATGTCACACTGACATCAAATACTGATATTAAGATGTCAGGTATTGCAACCAAAATCCAAAGTTTTCTAGCAGTCATAATGGCAACGTCCAAACAACGTCAAATTAAAACATCATTTGACGTTGATCTGTAGTTAGTTTTAGGTTGTGGCATTAACTAACCAAAATCCAACGTAGAGCCAACGTCTCAAGCCAATGTCACACTGACATCAAAAACTGATGTTTAGTCGTCAGGTATGGCAACCAAAATCCAATGTTTTCTAGACGTCATAATGGCAACGTCCAAACAACGTCAAATTAAAACATCATTTGACGTTGATCTGTAGTTAGTTTTAGGTTGTGGCATTAAATAACCAAAATCCAACGTCGAGCCAACGTCTCAAGCCAATGTCACACTGACATCAAATACTGATTTTAAGTCGTCAGGTATGGCAACCAAAATCCAACGTTTTCTAGACGTCATAATGACAACGTCCAAACAACGTCAAGTTAAAACATCATTTGACGTGGATCTGTAGTTAGTTGTAGGTTGTGACATTAACTAACCAAAATCCAACGTCGAGCCAACGTCTCAAGCCAACGTCACACTGACATCAAATACTGATATTAAGTCGTCAGGTATGGCAACCACAATCCAAAATTTTCTAGACGTCATAATTGCAACGTCCAAACAACGTCAAATTAAAACATCATTTGACGTTGATCTGTAGTTAGTTTAGGTTGTGGCATTAACTAACCAAATCCAACATCAAGACAATGTCTCAAGCCAACGTCAGATTGACATCAAATAATGATATTTAGTCGTCAGGTATGGCAACCAAAAATCCAACGTCTACAAAGCATCATAATTGGCAACGTCCAAACAACGTAAAATTAAAACATTGTTTGACTTTGATCTTTAGTTTGTTTTTAGGTTGTGTTGTGATATTAACTAACCTAAACCCAACGTCAAGCCAACGTCTCAGGCCAACGTCACATTGACATCAAAAACTGATGTTTAGTCGTCAGGGATGGCAACCAAACTCCACCGTTTCTAGCAGTCATAATGGCAACGTCCAAACAACGTCAAATTAAACATCATTTGACGTGATCTGTAGTTAGTTTTAGTTGTGGCATTAACTACTAAAATCCAACGTCGAGCAACGTCTCAAGCCAACGTCACACTGACATCAAATACTGATATATAAGTCGTCAGGTATGGCAACCAAAATCCAAATTTCTAGACGTCATAATGGCAACGTCCAAACAACGTCAAATTAAACATCATTTGACGTTGATCTGTAGTTAGTTTTAGGTTGTGGCATTAACTAACCAAAATCCAACGTCGAGCCAACGTCTCAAGCCAATGTCACACTGACATCAAAAACTGATATTAGTCGTCAGTATGGCAACCAAATCCAACGTTTTCTAGACGTCATAATGCAACGTCCAAACAACGTCAAATTAAAACATCATTTGACGTTGATCTGTAGTTAGTTTAGGTTGTGGCATT